>NC_139026.1:37468736-38068736 GCF_964662115.1 Mustela nivalis
GTCCTACATAAGGCAATAAAGATCTTCTGAGAGGAGAGTTCCATTTAGTAAGTGCAGAAGGAATAATACAATTAGAAATTAGTTTTTCACTCCTAATAAAGTAAGTGATTTAGGTAACAATCATAAATCCATCCTTAATGATTAGGAGGTAGGTTGAAAGGAATTGGATATTAACAGGACACTAAACTTTCATCCTACAGATTATTTGTTGGTTATAACAAGGGGGAAAAACCCAACTTGCCGATGTAGGATCATGCTGTCACTATAACTAAACCCACTGATCAATTTTAACATCATTGAAATGTGACAACCAGATATTATATGCCTCCTGATGAGAGGTAATTTAATCTAGGCTGCCAACACCTGCAAAATAGCCTTGCCGAAAATGTTAATTGTGAATATTCAAACCTTTAGATCTTATTTCTAATTTTAAGAAAGTAGAGGAAGGAATAAAAATTAAATCATTCCTAGAGAAAACAAACAATCAGAATATGGGACCACCCATAGAACAACTCATGTGGTTGCCTAAATGAATCTGTGGCATAGGGGAAAAAAGAGGAAGAAGAAAAGAGATCGAGAGACACAACAACAAAAAATAATAAATGGACCTCTTACTGGGGTCCTGATTCAGACATATTATGCAGAAAAAAACAGAAGATGATTTGAAAATATGTAGAATATTATATATTAAGGATTTTATTTATCATTAATTTTATTTAATTGTGACAATAGAAATGCTCTTATTAAAGAAACATAGTAAATAGTGGAACATAATGCATTGTGTGATTTCCTTCTTTCCTCCCTTTCTCTCTCTCTTTTTTTCTTTTCTTTTGTTTCTCCCTTTCTTCCTTCCTTCCTTCCTTCCTTCCTTCCTTCCTTCCTTCCTTCCTTCCTTCCTTCCTTCCTTTAGATTTATATTTATTTATCTGACAGATAGAGACACAACGAGAGAGGGAACACAAGCAGTGAGAGTGGGAGAGAGAGAAGCAGGCTCCCCGCTAAGCAGGGAGCCCAATGCAGGGGATTGATCCAGGATCCTGGGATCATGACCGGAGCCCAAGGGAGAGGCTTAATGACTGAGGCACCTGGGCACCCCTGTGTGATTTACTTTAAAATACTTCAGAAATAAAGGAACAAATGTGTAAATAAAACAAGCGTAATAAAATGTTAAAAACTATTACATTTAATTAGTAAGGATTTAGGGTTTCATTATACTATTCAAAACTTTGTGTAAGCTGCATTCATTTCTCATCCCCTCTGCTGCCAGGATCCTGAGCCAGGCCACCACCCTGCTTTGCACAAATTATTGTATAGATACCTAACAAGTCTTGGATTCACCCTTGTGCTCTTCCCATTTATTTTCAATACAGCAAGCAGGAAGAGCAATCCTTTTTATAACATTACCTTTCTAATTAAAATCCTCCTCATCTCTCACAGGGAGAAGCCAAAGTCCTTCCAATGGCCTCTGAGATCTGGTCCCTCATTAACTCTTTGACTCCCTGTTATCTCTCTGACTTCTCTTTCAATCTCTACCTTTCTCGCTCTGCTGGAGCCAGACTGGCCCCCTTGTTGTTCTCAGAACATATCAGGTCATGGGGCATTTGCACCAGCTTCTTCCAGTGCTTGAAAAAGTATTCCCCTTGTATACTCTGAGTAGCCATTTCATAACCGTTGAGGGTTTGCTCAAAGATCACCTCAATGAAGCCTGAATGGATCAAATATATGTGTTCTTCCAAACTTCATATGTTGAAGCCCTAACCCTCAGTATGACTGTCTTTGGAGTTAGGAAGTCACTAACATTAAATGAAGTCATAAGGGTTGCGCCCTAATCCAATAGACTTAGTGTTCTTATAACAAGAGACACCAGAAAGCTATCTCTCTCCCTCTATGTGCATAGATTGAGGAAACAGTAAGAGAACGCAGTAAGAGGGAGATCTTCTGCCAGCCAGTAAGAGAGCCCTGACCACACAACAAAATGACTGGAACTTGGTTCTTGGACTCCTAGCATCCTGAACTGTGAGCAAAATTTCTGTTGTTTAAGCTATACAGTCTATGGCATTTTGTTATGTTAGCCTAAGCAGACTAAGACATCATTCTATTTAAAACTGGAAGCTCCAACTTTCTCACTTCTGCCTTCTGCCTTCTACCTCAACTGTACTCCGTTCTACTTTTTCTTTTCTCCATTGCTTTTACCACACTTTAATATATCTTAAAATACATTTATTATTTATAGTCCTCATTGTTCATTGTCCAGAGTGTAAAGCTCCCTGAGGACAGGAGTTTTTGTTTTATTCAAAACTGTATTCCCAGTTCTGAGAATACCAGATACATAATAAATGCTCAATAAATTGAACATTCATTAGTAAATTTGCTAAATTTACTAATGAATATAAATATTAGTTTTGAAATAGACACTAAAAATTTTCGGGTTAAAGATCAAACATTGAAACAAATAAGAAATGCACGATATTTATCATTTACTTAGAAACAACTATTACAATTATAACCATTTTTAAGTTACATGAGTTATCATTTAAAATTGTCCTGTAAAAAGTATTAAAGTTAAGTGACAAAATAAAATGGGTTAACTAACTATGTAGCAGGTAAGAATTGGTGTTTTAATTTTTCCCCCCTGGATTGGTGCTTATGAAATGTTAACAATAGTAAAAGGTTCCTGTGGCTATTTTGCCTGGTGGATTCAAATGAATACTGACTCTTAAAAACTGTTTCCAGAGTTTCATGGACATCTAGAATCTCCAGCTAAGTTAGGAGACTGGACAGTATTTTAGATACCCTCTTTTTTATATGTTAACATGTGAATGGCTTGTTTTAAGAATTTTCATATGCTGACTCTAATTGGATGTTTATGGGAAATACATGAAGATGAATAAAGAATCCTCTTTATTAGGTAATACTTAATCATTGGACCTTCGAACCCAGTGGGGAAAAAAATGATTTCATAGACCACAAAAAAAATGTTTCAGATTAGATTACGGTTTCAAAGCACTAGCCAAGTGAAGTGAGGAAATGACATACAATATATTAATAAACAGTATGTAATCCTTTTGGACACATGTATTACAAATGTACTAGTAGGAAAGGACAAAGTGTACCATGACTGCTGAGCACAAATTCTGATTCACTGCTATGCATATACCCACAGAGCATTACTGTCCGAAATGAAGTCACTTCTCCAAATCCTTCCATATGATATGGAATTCTTTCACTTGAAAAGAATTCTCAACATGATTCTCTCTGTAATAAGTAGAAGTCATTTCCTGACCAAACTTAAAGTCCTAAAAAAGGTCACATTAAATTATGTTTTATTTGCCTAATAAAATGTGCTGCTGTAATTAAGCAAACAATAATTATAAAGCACTAATTTTTCATAAGTGTTTTTTGATTGAAATTATTATTATTTCACTTCAGGTGATAAATCTGCTATAAGCCAGTTTTCTAACTCTAAGCGGAAGCTGAATTAAATGAATTATAAAGCTCATTGGACACATCTGGCTCTTGATATAGATGAATGTCATGTGAAAAATCTTCTAATATCATTATTAATCTTAAAAGAAAACAAATTGTTATAACAGAACTCAAGTATAAGGATCTCTTCTCTTTTGGACAGTACTGTTCATCCCAGATGTTCATGTACTGCACAAAGAATTTATTAAAAGTCACTCAATTTCATAATTGAAGAAATGTAAGTTAAAACACCCTAGGGGCACCTGAGTGGCTCAGTCAGTTAAGCGTCTACCTTTGGCTCTAGTTATTATACTGCGATCCTGGGATCGAGCCCTGCATTGGCCTCCTTGCTCAGCAGGGAGCCTGCTTCTACCACCTCTGCCCTTCCCCCACTCATGTTTTCTCTCTCTCTCTCTCTCTCTCTCTCAGATAAATAAAGAGAATATTTAAAAATAAATAAAATAAAATACCCTGGACATATTTTCATGCATCAGTTTGGCAAAATATTAAAGGTAGACAATAAGTAGTGGTTTCCAGGGTGTAATGAAACACTCCTTGTTTAAAAAAAAAACAAAAAAGGAATTTTTGTATCTTTTTGTGCAAAAGTAAAGCATACTCATGTGTGAATCCTAATCTCAAAAAGCTAGGAGAAAAGATGATTAAAAAAAAACCAGCTGAATGTAATTAAGAATGTTGCGAGGAGAAAATGGTACACAAGGACAGTAAGTCTGTGGGAGCAGAAACATCACTAGGAGCAGGGCAACTGCAATGGACTCAGACACATAGCAATTTCCAAGCAATGCGTCTAGTGGTTACAAACACAGAGCTGACCTGAGTCAGGCTGCCTGGCTCTAAAAGCTGGGGCTACCCTGTCCCAGCTCTGTAGCCTCAGGCAAGTTGCTTTAAAGACCCACCTTCAGATTTCTTAGCAATAAATTGAGGATACCTATAAATAGGGGATTTTGTTAATAGGGTTGTGAAGAGGATGTGTAGTTATATATAAAAATATTCATAAAAGCCTTGGCACATTAATAATTATCTTTATTAATAAACATTTCATATTTATTCATCATTCATTCATCTGATTTGCCCTTCCAGTTAGCTGATGAGGTGGGTACTATTATTTTCATTTTGGAAATAAGATTTCAGAAATTAATTTGTTAAAGTAATGAACCCAAGGCTACATAAATTCAATATATGCCCATACTGCTTGAAATATCCCTGTCTGACTCCAAAGTTTATGAGGTTCAGCACCACATTACCACTGCCTCGTTAACATCATAAAACTTTCCTCATTTGTCTGGTGTCTTGGAAGCAAGTGATCCTTTTGCTGCAAAAAAAATACATAGCGACTCCCTACTTCTGCTTCTAAGTGAGCATTTTGGAACTTCTCATTGTTAGCATAGTAATTAAATGAGAAGTGTTATGACAAAAGAAAACAATCACAGAGTGCCTTTGCCATGGGGTTTAAGGTTTCATCTTGCTCCACTTTAATGAAGCCCGGAAAGGTGCAGAAAGCAGTGTCTGGTTTTCAAATCACAGGAATCCTCTATAATTAAACCTTGTAATCAAAACATTGCCGATGAGCAGTTTCCATAAACTGATGTGCCTAACGAGGATTTTTAAGAAGAGTTTAAGACAATCCTTATGAGTTTTGCTAGTAAAAATGCTAATGCTCATTCCGAGTGAAAACAAAATCAAATAAATTGTAGGTATTTTTTAGGATTAAAATAATGGCATATGTCATTTCCCCTGTTTATTCCTACAGGCCATAAAGATTACCCTAAACGCAAACTCCTCTTCCACATACTCATACTTATTCAGCAAAGCCCTGCCTGGTCCCCTCTTACTTGTGTTTTTGTTAGCCCTTTTCAATAAACTTAAATCTTTTAGTTGATCAGTCTATAGTGATTCTTTTACCCCTAATTTTAACTTCCAAATAATAGTATTCATAGGACGCCCAACCACTGTCAAAATGGTCTATCTTGGAAATGTATACTCTATATTAACTTAAAAAGACAGTCTTGCAAAGACTTAAATCCTGAAGATTTTACTTTGCTTGGAGCTCACCGCCTGTGCTATGCTAAATACCAGTGAAGGAATGTGTATCCACGGGTGGTTTGAAGACCTAGATGGGATCCTCACTTCTTTCACTGAAGTCTGAGATCACATACACACATAACTTCTCAGCAGGCTTGTTAGGAATGTTGGGAGCCTCTAGTCTGTTGCAAATGGTATCACTCATCCTAATACATGACATATTTGAGATAAACAAGGACTTGAACATCCATCGTAATATTCTGATGATACCGGAGTGTTGCATCAATGCACTGTTTGCTCCCATTTTCACTGCCATGAAACCATTCTTATCACTGACCAATGTAGAAATATTTATGTTTATTTCCTTTTTGAGTCCTACTACGTCTTCATTGGCAATTCCTCACCACCCCCACCAAACTCTTGTAAGTCCATGGTCTTTTATTAATGTCAAATCATGGATCATGGCCATTTCTGGAGGGTACTCTTTGGTGCCTGACCCATCAAGCTGAATCTGATATCCACAGAACTGTAAGATCTAATAGTCAGGTGTAATATGAGGACAGAAATTGATGGTAGTAAGTCCATTAACCAGCCAGATGACTGGGCTACGTTTCCAGACACTGAGGAATTCTGCTCCAGTGGTCCACTCCATATTCCCAAAGTACACATCTCATTGCACCACCACTCAGGGTGGCACTCCTAACCATTTTCTCCACTCCTGCCTGTCATGGTTTCACTAACTTTAAATGACTATTTTGATAGCAGAACTCATGTGATCAATCCAGAGTAAGATTATAGGGCAGAAGACTAATACAAAACCATTGTTTATCAGAAGAAAATCCATTGAGGAAACTTAAAGGAGGAGCCTGAACAGCTTCTCTTATGTCCCTGGTCTACAAATAATGTACAAATTCTGAAAAATTAGATCACAGATGTACGGGACCGTTCCTTATAACTACCCAACCCAATGGCTTTCTACCTTATATGTTGAATCTACATTTCACCAGTGCTTCCTTCACTAATTTTGACCAGATCCTCTGCTCTGCTCTTTGTTCCACATCTTGCATCCCCTTTAGACTCCTGTTATTACCAGGCACACAGACATTAGTACCTGGATGACTGGGGTGGGGACAGTCATGATTTCAAAGAAGGAATGAGAGAACTCATGGCATATTTCTGTTACCTTCTAGAATTATTTTATTCCACTGAATTGGTGGCGAGAGAAAGGAAGAAAAAGAAGAGCATCACCGAGGAGCACCTTGAAACCACCTGCAGCCAAAATACTAGTTGAGGTCCACCCTCAGCCAGAGAGAACCTATTTGACAGAATGTGAGAAATCACATCCTTGAACATCATGGTTTTGCATGCTTGTCTTTCCCCTTTTTTCATTCCTATTACTCTGGGTGTTGTAACTTCATCTCTCAGAGAACTGACTGAACATATCTTCACATTGATAATCTGCATGAAACCAGCAATCTATGAGAGACATAACACACAAGAAAACTACACAGCGAGGCAACATCTTCAGCACTGTTCCTACAAAATGTCATCTCTGTTAGATACATGAACATGAACACAGACACTTTGTCTGTGTCTCTTATCTTCCATTGGTAAACACACCAGGATCACCCTTTTGTTGTCGTAATAGTTTCTGAATGCTCTGACCTAAAGGAAATGATGTTGGTGCCATCAAGACATTTAGTTCACTGTGGTGGTGTCAGGGTGTGATCCACTCACCTATCAAATGATGAAATACTCCACACCATTTCAAAACCACAAGTCTAGTCAGCCAGATGTAAAATGATTGAATTACTGGGTAAAATTAATTAATCAAACTATTGATTTCATGGAATAAGACAGTTGAGGCAAAGAAATTCATGTTATTCCTCTATAAACATCTATGTAGCCAACCATAAAGCCCCCTTATTTCTTCAAGACTGAAAATTTCCTTAACTAAGTAGAGGTTGCTGAAGCTGACTTTTTAGACTTTAAAACTTCCTCAACCAGAGGAGAATTTCTAACTTAGTATAATGGAAAAATCTACCTTCTTCCAGCCACAACTCTCACTGAAATCTGTTGCAACTCACATTATACTGTGGATCTGAATGGCACACAAAGGTACACATTCTAAGAGCTTGATACAGAGAAAATTGGAAGCTATAATGTATTAGGAGAAATCCTAGGGAAATAATTTTTCCTAAAAAACCGTGTATTTCTATAATCCTTGATTATAACTTATCCAAAAAGAAGTGATTAAGTATTTAAAATTTTACTAACTATAAAATATTACTATCTTTATATACGCTATTTTATTTAAGTCTTTCAAGTGGACACTCTCATCACCATTTTCTAAATAGGAAACTGAGGTTTAGAGAAATTATTTTCTCAAGTGGCAGAGTCAAGTTTTGAATCCAGGTCTAAGTCTTGTTTTTCTATTTGTAATGGTTATGGAATCTGTGCTAGAATACTGGTTGAGCCACTTACTTACTTAATCTGGGCCTTGGTTTCCTCATCTATAAAGTGGAGCTAACAGCACCCAAAAGCTTCTCTCCATCTTGGCACTATTGACATTATGCACTAAATTCTTTGCTGAAAAGACTGTCCAGGGCAATACAGGATGTTCAGCAGCCTCTCTGGCCTCTACCCACTAAATACCAGTAGCTTGGCCCATAATTGTGACAACCAGACAACCAAAAATGGCCACAGACATTGCTACATATTCCCTGGAGAGTAAAATCACTCTGGTTGAGAACTACTGGTATCAATTAAAAGACAGTTGTGAAGAGTCCATTAGTTACTACACACAAAGAGTCTAGAAGATGATGATGATGATGGTAAAGATGGGGGTGGGGAGGAAGTGGAGGAAAACACTTGGCATTGGACTAAACTGTACTTCTGTTTTATTCAGCCTGATTAGGAAGAGATCATAAAAACTCATGAAAGACTTGATTAGAAATAAAATAAACTTTAAAACAGCTGGTAAGTTTCTAGTTTTTAAGATTATTTCAGGAAAACTTCCATAAACCTTTTCCTTTCTTTATTAAGTAAAAATGTTTTACATATAAGATTATATATTAAACAGCCAAGTAAACATTTGCTTAGTATAATGCTAGTAACACATCAGCATAGAACTAACACCATATTGAAATCGATGTCCAGATGTGAATAGATGGAACATCCATCACTTAAAAAAATATCACAAATACTATTTTTTCTTTGTCAGGCTACTTAACCTTGAAATGAATTTATACTTGAGAACATTCAGTCATGGATTAATATATTTACTAATGAATGTTACAACTATGATTACCATGCTGAGATTATCAATGGAATTAAATTACAGAATATATCTTACCTAAAGTCTTAACAGGATCAGAATAATCAGAATCAGTAAATTGTCCCATAATATTTGTGGCTCTAAATTTAAATCTATGAAATAAAAAAAATTAAAAACCAACAATTTGCATGGTATATGACTTTTTTATATGAACAATTTAACAAATTGCAATGAAAAATGCACATTTTTATTCAAGAGAAAATGTATTTATAAGATGCAAACTTGGAAATCAGTTGCCATCCAGAACAATATATCCTATCCTTATGTGAGATGAATAATTATCCTGAACATAAGAGAGTAATTAAGTTTGACCAGACTCGTGAGGTCAGCAGTTTAAACAGATGAAGATTACATCCCTCATAGATTTATTTGGATGAAATTGTTTCATGTCTGTGAAACAGTGTTACACAAACATACCTACAAATACAAAGTATAATAACTGCTATACCTCAACTACCTTTAAAAATACCAGTGATTTGGAATGGTCATACAGAATTATTTTGTTCACATGTTAACAAAGTAAGAAAAATTCTTCTTAATTTTCTGTGTGCACAGAAGTATTTTCACTTTCTATGCATTTATGACATAAGAAACAGAAAATGGTTACAGAATGGGTGATTCTAACATTTTCAGAGATAACTGAAATTTACCTTATTTAAAAATGATAGACATCTAAGCATTTTAAAGTACAAAACCAACTTATATTAATAGGTTTCAGTTTGTAATTTAATCTCTACCCTTCTCAAATTCTCATGATTTTATTGATTATGTGAAGAGTCTGTGTTGGAAAAAGATGCAAAATAAAAAATATTTGAATAAATATTAAATTTTATTTCAAATGAAATATTTGAATAAATATAAATATTAAAATATTTGAATGAATAGTAAATAAATAAAATTTGAATATTAAACTTTGAATAAATATTAAATATTTGAATAAGTATTAAATAAACAAATAAGTAAGTAATTTTATTACTGCCTATGTATAATGATTAAATTTCAGGCAATGACTTAGTAACCAAAGTAACTATACTTATTAGTTGATGATACAATAGTCTATTTTTTCAAATGTCTAACCTTTCTGTTTTTCTAATGTTAACTTGGCTTAGGATGTTTATGAAGAATTTAATAATGCTTTAACTATCAGGCAAACAAGAAATTAGCTGCATTTTTCAAATTTAGTAGTAAAAACTATATTTTGGAGATTAAATAATTTAAAATTAAAATTGACAAATTTTAAAAATTTAAAATTCAAAATGACAAAACACAGTCAATTTAACAGGAGATAAGTGATTAATTTAGCAAAACATTTAATAAAACCAGAATATCAGCAGTAGTATTTAATACACTAGATTATTATGATCTACAAAATGACAAATACTAAAGTGAATTATAAATATTTCAGTCACTAATTGAGTGGCTTGGTAGTACAAAGAGGACAAAATTACTGCTATGACTGATAAACTGAAGATGTCATCAACTAAAAGATTAGGATAGTGTTTCTAAAAACCCGTACATTAGCACGCGTTGCAAAATACTGAGTGAAGAGCACAAAATATTATGTTAGTCATATTATCTTTTACAGAAAGAATTCAGTTCTCCTATCCATGTTCTCCAATTACATGTTTTTCATATTGTTCTTATGTCACTTACCATATCAAGTCATAATTACTTCTAAGCTTGCTTACTTTCCCTACAGAACTATACCTTTAGGGAATGTAAGGACAATATCTTATTGATCTTCACCACATAGCAGGTCATGATACATTATGTGCTTATTGGAAACACAAAAAGATGGGTAGATGGATGAATAAAAGACGTTGACTTGCTTGCTGCCATGATGCATTCGTAAGTGTCAACTATACTTACAAGTATTGCTTTTTTGGTTTCAGAGGTCCATTGCAAACTCTGTCTTCATTGCCAGGAATCATGCACGCATTATCAGCGCCAATGATGTAGATTTCTTCATTGCCACTGAACTTTGTCTTTCCTTCCGTACATGGAGGATTAGGAAAGCCTTCATTTGTAAAATATGGCCTTGGTTTATTAAAATATGCATCATACCACTTTGTTACATTTCCATCATGCTGAGCTATTTTCAGAAAAAAAGGATAAAATAACAAGTAATATATGAAGGTATTTTCACATTTCTGAAGAGCATTTCTATAATTGCATGAGGAAAATCTGGATGCAACATCCGTCACTCTGTGAACCACAAGGGATGATTCAGCTGATCTACCTGGATAAACAGGGAACCCTATCTTTTTCCATTCCACATGACTGAGGCTTTATTGTGGAGGATAACTTCTCAGAGACTGAAAGAACCTCTCTCAGTCAAGGGTAACTCTCCTGTTCATACCTCCAAAGAAGCTATCAAAACTCCATCTTGCCAATATCAAGCAATCCAGTCAGTATATGGAATAAATAGATCACATATTTTAACTATGCCTTTTCTTAATTTTGTCAAGTAATTTAGGTGTACATTAATAATTAATGTATAATTAATGATAATATTAATAGTATTAAGCTCAAAAGTTGTGTGATAACAGGTAATCAACCTTATATTACTAATTTTGAACTGAAATTTCTTTAGCATTCAACAATTCATACTCTAATTTAACAAGATAAGTTAACAGTTGATGATACCTCCTGCTTCTGTTACAAGCACTTGTACATTTTTGATTGGTCCATGATCATCATTGTAGTAACATATTGGCATTCTGATTGTAATTGTTGTTGAGGTCACAAGCAGTTTTCCTGTGGCATCATAAATAGGGGTTGGTTTGGTTTTTGGTCGTGCTGGAGCTTTAAACAAAGAAGAAATACCACTGCAATTGATTTTTTTGTTTCTGAAGAGAAGAAAAAATTTTAAATTCTCATTTCATGCAGGCAATTTATATATAAAATGATGACAAATGACAAATGAAACAGAGTTTTGTTTGAATATAACAGATGGTTAGCAATTATTATCTCCTGAAGTTTTAATTATGTATTTCTTTTTTTTTAAATTATGTATTTCATAATTGCTTGAGATAATGGGGCTCAGGTGTGATTTTTACCCATCTGAGTCCTCTTCACATATTAAAAAAAATCAAATTATTTATGTTCCCATTCATATAATTTTTATAAGTGCATTAAATCATACAATATTTTAGTGGTTTTTTTCTTCTTTTACTTCCTTTAGCTGATTCATCAATTTCTATTCTAGTCATACCAACATCCCTCCCACAGTTTATCCATGCCAAACATATGGATGATATCCCCCATATTTTTCTCCATGTTCACATAACCATATAAAATAGATAAAATCATACATGATAGATTATTCTCACTTTTGATTTTTTTAAATGGGACTATATCATGTATTATAATCACTCCACATATTGCTTTCTTCACTTATGTATGACTTATATAAGTCTTTCTATGTCACCAAGCAGGGGCTAACTCATTCTTTTTAATGATTATGTTATATATCAGGGTGTGACATCATATTTATTCAATCATTCAGCTAGTAATGGGAATTCACTTTTCCTTCTGGTTTTG
This sequence comes from Mustela nivalis, assembly GCF_964662115.1. Taxonomy (NCBI): domain Eukaryota; kingdom Metazoa; phylum Chordata; class Mammalia; order Carnivora; family Mustelidae; genus Mustela; species Mustela nivalis. The sequence goes on from NC_139026.1 coordinate 37,481,122, forward strand.
AACATTTGCTGCAATAAATAGCCTTATATATTTAGTCTTATTTATTGATCCTTTTATTTCTATGGAATAGATTTCCAAGAACAGAATTTCTGAAACAAAATACATAAATATTTTTAACTTTAATAGGTATTACCAGAATAATTTCTGAAAGTGCCATGATAATTCACATTTTACTGTCAATGCATACAAACATCTCCAAAATCAATATCTGTAAGAGCTCTGCTTGTTTCATTTCATCTCATAGCTATATGCGTAGACCAGCTGTTGGAGCACGGCATGTTGCTTAATCAAACTTCAATTTCCATATTTATTAAAATTTTTTTAAAAGCCTCTCAATAATGCCATAAAATTGGCAATACCATTTCCATTTTATAGATGAGGAAATGGCCTTATGTCACATAGCTGTAAAAGGGAAATACCAAGATTTCAATCAAATCTTTTTGGCTTGATCTTTAGCTCATTCCTCTGTAATATAAGGGCTATAATAATATTAGAAGTTTAGGAAGTTTATTGGAGGAACTACCCATGAAGAGTCAAGGAACAGGGAACAGAAGTAGGCGGCAAGAGCCTTTAGACCCCAGATCACAGGTTTAATACCTGTGTGAGACAAGAAGGAAGGAAGGATTCAGCAGCAAGAGCCTCAGATTTCAGGGATTTCTGGAAAACTCTCAGCCAGGCCACTGGGGAGTCCCTAAGAAAAGGTTTCCAGTTAGAGGAATCTGGCATTTTGATAGAATTATCCAACTGTATATTATGTGTCAAATGCAAATTTAGTGACACTACTATTAACTCAAGGCCACTCCATGTCACCAAAAATAATCATGCATATTATTGGAGAAAAATGAGTCTCTAGCAACCTCACCAGTACCACCAGTACTCACATATTTTTTCTAGACACCTAATCACGAGTCTATCTGTCCTATCTAAGGAGTGGAAAGTCAGAACAAATCATCTCTATCTGGGGATGATCAAAGCAATACACACAGGAAGTTTTGCTAAAGAATTAATAAAATGAAGCCATCATTACCTGCATCCTGACTGGTCTGTCACTGAATAACAAAAAGAGATTAACATGGTATGACATAAGTCCTTCTTTATGAAGTCATTTTGTAAAACAGCTGATGTTTTTGAAGAACTTATGCATTTGCATGTTCCAAGTAGTTTGGAATTAAAAGCAAATCTTAATACTTTTAAATAATACTACAGTTACATAAACTATCATTGATGAAAAGACAAAACTTACCAGCTTCATCTTACAGGGTATATTTCTTAATAGTACTTAATAGTACTAGTTTCTAGGCACTGTCCTAAGGGTTTTCAGAGATTCTCTCTTTTAATCTTTACAACAATCTGTGAGGTAGGAACCAGCCTTATCTGCATTTTACAACTTATAGAGGTTAAGACACTTGCCCAAAGTCTAACAGATATCAAGAGGCCAATCCAGGATTCAGTCTCCATAGTCTGATCTGGCTCGTTTAATCACTCTGCTCTGCTGTGCTTACAAAAGACTAAGAAAAGTTACTCTTTGCTTCAGAATGAGGAGCATTCTACTAACGGTCTGTATGTTTCATTTTTTTAATCTCTGTACTAACGGTCTGTATGTTTCATTTTTTTAATCTCTGCAGGTTTTACTATAGATTTTTAGAGAGATGGCACAGTTGCATGTATGTTTTCAGTCAGGAAGAGAAAGAATCTGAATGACTGACTAGCCCTAAGTTTTTCTTAACAATCTCTTTTGGTTTTCATGGATCGTTTTGTGTGAGGGAGGCAGACTTAAATCTTAATTATATTTTCTATAAACAATACCTGTCAGAATAATGAATTGATCGATCTACTTTACAGTCAGAATCACAAAGCGGAATATATGGTAGTGCAGTAAACATTATCTGATTAAAAAAGAATTTTACTTTCAAGATAAAGATCAGTCAAGGAATTTAATTAAGACTAGTCAAAGTCTAGCCATGGGTAATTTAACAATGAATTTTCAATAAAACTACAAAACATAATAACAGACTATAAAATTTGTCTTAGAAAACTTTAAATTCAGAGGGAAAGAATGTAAGATAAATAACAGGTGGGCATTCTCTTTAAGATGGTAATTTGCATTATTATTTAGACATTTTAAATATAGCTTTAATAAGCAGAGTTTATCACTAAATGTAGGCTTATTATTGCATATGTATCATTTAAAAGCTTGACTACATTCTTAACTCTAATAATAGAATTCAATTATAATTACTCTTTGATTAAGACAACAATATTTCACAGGAAGGCAGTTCATGTCTGTACCTTTAATGTCCATGGTTATTCTCATCTGAACCTTTGGCCCTGCGCCAGCACTATTGATTGCATAAACCTAAAAAAAGAGAAATATCTTGTTACTATTTTTATCAGGGTCATATGTAATTTTAAAATAATTCTATTTTTAAAAACAAACATAGCCTATTTATTATATTTTTCTTGCACTTACTCAAATGAATACAATCTGTGGAGGAAGATCATTCATAACAAAGTAGTTTTTCAAACTATCTTACAGTACTAAGGCCTGAGAACAAAGGGTGAGTGACTTCGACAGCCCTATCATGGTGACCAGGAAGGATGTGGCTTCACTTTGAACCCGTGGGAGGAGCAGAGGCAGAAAAGCCCCTAGGTCTACACTCCTTCATCTACTCTCACATCTGCGCCATCCCTCTGTAGCTAGGTAACTCTGGCTTTCTTTAAATCCATACTCAAGACTTTCTTTTTTTCCCCTTCTCTGAAATGAAATCCTATTCCTTCAACCTCCTTGTTTTCCTGTATTAAATCATCCCTCTGAAAGTTGGCCTTTATGCCCTTTTTCACCCCTGCCCCGAAGTATCCGACACTATAACCTGCATAATGGAGCATATACACATAAAACATTTCTGTTTGTATAGACAGAGGGTGATTCACACAAATGGGGATCCTTTCAATTCACTTAATGCTTAAGAAATTGTAGACAGAGAATCTTTTATTTACTTTATTTTGCTCTATAAAAACAGAGACTATATTCTTGCCCAATCTCATTCACAAACACAATTCAGAATATAATATGTGTATTGGAACTAATTGACTTGTTTTCTATACTTCCACTCTATAGATACTTACAAAACTAAAATTATAGTAATATATATGATGCAATGGGCATAGTAAACAGACAAAGCCTAAAAATGGGGTCAAAAAATATCTAAAGAAAATATTTATTGGAACTTGTAAATTTAAGGAAAGAAGTATTAGGGTGCCTGGGTGTCTCAGTTGGTTAAGTATTCACCTTCGGCTCAGGCTCAGGTCATGATTCCAGGGTCCTGGGATCGGAGCCCGACATGGGCTCCCTGCTCAGTGAGGAGTCTGCTTCTCCCTCTCCCTCTGCCTTTCCCACCTCATCCCCTCCACACCACCCCCCTCCCAACTTGTGTTTACTTTCTTTCTCTCTCAGTGAATAAATATTTTTTTAAAATTTTAAAAATGGAAAGTGATATTATGGTGTGCTACATTATTTTTACTTCTTTGTGGTACAGCCTAACATTTAAGTGAGATAATAAATGAAGTTAGGTATGCTTCTCAAATTGCATTGTACAAAGAAGTCACTTGTAAACCTGTTAAATGAAGATATGCAGGTTTTGTTTAAGTAGGTTGGGATGTTATATATTGTTAATAAATTCCTTGGTGTTGAGGAGCTATAAATTGCATTTTTTGAGCAGTAAGTTAGATAACTTTTTTACTATTAAGTTTTTGCTATTTTTTTTAAAATTATGAATTAGTTCTACTTTGTTTCCTATTCTTTTCTCTTATCCCAAAAGGCAAAACTCATGGAGAACTCACTGCTTCCTATAACTCTAATTCTTTAAATCTTACAATAATCTTATAAAGAAATCATTATTCTTATTACTGTTTTTTCCTTTTTTTTTTTTTTTTGGTTTCAAGTTTTTATTTAAATTCCAGTTGGTTAACATATAGTGTAATATTAGTTTCAAGAGCAGAATTTACTGTTTTTTGTTTTTGTTTTTGTTTTTGTTTTTGTTTTTTAGATAAAGAAACTGAGGTACAGAATTGAGGCAAGTGCTCAGAAGCAAATCACAGAGTCAGGATTTGAACTCAGATCAGTTCATTCTTCTAACCACCCTCCCTCTACCTTACAGAATAAAAGTCCATATAATGGGGTGTGCAATAAGAATCCTAGCAGGACAGATACATATATTAAAAATATATATATATATAGTGAGTGAAGGAAGAAATGAAGATATGCAGGTATATAGATGTAATATAGAGAAAAACATAAACATATATATGAATATAAATTATTTGTAAGTGTTCTGATTACATGATAATCATAAAAGAAGGTAGGAAAATTAATTACTAAGCTACTTCAATGTTATGTTGCTTAAAAGATGATATTCTGACCATATAATTCTATTTGCAAAGTTTAAGACATACTATAAAAACACATTTTTGAAATAAATTGTGTGAATATCTGTATGTCTGTAAACACACATGGATCATTTAAAATTGGGATGTAAAATGCTTAGCTTTAGTAATTATTATGTGAAAGGTATGTGAATTTCAAACATGTAAATCGTTGTTTCTGCCCTTTGCCTTTGAAATTTGCTTTTCCATTCTCCATTTTCCATTTATAATCACACATAAATGGCCTCCTTTAGGTAGAATCTCTCTTTACATATCACTGCTCTCTTGCTTTTAACATGCATTTTTCCCCCTTTATTTTATTTCTGGATTTCTACTAGTGTTGGATGCTGAGTTTGCAAACTGACTTTTTAAGACAGGAGAGTCATTAAAAGCTACGGATGCTTACACTGATATTATACGTGTGTCCACCTTTTAGTCCTTCCAACATCGCAGTGACGGATGTGTCCGTTTGCTGGATAATACTGAGGTTGTGAATCTGGACAGCGGTAGGATCATCTTCTCGGTACACTAAAGCTTGGTATACTTGGATATTTCCATTGGGTTGAGAAGGAGGAAGAAACGTTAACTGGAATTTTGTAACCTCGTCTGGTATCTTCTGAAATGTCATGTTGTTAGGTGGATCCTTGGGGACTAAAATGAAATATTAAGCAATTAGTTTTTAAAACTTTTTGTTTTTCTTTTTAATCTCCATTTAAAATATGTGTTAAATGTCTGCTTCTAAAATGTGTTACGCCCGGCTAGCTCAGTCGGTAGAGCATGAGACTCTTAATCTCAGGGTCGTGGGTTCGTGCCCCATGTTGGGCGCTATGTATCCTTGGGCACCTGGGTGGCTCAGTGGGTTAAGCCGCTGCCTTCGGCTCAGGTCATGATCTCAGGGTCCTGGGATCTCAGGGTCCTGGGATCGAGTCCCACATCGGGCTTTCTGCTCAGCAGGGAGCCTGCTTCCCTCTCTCTCTCTGCCTGCCTCTCCATCTACTTGTGATTTCTCTCTGTCAAATAAATAAATAAAATCTTAAAAAAAAAAAAATAAAATGTGTTACACAACTTATTTAAACCATGTATGCTACGGAGACAAGCAAAATGGCTGATATGTGTGGGCTACAGAAATCATAATGGTGATTCAGTTAGTTTGGTTATTTATTTTGACTTTTACATGTATTTGTTTTTATATAGAATGCATTCCCATGACTTTTGTACTGCTTATTTAAAGATAATGTAGACTCACAGGAATTTGTGAAAGTGGTGCATACATACCCCTAGAACATTCCCCCGACTTTTACCAGTGGTGACAACTTAACTAACTAGTTTTATATCAAATCTCAAACCTGGATATTGACTTTAGTACAATACTGTTAATTAGATTCCAGGCCTTAATCGGGTTTCACCATTCTTGCATGTTTTCATAAATGTGTGTGTAGTTCTCTGCAATTTTATTCCATGTAAAGATTCCTGTAATCATTACCAGAAATAAGGTGTAAAACTTTTCCATTTCCATAGAGAAACCTCCCCGGCTGTCCCCTTGCATTTGCACCCTATGCATTCCCAAAACACGAACCATTGTTCTTCATAGTTCTGTCACTTTAAGGAAAACAACAGCATAATGCTTAAATTCCATCAAGGTTGTTGTATGTATCCGTGGTTCATTCTTTTTTTTTATCACGGAGCAGTGTTCCAGTTTTTGGATACACCAAAGTTTGTTTAATCATAGAAAAGCATTTGGGTTGTTTCTAGTTTTTCTGTTACTTCTAATAAACCTGCTATTAATGCTCATTTACAGCTGTTTGTGTGAACATAAACTTTTAATTCTCTGTGATAATTGTCCAAGAATATGATTGCTAGGTAATGTGCTCTAAGTGCATGTTTAGTTTTATAAAAGGCTGCCAAACTATTTTTCAGTGTGGCTGTATCCTTTTGCTTTCCCACTAACAATGTACAAGAGATCCAGTCTCTTTGTATCTTTGCCAGCATTTGGCATCATCACTGTTTTATAATTATTATTTTATCTGTTCTAGTAGATGCATAGTGATATCTCATTGTGGTTCTAGTTTACATTTCCTTAATAGCTAATGATGCTGAAACTCTATCTTATCATGAGTTTATTTGCCCACTGTATCTCCTCATGATGAAATGTCTGGTCATGTCTTTTCCCAATTTCTAAATGGAATTTTTTTGAGTTTCGAGAGTTCTTCATATATTCTAGATATTTCATCTTATTTTTGATAAATAAAAATTAGCCTAATACACAACAGCTAAGTGTCAGTGAATTATAATGAAAGAAAGTGATATATGTGAGTATGAAATTAATTTATGAATATAAGAACTAGTTCTTGCTGTACTACATATTAGTGTTCTCTATGTAAATGAATGACTGCATGAGTATATTTATTTTGATCAAACTGAAATGGATATATCTCCCATACTAAGGGGATTTCCATGAATAAGGCTGCTAATATTTGGCTAGCAAAGCTCGGATGCTCAAGCTCTAGTATTTTTATTTATTATTTATTATCTTATAAAATATCTTTATAGGTAAAACTCTGCAACAAGCAAAAAAAAAAAAAAAGCAAATAATAACGGTGGGAAAAAAAGAGGAACAGATAAATATGGTATAGTGCCAAATATCAATATTAAGTAGAAAAATGCATAGCTAAAGTGAAAGTTAAATTGGCTCAAGATAGATGTATTGTCACATTTGCTGTTATACATTTCTATGATATAAAAAATATGTTTTCTTTTAATAAGAACTCTTTCTAAAAAATCAGATTAGGTTTAAGGTTGGATAAGTGAAATAGCTCTCTGAATGCTGGAAAGAATTTCCCATTTTCCAAATATCTTTGGTTTTACCTCTAAAATTCTACTCTTAGAGATTTAGTAATAATTTATTTCACCATGATATCTTTGTGAGGGGTAGCATTTGACAATCAGTACTTTACGGTATGAGTGTGAATAAATTCAGCAGCAACTTTCCTCCCAGGTGAGATGTGGGAGAAGTACAAAGTATAAGAAAGTAAGTATCTGGGCTATATGTGGCAGCCAAATGGAAACAAATGAAATTTTAGGGTGCTGAGGATATCTTCTAATGCAGAACCATAACTTTATAGACAATAGAGCATATAACATAATGAAAAGACTAGCTAAAAAACATGTTTTACCTCCCATACTTACCTTACAGAGAGCAACAAATAAACTATAGCAACACTTCCCTTCATGTGCTCTTTCCAAAGATAAATCTGGTGGCAAAGAACATCAGGAGTCTGAAGGAGGATAGGGCAAGCAAGTTCTGGGAAGCTGACTTTCCACACTTAATTCCTATTGGTTACAAACTTATTATTCATTCAGACCCTGTTTGTAGGAACTCGAGGACATCTGTATGGATTCTGACATTTATTAAATAGGTTATGTAATAAAAACACGTCATTTGATTAGGTGAGAAAAACAGAGAAGGTAAGCATGACCAGGATTCTAATTTTGAATTGCAGATTATATAATGATAAACTATTACTACTTTAATGTGCATTTAAATCATAGAAATAATTAAAATGGAATTTTACATGAAAAATTATTGGCTACAGACCATTTGAAAAATCTTCTCTTAGGCAAGGTAACTCAATTTCTGAAATATTTAGTGTTTAAATAAATACAAAAAAATACAATTAGGACATTATTATGAGCTAATTTGTTTCTGTATTTCCCAGAACCAATTATTCTACATAATTCCTCTTTGCCTAAAAAATGTAAATAGAAAACTTCACGTTTATCAGTTATGGCGAATCACGGAATTTTGTATTTTATACACTTAAAAAATGTCTTGTAAAACATACCCTTTTTAAGCGGTGGTATGAGAAATTCTAAAAAAAAAAAAAAAAAAAGGCACTTAAATCTCAGTCAGCTTTTAGCAGTGATGGGCAATATGCCTTACCTGATTCTAAAGTCGTAACAATCACTTCAGCGCTTGACTTTCCTTCTGCATATGCAGCACTTATGTTTCCAGTGAATGCTGTGATCACCACAGAATACCTTGTGAATATTTTCAAGTCTTTAATTTCTATGGTCTTATTTTCCTCATTTGACTTGATGAAGGAAATATTAAATTCATCACTGTCTACCTATAGGAAAAAATAGCTAGTAATTAAAGGAAGTTAGTTGCACTTGAGATCCAAATCACCAAAACATAATACTACAAAGCTACGTGTGGTACACTTATCTAGCCAAGATTTAAATTAGTTTTTTTCTTGCAGTCAGATTGTCCTGGGAAATCTAAAGTGCCACTTTAACAGTCTACTTAAAAGCAATTATTTCAACAACTGAAAGTAAAAGAAAAAAAAATAAACTAAGCCATCACAGTCAATCAATCCATCTAATGAACAAGTAAGTATTATCTCTGTGTCAATGAAACTCTAGTTTCAACTGCATTTTTTATACCAACATATAAAGTATTATTTGTTTGAGGGGTAGAGGTCTGTGAATCATCAGTCTTACACAATTCACAGCACTCACCATAGCACATACCCTCCCCAATGCCCATCACCCAGACACCCAATCCCTCCCACCTCCTCCCCTCCAGCAACCCTCAGTTTGTTTCCTTAGATTAAGAGTCTCAACTTCAATGTTTTATAGGAGAAAGAATACAGGTTTGGGTAATTAATCAGTAAAGGTTCAAATCCCAACTTGGTCATGTAATAGTTCCTGTAGCATTTGACAAATCACTTATGTTCTCTGTGTTTTACTTTCTGTGTATGTAAAATTGCAGTAATAATATCTATTTAGTTTGGTGAGATTTAGAAAAACAGATCTGAAGTAGTTGGCCCAGAGAATTTGATTTTTTTTTTGACTATGACTTACCAAAAGGAAGCACATTTTGTAATATAACTCAGGATGTGTGTGTGTTTATACTCTTATATGTATACATATACACACTTCTTTACAACTTGAAAACAATTTCTAGAAATGCAACTTCTTTCTGAAATGCACTTTGATATTTTCTTCTCTTTGAAATTTACTCCAGTTTATTAAAAAAAATTTGGTCATGAGTGCAGTTTGAAAAACTCCCATCTAGCACTAAGCATGGCACTGGATGAGGAGACAATCGTGGATGTTATAAGTATTAGATGAGCAAAAATGAGTATCCTTAGGTGTATTAAATATAGTCATATAGTGTATTCAAACATCGTCTGCCTTTGCCTTTGATGCAGAGTCTGGCCTATTCATTGCAGGTATTCAACATAGCTAAAGTTTCTAGCAATACAAAGAAGGGATTTTCCAAAAATGAACAACAGAAAATTTGAAATCCTACAATGCATGCTACTCTCAGGTATCCAAATCGAAACACTTAAAACCAGATTGTGTACACTGTTCACACTACTAAGTTCTTCTCAACTTGACCCTCCCTTGAAACTTTGGAAGATCTTTTGTTCAAAATACTCTTCAAATGCCCTTTTCTAAGAGCTTTTTTAACTTAAAGAAGATGTTGCTATGAGAAACACAGTAAAAGGCTGACCAATAATGTAAGCATTGCAAAGTCAAATAGATTGTTCCCACCTTAGAGCACTGAAGGCAGTTGCCTCCTTTCTGTAAAGTGGCAGAAAACCAAATCAGCATAGAAATACTATTGATCAAGTGCATGTACTCACTGGTAGGAAGTGAGTGTGATTCAGTTAGCTCTCAGCATTTAAACATCCCTTAAAAATCTAGCTTTTAAAATTTTCCTTAAGACTACCCTTATATTGGGACACCTGGGTGGCTCAGTCAGTTGAGTCTTTGACTCAGGTCATGGTCCTGGAGTCCTGGAATCAAGTCCGGCATCAGGCTCCCAGCTCCATGGGAAGTCTGCTTCTCCCTCTGACCTCCCCTCTCATGTTCTCTCTCACTCTATCTCTCTCTTTCAAATAAATAAATAAAATCTTTAAAAAAAAGGATTAAGTTTATGTTCATGCTCGGCAAGAATTACCTAGAGATGAGTGACAGTTGACTCCTATAACGCGGCATGAGTCTTCAAATCACCATGGCTCTGCCCGACTGACTGAAGTTTATCTTACTTGACTGACCACCATAACTATATGAATTCTGATTTTATAGAGTTGGTGAATTCCTCAACATTCCACAGTTATTTCGTAGCTCAAATAGAATTTGCTCCCAAGTCTTTCAAGAATTCAGAACTCTCTACACTACTACACTGGGCCTGATCTTATAAAGTCAAATTAAATTATTTCAATGTCTTCCATTAAAATAGGATATACCAAATATTGAGTAATAAAAAGTGACATAATATGCCAGTGTTCTACTATATCTTAAAAAACATATATAATAAAATCCAAAAAGAATATTGGGTCTTCAAATACAGAATGTACCAAAATTCATTTATATTCTTCACTAAACCTACTCTGTCATTGTTATTGTTAATCATTATTTGTTTGCTTACCCAGGACTGAAACCTCAGATCTTTTGGATTCATTATTTCCCTTTTACCAATTCCAAGCTTGTTTGCTCATATTTTATTTGATCATCTATTATTATTATGAAATGTGCCCCATTATTTTTTCAGTACAGTAGTTTTATAGGCAATGTCAAGCCATTAGACTTTGATTCTATTTTCTTTCCTTTTCCTACCCCATTTGCCCCCTTCCCCACCTGGCACACCTCAATTCATTCCTCAAGTCCCATAACCAATATAACCTCCTCTGTGAAGTCTCCTATGTATTGTACGCCACTCATAACAGGAACTTTAATTACTTTGCTAGTTTATGGTCCAAAAAAACCATTTAGCTCACATTCTATGATTAGCTGTTTGCATTTTGGTGTCTCCCACTACAGTGTGAGCTACCTAAGTTCTGCATCCTTATTTTGGTGAGCAGAAATGAGAAATAGTTGTTATTTTGAAAACAAACAAACAAAACTAACAAAGGGAACAACAAACAAGGGACCACAAAAATGCATGAATTTATGATAGTATCATCCAGGGTGATACCTCTGCCCATATATCTTTAAGACTATCAAGTTTTGCTTGAGCCTTTTAGGAAGAGAGTTTTATGACCCTGTGACTAGTATTTGGCAAAGGATACAGCGTAAGTCTTAAATTCAATGATATGTGTTCTTCCCTGGCCTAGGAGCCAATGATTTTTGAAGACAGATAATTATGTATCCATGAAATGAGCTACAGATAAGCTCCATAAAGACAATGTCCATATCAGACTTGTTCCAGGTATCCAGCACCTAGCACATTTAAAACCATGACAGCCTAGTTCCAAGAACCCTGGGGTAACTGAGAAGTGCTACAATCTCTTTGAATTCTTGTTATCTTTGACCCAAAAGGTTTAGATGGTCATATACTACAACTTGGCACATTTTATTTTCTACTTGGTGGTTTTTCCTTTCTCCTATCACACTACTGTCTGCTGGGTGTAGTCATGTCTCAACCATTTAAGAAGCCATCATCTCTGTGCTTCAACCCCCCTTTATGCAAAATGAAGATAGTATATTTACAGCAAAATATTAGAGGAGAGGCTACTGATAGAAAGTAAACAATTACCATGTTAATCATCCTTCTCTTTCCCTCGCTCATTTTTAATATCTTTAAAGAATACTAAGAGAGTGAGGTTATAAACCACTTTTTTAAAAAAATTATTTTCCCTTCCTTTAAATATGATCAAATTTCAAGAGAAAACTGTTTTCATTAATAAGGTGTCTTTTGACAGAACAGAGCGTTCTCATTTTATAATTTGCTTTTAATACATATTCCCAGAGTGCTTGTCATGCGTGTTGATTACTTTTGGCTAATTGTGAACTAAGTCTTCACAAATATGCTCTAAAAAGGAACATAAACAGAAGACTGAGTGGGAGTCCAAATGCAACAATAATCCCTTAAATTTTCTTTTAATCATGACAGGTCTTTTGAGAGAGAGGCACTTCCATTTTAGAAATAACACAAAGACACAATAAAACTATAAACATTAGACAAAAGGTAGGTAGAGAAAGCACGGAAGGGGGAGGAAAATCTACTGTAAATTAATTATCTGACTCAGTGCATGAGATGTCACGAGAAGAGAGTAGTCATCAGGCCCAGTAAAACCCAAGCAGGGCCCTCATGAGCTTTTTCCGATCCTAATCCTAGCTTACACTGCATTATTTCCATTGGTGAGCACCTGTTAGGTGAAAGGCTTGACTCTCACACCTGGGTTTCCTTCTGTCTGGATGGCTCCTAGGCTGGTGACTTCAGTGGCCTCTTCTTCGAATGTCTGGATTCCCCAGGATTCAATCCTCAGGTTAGTTCTTAACAGAAGAGGTCCTTATGTGACATGTCCTGTATTTCATCTCATCCCTTCCTATCATTGCAACTACCATCTGAATACCAACACTTCCCAGATTTGCAAATTCAGATTTCCTCTCCTGAGCTCCAGATCTAGATACAATAGTGCTAAGGGAGTATCTTCATCTGGGACTCCTGGGTATCTCAAACTCAGTACATCTAGTACTGAATTCATTCCTTTCCTTTACAATTCTCTTTCTCTTCACATTTTTCCAAATTCTGTATCTTGAAGTCATCCTCAATTATTCCTTTCACTCACCATCCACCAAAATTTTTTTTCACCAAATCCTGTAGGTATAAATGATTTTCCATTCCCTTCCCTCAATACATTTCCTCTGTCCTTATCGTCCCCTGGTTGGATTTTGCACTAGGACTGCTCTGTCCTCTGCAGTGCAGCCAAGCTGATCCTATAAAATAGAAATCTATATCCCAGCACTGCTTTAATTCCTCAATTGATACTCCACCGGGTTTATCATGAAACCCACATTCCATTAACCGTTGTACAGTCTGCCTTCCTAATCTAGTTTCTCTCAGCACTTTTCTTGAATGCTTTGACCACGGATTCCTGAACTGCTCACTTCTTCATGAATGAATCTTAATTTTCACACTGTTAGTACCATTTCTTCCTCATGGCCTGCTTCAGGTGTTTTTTGCATTAAGCTCTGATGTTACCTCTTTGGGGAGCTATTTCCCCTAATGTCTTCTCCCTTCACCTTTCGTATTCTGAGTTTTTTTTTCACTGTATTTTTATTATTATTATTATTGTTTTAAAATAAGGAATGTTTCATGAATTTGCATGTCATCTTTGTTCAGGGCCCATGCTAATCTGCTCTTTGTCCTTCCAATTTTAGCATATATGCTGCTGAAGTAAGTACTTTTTCCACTGTATTTTAAATCAGTGTATTATTATCAGTTTAACCACCTGTTTACATACGTTATCTAAAACCTGGGGATAAATATGATAATCGTGCTTATAATACTTTACTTACATTTATTAGGCCTTATTTACATTCACTGACCCTCAACTCAGGCAATGTTTAAAGTACTTTATGCATTATTTTCTAATTTAGTCTTCACAAGATCTCTGTACCCTGAGCACTATTCTTGATCTTTACTTTATAGATTTGGATACTGAAACACATACAAGTTAAGTAAGTTGCCCAAGGACTAACAGAGCTAGGATTAAAATTCCAATAGTCTGGTTCCAAAATGTGTATCCTTAATCACTCTCTATACTGTCTTTTGCAGAAGGTAAGACACACCTTACCGATTTGACATCAACCAGATAGAATGTTGGTCCAGTGATGGTAGCAGGTTCACTCCAGCTGATGTTGATGCTAAAAGGGGATGTTGCTATTACATGCACACTTTCAGGAGGACCATCTGGAGCTGTGAAAATTGAAAATCAATTACCCTGGGACTACTGAGTTAGTCTTTGCTGCAAGATAATAATAGAAAAGGCCATGAGAAAAATATAGTGATAATGAATTAATTATACATCAATTTATAGTTTATGCATACTAAAGGCACTGGCAAATTGAAAGATGTAATTCCTTTCAAAACAATTACTATATATAAGAAACTTTCACACGACATATTAATGATCATAAACATATGATTTTTAAACTCAAAATAATATTTTGAAATGAAAACATTACTATTGCAAATCTTTTTGAATAAATGCTTTTATTTAAAAATAGATTGCCTAATAATGTTGTTTTAGGAACACCTGCAGAAACATGTTTGACTACAAAAAAAGTGGAACTGGAACAAGGGAATTATGTCTAAAATTAAGTTGCTTTTATTGTTTTCACCAAGGGAGTAACATAGGAAATAGGTTTACAACTGATATTATCACAAATGTAAATTTTTCCTGAATTCATTATGACTCCACATAAATTCTTTAATTTGTCCTATTTTTATTACTTTTTTTTTAAATCAAGAGTGCAAAACAAGAGATAATATTTTAGGGAACTGCCTGCTAAAAACCCTTCCGTAAATTTTCAATTTGTGAAACTGTTATGAACTAGAAGAGTTTTTAGTATGTTAAGAAGGATTTAGTCACTGTTGATTTGATATATATTGAACTAGGGACACTGCTATTCATATCTCTGTCCTTCTATGGCCCCTAGTCAATTTCAGGGGCATTAAATACTGGGAGATAAGAATTTTCCAGTTTTTCTAATTTTTAAATCCATGTAAGCAAATATTATCAAACAAATATTGTCCCACGAATCCTGAGAAGGTATAAAGAAAAAGATTATTAAAATAGTCCTTTCCACAAATAATTTATTCTTATAAATTGTACTAGCTCAGTCAAACAAAATTTCTGGACCTTGGTTTCCTCCTTATATGTATAGTTCATAGTGTTTTAAAAAAATTGTGTATTCAAAACGTGTGAAAGTGGCCAATTAGTCTACTGTTCAGCCCATCATTGTCAATTAATACAATATGTTATAACAAAAGGCTAAGTTAAGATCAAGACAAATCAGAAATACAAAGAATCAACTGTGAGTGGGCCAAGGGCAGAGTGCTGAATACAGATGGAGTGGGGAGTTTAGGTAAAGTTGCTCAGAGGAGATGGGAATCGAATAAGCTTTGAAAGATGAGAAGGATTTCAATAATCAGAGGAGTAGTTTTAGGGGCACTTCTTTGCTAAGAGGATCACAAGCATAGCCACAAAGACATAAACAGCCGGGTCCCCAGACAGACAGAATTTTATCACTGTAGAAGTGTTTTCCTTGGTAATCTTATGTTTATTATTTTATACATTCAAAAATATTGTCCTAGGAAGGAGTTCACACACTTCCTCAGACTGGCAAAGGAATTCATGATGCAAAAAAAGATTCAGAATCCCTAAATTCAAGGAATACAGGTATCACAGACAGACCCGTGTTCATATGGTAAGGAACAAGCCTCAGATGGTCTTTTGGACACTAAGGTTATTATGTTAAAGCGTTTGAAGCTCATTCTTTTTTTTTTTTTTTAATTTTATTTATTTATTTGACAGAGAGTGAGAGACAGTGAGAGAGGGAACACAAGCAGGGGGAGCGGCAGAGGGAGAAGCAGGCCCCCCACCCAGCAGGGAGCCCAATGTGAGGCTCCATCCCTGGGATCATGATCTGAGCTGAAGGCAGAACTTAATGACTGAGCCACCCAGGCGTCCCGTAGCTCATTCTTTAAATAATAGAATGCCACCGAAGGTTTTTGAAAAAGGAATATTTTTCTAATGATTTAGGAAGAAAACTTTAGTAGTTATACAATAGGTGGGTGCTCTGAAGCATTGAGTCCAGGGAGGCTATTTCCAAAAAGCCAAAACTAGATTAGTGACACTGGGTATAGATGGGAGGAGATGAATCCTAGAGTCATTTAGAAAATTTAAATGAAAAACAAACAAACAAACTTGAGGCTGATTACATGTGGGTAAAAACTGACATAGAGGATGGAGCAAAAGCTAAAAGCTAGAGTTAGTACCAGGAGAATGTTGATAGAATTCATACCAACAGTATATTCAGGAGCAGATACTGGTTTAAGTAGGGATAAAACTTTGGAAGGAGATAATAATTTTGGATTAGTGCTCACCGAGTCTGAGATACTTCTAAGAATTGAGAATGCCTACCTGATAATTTGAAAGATAAGCCTAGAATTAGGAAGATAGGGCCAGGATAGAAAAGAATTTTTTTAAAATTTCAGATAATTCCTTACAAATCAAGGTAGCACAAATACAGCAAGCATATCTGATTCAAGTGAGTCGCATCCTCTGAAGAGACCCAAAGGATTATTTCAGTACTAGATAGTTATTTAAAATGTTAACAGCATGGACATTGCTGCTATGAACATTGGAATGTACAGGGCCCTTCTTTTCACTACATCTGTATCTTTGGGGTAAATACCCAGTAGTGCAATTGCTGGATCATAAGGCAGCTCTATTTTTAACTTTTTTGAGGAACCTCCACACTGTTTTCTGAAATGGCTGTACCAGCTTGCATTCCCACCAACAATGTAAGAGGGTTCCCCTTTCTCCACAACCTCTCCAACATTTGTTGTTTCTTGCCTTGTCAATTTTTGCCATTCTAACTGATATAAGGTGGTATCTCAATGTGGTTTTGATTTGAATTTCCCTGATGGCTAATGATGATGGTGATAGGTATTAAGGAGGGCACGTACTGCATGGAGCACTGGCTATTATAAGCAAACAATGAATCATGGAACACTACAGCAAAAACTAATGTTGTACCATACGGTGACTAACAGAACATAAAAAAAAGATAAAATGTTAATAGCAGTGACAATTTTTAAACTATGAATATGTTATTGGCACTTAGAGTATGTTTCCATGAGAGATATTATGTGTGGAATTTAGGTACGCAACTCAGTCCATAAAAATGTATTTTAATAGTAGCATTAAAATATTTTTACACAATATTCAGATGTAACAATAGAGGACTCTAACAATCATATAAAAGGAAATTTCTGTGGGAAAATGCCTTTGAGGTACCAAACGTATCTTTCCGACACATACCATTTCTGACCCTTGTGCAACACTCTGTACACTAACTCAGAGATCTAGTCTGTATGGCCCAGGAAGGCATCCAGGAGAGACAGTGGAGAGAGGATGCTTCAGGATTCAGAAGTCTGATGAGCTAAGAAGCACTAATAATGATGACAAAATTGGATACATGATTTCTTTGGTAGCTAATGTGGAGAGATCATGGAATCCCAGCACTTAAACACACCTGCATATCCTAACATCTTCAGTCTTTATTACTTCTAATTTTATGATCCTAGATTTATGAAGTGTCTCAAATTATAGCACAATTCATTAGATAATTACATATAACAAACGAGAGCTATGAGAGATCTGCCAGTCGCATAATCAATTGCCTTTGGATGCCCAGCAGAATAATGCACTTCATATTCAAGAGTGGCAATCCTTTTTCCTTTCCAAACTGGATGTTCCTTAGAAATGTTAAGCCCACCTTAACAAGCAGCAAAATAACAAAGAGCATCCCTGAATCTCTCTATTCAGAATGTTACATGAAGAGAGGACAGGCTTCAGGACCAGGTACACCATTACTGATCATAATCACACACTTTTCCTCATAGAGAAATCTGCTTTGAAAACAGTAAGATGGTCTGTAGTGGCCTATCTTCTGCTGCCTTTGACTCTATAAATGGGGATGGGCTGCAGTTAAGTGCAAATTTATTAAGACATCTACTAATTAATTAATAATGTTTTTGTTATTTAACATTAATTAATCCTTTTGCAAAACTGGACTTCTAGCTCTGTAAGAACCATTGTGGAAAGGAACAATTTTCTGACAGGCCGCAAATTTAAAGTATACCACTTTAAAGAAAATATTTGAGGCTTCCTTTCTCTTTAGTTATATCCAAATGTTCTGTTGGCTTTTAGATGAAATTTATATGTTTATCCAACCAGCAAATATTGACTGAATACCTTCTGTGTACCCAATACTGGGAAGACACAAAAACTACAGAAGTGATGGATGTAGTTATAGACCTATCTATATAGAGTTTCTAGATTGTAACTTCTCTTCTTCACTCAACAACTATTTATTGAACACCTAATACACGATGGGCATTTTTGAAGTCTGGTGGTAGAGAAGAAAATCCAAGAGATAACAATCATAGAACCTCTATTTTAGTGGAGGGAGATAAATAATATATAACATAAAAATTTAGGTCAGTTAATACTAATATGTAAGTAAATTACATATGATGTTAGGAAGTGATATAAATCATGACAAAAAAATGAAACAGGATAGTAAGAATGGGGGTGCTGATGAGAATTACTATTTTAAATATGGCAGTCAGGGCATACCTCTATAAGCAGGTGACATTAAAACAAAGCTTTGAAGGAGGTAAAGGAGCATGAGAATGTTTGAAGGAAGAGTGTCAAAGACAAGACTCTGGCTAATGCAAAGGCCCTGAGGCAGGATTTTGCCTGGTCTATTTTTAGGAATAACAAGTACTCCAGTGAGGCTAAAGCCAGGTAATAATGAGAGTAAGAGAGGAAATGGGAGCCAGTTTGTGTAGGGCCTTTAAGGTCAGTGTTAAGGACTTTGTAAGAACTGCTGTCATGGGTAAAAAGAAAATGCCATAGTGTATTTTCACTATGGGGCCTAAAGGGGCCTCTAAAGATTTTGACATTTGATGTCTAACACATACCAGAAAGATAGGCCAAACTTAATTAGATCCAAAGAGGAAATATTACCTGCAGAATGTAATTCATACACCTCTATAAAGTATACCAATTCAATGGCTGTTGGGACTAACTTTTAAACCAAACTCTTGTAGCAGAAAAGCAAGATGGTACATTACTAACAAATATCACAGACGGTTTACTGATAATTTTCTGTGGCTAAGAAAGTTGATGAAATTTTTCTGTGACTATGTTGATGGTCATCTGTCTTTGGAAATATTCCCAAGGAAATATGTCTATGTCTCTTCTGCTCTGTAGTTTGGGTCTTTCGGGTCTCAAGTGAAGGCCGATCCAAAACCATTTCCCAAGGGAAACCTTGGCCAATTTTGCAAGTATGTCTGTAGGCCAGTTCAGAAAGCAGTATGAAGCCTTTCTTCCAACTCTTATCTTTCATAGGAAAATGTCAACTCTGCAATCATTCCTTAAATACTAGTAATCAAGCCCTCATCAGGGAGTGTCTGCTATCCCAAGCAGAGTTGAGAGAAAAGTGACATTTAAAGATCATTCATGGCAGACACTAACCAATTGGACTACTAAATATTTTCAGTTCTGTACACTAATCAATCATTATTTTTAAAAAGACAAGGTATTTAGCCCCTTGCTGAGCTGTGCTTTAATGCCATTTCTTGAACTTTTCTCAAAGACTTTTTCTTTTTTCTTTTTTAAGAAACACTCTAAACTTTTGTACTTTTAATCAATCTGATAAAATTGCTTTCTTTATACAAGGTTTCTTGTGTTGAATCCATTGTGAAAATTTCTCTTAGAAGGTAGTGTATCAATCTGTATTCTTGAAGAATTAGAATATAATGATATCAGAACCCCTAAATCTATATTAAAAAAAAGTAGACACACACATTACTAAACTGATATAAGAATATATAATATGCATTTAATTGATTCTTATTTTATCTGTATAAAACAATTAAAGATAATCGTTTAATTCACAGATAATTTAAGAGAAATATACAGAATACCAAAATGCTTGTCTATTAGAAAACAGTATCAATTATTTTAATATTTTCCAAACATTATAGTGTACTTTAAAGCATATGATATTTTCAAATTTCTTTTAGGTAATATTCTTTTGGAAATTCTCAAAATTCCAAACATACATAATAAGATATATGAGTATTTTTTTCTCTTTTATTCCAATATGTAGTAAACTATTACTAAAGTCATATAAAGGAGAATGCAAAATTAAAATTACAAATGCCAATCAGCAAAACCAAGGAAGCTTAAAGCACTAAAGAAATGGGGAGATGAAAATATGCCAGTTTAAAAGCTTAGTAACGTATAAGCATCTTTGGGAGACTTTGTTTGTCTCCCCATAAACTGTCACATTCTGATTTAGGATTGTTTGTGAAATGAATCTAGTCAGTAATGGGCCAAGATATCACTATACCCTTTCTCTTATAAATCACAGCAATTTACTCAGTAGGAATGATCTATCTTTATTCTCTCATTCCCCATAATCCAATCACTTCCTCTCATAAGCACTTTTCCCCTGGTTTTCACAATAATGCATTTTCTGTAACTAACAACCATCATTTCCTGATTATCATGCTTCTATCCTTGCACAGGAATGTGGGTCTTATGTGGGTCAGGGTCATCTTTCCCATCCATCTGTGTCCCCATGCTAAGTGTGTTAGCTGAAAGGTGAGTCTGGATAGACCATCATTTTGCCTCATACGTATAAGAGCTTTAAGGCCCCCTAGTCTATGCCAGTTTGATTAAGAACCATATATTTTGGTGTGTCTAATACTATACTTTCAAAATAAGCACATTCAAAGACTTATTATTATTATTAACTTTGCCTTCTGCAGATCCCCACAAAAATAATGATGAAAAATGTAGAAAATACTGAGTTTTTTAGTGCACCACACAATCGTGATGTTCCTCAAAGAATAAACATAAATAAATAAATGACTTGACAACAACTCACAACACAGAAAATCTTGAGCTCTGCACACATGTTATTTAAATTGCCTGTGTATCTATTTGGATTTAAGTTGAGCTTAAAGCTTATTTCAAGGGCCTATCTTTTAGGGTATTTTGGTTTCAGGATTTGGTAGAGTAGACTACCACATTCCTAGCTACTACATGAGGGACTCCATTCTTTCTCAACTTATACAAGTATTGGCCCCTAGGACTGTGAGTTGGCTTTGATTCAGCACACCTGGAAGAATTAGCTTTAAGTTTTACTTGTCTCTCAAGACCAGAGGAAATCTAATTGGTTGGGTGGTTTGAGTAGATTCCTTGAATTTTAAATAATTCAAGAGCATCCCAGGACACACCGTATTGGTTACAGCACTACACTAGTCGGTTATCCTTCCCTGGGGCTGAATGCTTTCCTAAAGCCCTAAAGGTAGTGATCTCACTGCCTAGTACAGGACAATATGGTTGGGGTATAAAATAGTTCCTAGCATTCTATAGGACCTTAATTTTGTTTTATAGTTAGATTTTCTAACACCAAGATGGCATCACAAAGGCAAATACCATAAGCCCAAGAATGTATTTAATCAGACTGTTTGATGCGTATTGAGAATGAGTCATGGATGCTTATAGTATTAGACCTCACTGAATGACCATTTTCTGTGATGTGTAATGAGTAATTTTTTGAGTCATTTCAGTCTGGCTTACATTGAAAAAAATTCAAAATACAAAAAACTCTCATTTCCAACACTTACCATGCCAGGTAAGAATTAAAATATTTTAATATTATTACTATTGCTTTTAGGATCAGATGATGCATCTTTTTCTAGAGCATCAGGTTTATAAAATAACTTCCTACGATTGTGGTTCTCAAAATGGGATTTCCATACAAGCAGTATCAATAATTACCTGGGAAGTTGTTTGAAAAGCAAATTCTGAAGTCACACCCCAGATGTAACCGAATCAGAAGCCTGGGCAGGGATTAAATTACTGCTTCTGTGAGAGCTAGGGAAGCAGTGGAGGAGGGCTTGGGAGCTGGTGGTGATAAACACGGAAATGTGCATCCAGCCGATATATACTCCATAGACTGGTCTCCTCCTACCTTCCATTTATTTTAATTCTGGATAAATTACAGCAAGGCTTCTCCCTACTGTCACTCCTTCCCATTCCCAAAGTTCCCACAGTAATAATAGGCCCTTGTGTCCCATAAGAATACAGAAACTCTGTGACGAAACCATCTGGAATAATACAGATAGGGCCATCAGCAGATCAGATGAGGCCATCACCACAGTGGAGTATTGGGACCAAGATAAATGTCCCTATTTCATCCTTCCAGTCACTATATGTGGGTAAGATAACTATCAGGTGTATCAGCAAAGAGAAAAGAAACTGAAAGTGTAATTTTGAATATAAGTCCCGTCTAAACTATTTGGGAATGGAGATAGTGGGATTATATACTAGAAGCTTGTCTAATATCTCCAGGTCTGTTTTAGTCCCAGTTGTTGAAGTTAATAATACCACATAGTGATTATCCTTAAAATTTCTTTTAACTGTTTGGTTCTTAGTGCTTTTGCTATAAAAGACATTGCATTTGTTCATGCAAATGGGATTTCAAAGTATTTTTATTTATATTCTGGAAAACTTTCTTAAGGTTTGGCAAAAGCTTTTTTGACACTAAATATTGAATTGGATGCTTCAGCAAACAGTTTAATTTTAAATACTTACTAGTATTTCCTTTAAATTACTTTTTAACAGGATAGCTTCTCTTTGTAATCCCACTTAGCACCTCTCTGCTTCTTCTTTTTTTTTAAGATTTTATTTATTTGAGAGAGCAAGAGTGACTGAGGGAGAGAGAGAGAAAAAGAAAGGGAGAGAGAGAAGGAGCAGGGGGAGGGACAAAAGCAGAGGGAGAAGCAGACTCTCCACTGAGGAGGGAGCCGTATGAGGGACTTGATCCTAGGACCCTGGGATCATGGCCTGAGCTGAAGGCAGATGCCTAACTGACTGAGCCACCTGGGTGTCCCTCTCTGCTTCTTTTTTTGTGGTACTTTCATATCACCAGGAGGCTTTGCCCAAGTCCTATTTCAGATCTAAGATCACAGACTCTACCCTAGAAATAAATGAGGTTCATGAATGAATCAATGTGTGTAAAGTTCTTAGAATAGAACCAGCATATAATACTTGATAAGCTTAGCTATTGTCATTATTTTTAACAACCCAGCAAAGGGCTCTCAGTTCAATTGTTGGTTCCAACCAAAAAGTGCCCCAGACTACCAGGTATAGCAATTATATGGTCTTTTCAGATTTGAGAGTTTTCCATAATCAAATCAGAGTTCTCCCCACTTCCTTAGTAATGCAGAAGAAAATGGATCTGAAAGTAACAAAGAATCAAGCCATTAACATCACACTTCTTTTTGAACCAAGAAAAAAAAATCTCAGAAGAGTCCAAATAAATTCAATTCACTATGAGATTTGAAGTTTGAAATGAGAAAGTGAGAGAATTCATTTATCATTGAAAGATAAAATACAAGTAGCTACACTTAGGGGAAAGATATTTTTTCTCATTTTTTTCCCCCTATGATAACCAGTCCTTCTTAACATTAGTGATTTTAAAAGTAACTGATGATCTTTATAACATCCTTTTATTTTTAATGATTTTGCTGAGAAACATGCTCTATGTGCTTATGTAATAGAATTTTTAAAATTTTTATTTAAACTCTGACAACTTGTTTAATAATTTGACAAAAGCTCTGAGTTAAATATATAGTTGACTTCTCTATTAAATTCCTTAATTTTATATGCTTACTATTTTGTTTTAAATTGTGATTTCACCCAAATATCTTTTCTTTGTAATCATACTTAGCAGCCCAAATTTAGACATTGTTCTCTTTTGTTTTCTTCATGGACTATCAATCTATTTTGATCCCACTTTGCTATACAAATACAGTAAGTTAATTCTCTCAGTTAATCATATAGATACTGTTAATGCTTCTGAAATGGGCATATACTATTTTTCTTTATTTTTTGAAATATTTCTCAATTTATTACATGCATAATTCTTTCCTAAGTGCAGAATTCATGCTTCCTATGCTAATGACAAGGAAAAATAAAAACAATATCAGCAATATAAAATAGACTGGCTTCATGAAATAAAAGAAGCTACACATGTTCAACATGGACAGTAACTGGGAGAATTTTAATTTTGGCTATAACTATGTAAGTATTTGAAAGACAAATTATAGAAAAAAATGAAGAAAAGAATTAGTATGAATTATTTTGTAATGGAGAATTTTGGCATTGATAGACTTCCACATTAAGTCCAATGCCTTCCACGAGTCCAAATGCCATAGTCATTTAATCGTAGATACTAAGTCGGCATGGAGGTAGAAACATACATAAGACATGGTCACCTAGTTGTCTCTGCTTTTTCAAAAGATTTATTTATTTATTTGAGGTGGGGAGAGAGTACACAAGTGGGAGGGGGAGAAGAAGAGAGAATCTTAAGCGGACTCCAAGCAACTTGTGGAGACCAGTATGGGGCTTGATCTCAAGACCCTGAAATCATGACCTGAGCTGAAACCTTTTAGTTTCTGATGCTTAGCTGACCACACCACCTAGACACTCCTAATCATCTCTGCTTTTAAGGAGCTCATAGTACCGCAAAAGAGGGAGAGAAAAACAATTATGAAGCAAAATACTCGGTATTTGAGAAACAGTTCTCAAGATGTGGGAGTGGAGAGAGGAACTCATAGAAGGGTTTGCAAAAGAGATGGTTGGTGTGAAATATAAAGGAAAGGAAGCTGTTTTCAAAAAACAAAAAACAAAACAAAACAAAAAACAAAAACAAAACCCACAGAAAGGACAGTGAGAAAGATTAGCAAAGATTCTGGAGCACAAAAGAGAAAGACCAAGGGAAATGTAAGCGGAATCATAGATGACCTACCTTATACAACATACTAAAAAGTATGATTTTTATGCCACAGGAGAATAGAAACTTTAAAGATTTTTAAGCAGGGCATTAACATGGTCAGATAGGTGTATTCAAAAGCTGGGTTCAGGGAATATAGAGGAAATGGGACTGGAAAGATCACTTAGATATTTTTTGTAATAATGCAGGAAATTAATTTTAAGAGTTTGGATTTAGAGATGTTTAACAGAGAAAAATAAAGAAATTCACGAAGTGCTTAGAAGGTAACTTCAATAAGACTCACGTATGGAGTTGGGGTGGGGGATGGGAGGTGACTAGTAATAACGATTCTAGGGTGGCTGGCATGAACAATTAAATGAACAATAGTAAAAGTGCACTGAAACAGTGAAAACACAGGCTGGCAAGGTTTGTTGTGGTGGGGGGAGGTGGGCAGTAGTAATATGGGTCTGACATGTCTGTGGAAACCTAAGCAGTCATGCTAGTAACCTCAACCTACAGCCTAGAAGAGAGATGTCCTCTTGAACTACACATTTGGGAGTCTCAGGCAACTGAATGAGAAGGCTTTCAATAGCATCTAACGAATTTCACAGAAGTACAACCATCATGTCTAGAATAAATTATATTCATTTCCTCTAGTGGCAGCAGGTTAGAGCCATTCTAAAAATTCATTGCCACCAAATGGACTTCTTTATGTCTTGGATTATATTTTCCTATTTATTTATGACTAACATCTCTTATCTTTATATAATTGCTTCTTTATAGAAGGGATAACATCTACCTTTGTTAGATAGCACTTATCACATTTTAAGTGCATTATACCATTTAAAATAAATTAAGGAAAAAAACTGAATACATAGTAACTCAGTAACCACTTCTTATTTTTAAAAATTGTTAAGGCATATTTTGTCCTTTATTTAGTTTTTTTTTTTCTTTTTAGATCATAAAGTTGCATTCCTTGGAAGCCTCTTTGATGAGACATGTTTTGTTGAATTTTTTTTTTTAACCTAACAGATGTTTGGGTAGTTAAAATTCCTCATGAGTATGGTATCCTGTGGTTTTCACAACCTAAGTGTTACCCCAGGAATTTTCCTTTCTTGCTGTCTTCCAGTCCTGGTGGTCTATAGGAGATGCACATTATGAGAGTCTCATTTCATTCCATACTAATTTCACACCCACACTCTTTTAAAGTTGTACATTTCCTCAGCATTATAAGCACTTATTGTGCACCATGGAGATATTTAGCAGCTTTCCATTCTACATTCCTCCTCCACACACAACTCAAATGGCTTTTGAGTATAAAGGCAATCAGAAAAAAAGAGATGAGTAAAATAATCTGCAAGACTTTAATGTCTCAAGTTAAATATTTCTGCCATTTGTAATTTTTGTGATTATGTTTGTATCTATACACACTCAGCATGAAGTAGAGAGTTATGGCTATTATACAGATGACTTAAGGAGAAAAGCAATTTGGCTTCAATTATCTAGATCAGAGTATGTGGGAGAAAGAAATGTTAGCTTGAGTTGGCTGAATATTGTTTCCTTTCTTCACTCTAGTTTACAGTGGTAGATTCAAATGCAGAAAGTACCTCAATTTAATTCTCAGTTCGTGTTCTAACTTTGCTCCCTAAATCTTCATTTGAGTACTCTTCCTTATGAGTTCAAAGAGAGAGAATACTACATATTTTCTTATTCTACAAGCCATTTCAGAATGTTTTACATACTTATTATTCAGACAATATTTAATATTTGATATTCTTATTTATTAATAATAAATAAATATTTATTAATAGTAATAAAATTATTATCCTAATAATTTTAGAATTATTTAATTTTTGTATTTTGAATTCAGAGTTTTGAAAAAGTCAATATCAAACTAGCCATCAATTTCTAGCTCCTTATTTAGAATCTCCAGGCTTTGATATGAGGGTCCATTACTAAGCGCTTCTGTGCAACTCAATGCCATTAGAAATGCATACATATGAAATAGTGATTTGTACTAAATTATATTGTTGTTTATTCTTTACTATCATTGAGAGAAACAGTTCATTTTCATCATTTTATCTTCTTACATGAGATTATGAAAAAACATAACACTTTTTTGAATAATGACTATACAAAATATTAATTTTCTTCATTCAGATTACTTTTTATGTTTGTAAAAGGTCTTTAATACTTTTCATCTTTAATATTCAGAATAAATGCTACTTATTTTTTATCTTAAAAGCATTACTGCTTATCAATATTTTTGTTGCTGGACTATTTTAATTTATTTTATTCTTTTTTTTTAAGATTTTATTTACTTATTTGAGAGAGAAAGTGAGAGAGCACATGAGCAGGGACAAAGGAGGAAGAAGTAGACTCCTAGCTTTGCAGGGAGCCCGATGTGGGGCTCAATCTGTGGACCCCAGGATCATGACCTGAGCTGAAGGAAGACACTTAACTGACTGAGCCACCTAATTTATTTTATTATTATTATTTTTTAAGATTTCATTTATTCATTTGACAGACAGAGATCACAAGTAGGCAGAGAAGCAGGCAGAGAGAGAGAGGAGGAAACAGGCTCCCTGCGAGCAGAGAGCCAGATGTGGGGCTCGATCCCAAGACCCTGGGATCACAACCCGACCCGAAAGCAGAGGCTTTAAACCACTGAGCCACCTAGGTGCCCCTATTTTATTCTTGTATTATATGTTAGTTCTCTGTATATTTTATTTGGCAATAATATGTATCGTGTCTTTTTGTCTTTCATATCAAGTACAATCCCAGATGATCTTTCCTGGGCTTAATATAATAAATAAAACTTTTCTCTCACTGTACAATTATGAAATTCAGATATATATGTATGCATATATGTATACATATATATGCATATACCATTCAGAAAAAAATGTCTTTTCCATTCTGAGACAAAAAGGGGTAACCAACTCATTCTTGTTCTCATAATTATACAATTATTCCCACACATATGAATACTCAGATGAAAAGCTAGTAAGTTTGCAAATGCCAAGAAAAATCATATGTCTATTGTCACAAATTCTGAAATATATAAACCTTTTTAATTTTCTCTCTAAATCACAGTGGCAGGAAGGCAGTTTCCATGTATCCTCTGGAACTAAGATAGGAAAAAAATTTTTTTTTCTACTGATAAATAACAGAGTAGAAAATCAGCTCTCAAGCAGAAAGAAAAAGAGGAAGGGAAAAGCATTAGTATAGACAACCTACTTATATACTGATAAACAGTTTCATACAAGTATTCATACAAGCAAGCTTCATACAAGCTTCATACAAGCAAGTATTCTCTGATGGTGAATTCAAATTGTGGCAGTGAGATACTAGATCCAGGGAGAAGAATGGTACCAGATAAAAGACAAACTAGAGCTTTGTAGACAGGCTCTCTGTGAATTAGTCATCAAGTAAAGACCTGGAAACTGGGGTGAAGAGAAGCCAAGATTACTTTCTCCATTGCATCAGGAACGAGCCAACCAACAAACCACCAATGACAAAGGGACTCATCCTGAAGTAACACTTCAAAAAAAAAAAAAAAAAGCTCATGCTGATTGTGAAAAGTTTGCAATACTCTACCATTATTCTTTTAGACAAAAATGAGCAAAATAGAGTAGCAGGAAATTGAAAATGAGCTAGTGGGTTGATCACGGATCTAAAACGGGGTGGTAAGGAGGAGGGGAGACTAGGGTAGAGGCAATGACATTCAAATGGAAAAATTCCTTAAAAACTTAGCTTTGCAGTTTTATTGAGCAGTTCTGAATTAATCATTTTAATTATCATTTTATGCTAATTGAACATCTATCATTATGTCTAGAGTGCTTGAAGAGATGAGGCATCCAGAAAATCTACTTGCTGGCTCACGGTAGGAGGTAAAAGCAGGTACCATCCAAGTGAGATGATGGTAAGGAATGGGATGGGAAACCTCAGTGTCAGGGTGGGAATCCTCAGTGTCTAATCCTCAGACCCTCAGCGCAGGCAGAAGGTCTATTTTAACTAAAGGCTCCAAAGCCGCTGTCCACAGGCCAGATCAGGGCTACAGATGTGTTTAGTTTGAACTATTAAATGATTTTTTTAAAAGATTTTATTTATTTGACAGAGAGAGAAATCACAATTAGGCAGAGAGGCAGGCAGAGAAAGAGGAGGGAGCAGGTTCCCTGCTGAACAGAGAACCAGATGTGGGGTTTGATCCCAGGGCCCTGAGATCATGACCTGAGCCGAAGGCAGAGGCTTAACCCACTGAGCCACCCAGGTGCCTCTTAAATAATTAAAAAAAAAAAAAGTCACAAGCAAGAAACTGTTTTCACATTTTAAAAAAATAAATCTAAATTTCCTGTTTCTCTGAAAACATCAGAAGTCCTAATAGCATGATCTATTGGACAGTAATAAGCCTTTAGGTAGCACATTCTCTGTTAATTTGTCAGTTTCCACCACCCCCAATTGCCTTACATCAGCCTGCTTCATTCATTTTAGCACCCCTACAGTTAACTTCCAGTTGCTCGGGACCTTAAAGTTTATTCATTCAGTCAATGTCCCATTTTTTTTTTTTTAAGATTTTATTTTTTATTTGAGAGAGAGAGAGAAAGAGAGAGAATGGGGGGTGCACATGCATGTACACATAAGTAGGGGGAGGGGCAAAGGGAGAAGCAGACTCCCCATCGAGCAAGGAGCCCAACTAGGGGCTCAATCTGAGGACCCTGGGGTCATGACCTGAGCCGAAGGCAGACACTTAACTGACTGAACCACCCAGGTGCCCCAGTCAGTGTCACACTTTTTAGTCAAATCTTCATTTGTGATTTTCCACACTGATGCAAATAAAGTCCCTAGTTTTTCCTACATTCTTATCACTAAGCATGTATTTCTATTTTCTAGTTAATTGGATTAGAATAGTTACTTCTTCTCAAATCCAACAGATTCAAAATAACCATGGTTACTGACTAAACCCAATCCAAATATGATTTTTTCGTTTTTTTTTTCTTTCTGTGTTATGGCACTATCATCCTCAGTATCACCTGAACTAGAAAATAGTGCATTCTCCCCTACCCACTTTAGCTTACTCAATCAATTTCACTTACTTAGGAAATATTAATAGAGTACCTACTCTTACCAGGCACCATTCTCTAGGCAATAAGAGATAGCAATGGTCAAGACAGATTCTAAAAACAAACAAAAATAAAAAGCAATTGCATATTTATAAACGCTCATTTAGATAACATGACATTCTAGAAAAAGACTGCAAAGCTACTTTAGGTTGGGTGGTCAGGAAAATCCATTCTGAGTAGGAATCATTTAAATAGAGGTATACATTATGAGAAGCTGCCCTTGCAAAGCTAGAGGTGAAAGAACATTCCAGTCAAAAGGAACAGGGGATGCAAAGGCCCAAGTTCTGGGAGTTTAGTGTGTTCAAGCAACAGAAAAAATGTCTTGTGTGAATGATGAGTAATGGTTAAGAGGGAAAGTAGCTATGGATGAGGTTAGGGTGTTAGGTAAGGGCCAGGTCATGCAAATCATGTTAAGAGATTTGAGTTTGGGATGCCCAGGTAGGTCAGTCAGTTAAGCATCTGCCTTCAGCTCGGGTCAGGATCCCAGAGTTCTAGGATCGAGTCCCTCATCCGGCTCCTTGCTCAGCTGGGAGACTGTTTCTCCCTCTGCCTGTCTCTCCACCTGCTGGTTCTCTCTCTCTCTCTTTCTGACAAATAAATAACATCTTGAAAAAAGAAATTTGAATTTTATTCTAAAGCAATGGAAATCCATTGGATGGCTTTAAACAGGGAAGTGATCGCATCTGATTTAGGTTTAAAAAGGTCAGCCTAGAAACTCTGGAGGTCAGTTAGGTTCATGCAGTGGTAACAGTAATGAAGGAAAGGGCTAGTATGATAGCAATGCAAAGGGAGGGATGTATTTAGATGGCACAGTTGAAATAAATCATTGGCAGAGTTGAACAGGAAAAGAAAACTGTCTATATTTTCATTTTCTGCAACCAGATGAATAATGGCACATTTTACTGAGAAAGGCAATGTTAGAAGAGGAGAGGTTAGGTGTTTAGACCACATTAAATTTTAAAAGGTATATTTGACACACACGCGCAATAGGGTCAAAAGACATCAGTTGATCAGGTAAATATACTGATCTGGGATCAGTATATTTTATTCAGTATATATAATCAGTATATTATATTCTAGGGATGAATCAGAGCTAGAAATAGATATTTTTTTTTTCAGAGACAAAGGATATTTCATTATTTGCAGTAGTAACAATTGCCTATCATCATTTTTACCCTGGAAAACTGAGTCCCACTTCCCATAGAGTGATGAAAATTTGTCACATGACACCTACATATAAGGAAAACTCAGTGTGGAAAATTTAGACTTTTATAATGAGCAGGAGGAATCCTTTCTGTTTGTTCTTGAAGGAGACAATATATATATATTTTTAATAAGCATATAATGTACTTTTATCCCCAGGGGTACAGGTCTGTGAATCACCAGGTTTACACACTTCACAGCACTCACCAAAACACATTCCTGACTTGTTAATTTTAACCATTCTGACAGGTGTGAGGTGATACCTCATTGTGGCATTGATTTGTGTTTCCCTGATGCCGAGTGATGTGGAGCACTTTTTCATGTGTCTGTTGGTCATCTGGATGTCTTCTTTGCAGATATGTCTGTTCATTTCTTCTGCCCATTTCTTGATTGGATTATTTGTTCTTTGGGTGTTGAGTTTGCTAAGTTCTTTATAGATTTTGGACACTAGCCCTTTATCTGATATGTCGTTTGCAAATATCTTCTCCCATTCTGTCAGTTGTCTTTTGGTTTTGTTAACTGTTTCCTTTGCTGTGCAAAAGTTTTTGGTCTTGATAAAATCCCAAAAGTTCATTTTTGTCCTTGCTTCCTTTACCTTTGGCAATGTTCCTAAGAAGATGTTGATGCGGCTGAGATTGAAGAGGTTGCTGCCTGTGTTCTCCTCAAGGATTTTGATGGATTCTTTTCTCACATTGAGGTCCTTCATCCATTTTGAGTCTATTTTTGTGTGTGATGTAAGGAAATGGTCCAATTTCATTTTTCTGCATGTGGCTGTCCAATTTTCCCAACACCATTTATTGAAGAGGCTATCTTTTTTCCATTGGACATTCTTTCCTGCTTTGTCGAAGATTAGTTGACTGTAGAGTTGAGGGTCTATTTCTGGGCTCTCTATTCTGTTCCATTGATCTATGTGTCTGTTTTTGTGCCAGTACCATGCTGTGTTGATGATGACAGCTTTGTAATAGAGCTTGAAGTCCAGAATTGTGATGTCACCAACTTTGGCTTTCTTTTTCAATATTCCTTTGGCTATTTGAGGTCTTCTCTGGTTCCATATAAATTTTAGGGTTATTTGTTCCATTTCTTTGAAAAAAATGGATGGTGTTTTGATAGGAATTGCATTAAATATGTAGATTGCTTTAGGTAGCATAGACATTTTCACAATATTTGTTCTTTTTTTTGGTTCTTTATTTCTTTCTTTCTTTTTTTTTTTAATTTTTTATTTTTTTATAAACATATATTTTTATCCCCAGGGGTACAGGTCTGTGAATCACCAGGTTTACACACTTCACAGCACTCACCAAAGCACATACCCTCCCCAATGCCTATAATCCCACCCTCTTCTCCCAAACCCCCTCCCCCCAGCAACCCTCAGTTTGTTTTGTGAGATTAAGAGTCACTTATGGTTTGTCTCCCTCCCAATCCCATCTTGTTTCTTTTATTCTTCTCCTACCCACTTAAGCCTCCATGTTGCATCACCACTTCCTCATATCAGGGAGATCATATGATAGTTGTCTTTCTCTGCTTGACTTATTTCGCTAAGCATGATTCGCTCTAGTTCCATCCATGTTGTCGCAAATGGCAAGATTTCATTTCTTTTGATGGCTGCATAGTATTCCATTGTGTATATACCACATCTTCTTGATCCATTCATCTGTTGATGGACATCTAGGTTCTTTCCATAGTTTGGCTATTGTGGACATTGCTGCTATAAACATTCGGGTGCATGTGCCCCTTTGGATCACTACGTTTGTATCTTTAGGGTAAATACCCAATAGTGCAATTGCTGGGTCATAGGGCAGTTCTATTTTCAACATTCTGAGGAACCTCCATGCTGTTTTCCAGAGTGGCTGCACCAGCTTGCATTCCCACCAACAATGTAGGAGGGTTCCCCTTTCTCCACATCCTCGCCAGCATCTGTCATTTCCTGACTTGTTTATTTTAGCCATTCTGACTGGTGTGAGGTGATATCTCATTGTGGTTTTGATTTGTATTTCCCTGATGCCGAGTGATATGGAGCACTTTTTCATGTGTCTGTTGGCCATCTGGATGTCTTCTTTGCAGAAATGTCTGTTCATGTCCTCTGCCCATTTCTTGATTGGATTATTTGTTCTTTGGGTGTTGAGTTTGCTAAGTTCTTTATAAATTCTGGACACTAGTCCTTTACCTGATATGTCGTTTGCAATATCTTCTCCCATTCTGTCAGTTGTCTTTTGATTTTGTTAACTGTTTCCTTTGCTGTGCAAAAGCTTTTGATCTTGATGAAATCCCAATAGTTCATTTTTTCCCTTGCTTCCCTTGCCTTTTGCGTTGTTCCTAGGAAGATGTTGCTGCGGCAGAGGTCGAAAGAGGTTGCTGCCTGTGTTCTCCTCAAGGATTTTGATGGATTCCTTTCGCACATTGAGGTCCTTCATCCATTTTGAGTCTATTTTTGTGTGTGGTGTAAGGAAATGGTCCAATTTCATTTTTCTGCATGTGGCTGTCCAATTTTCCCAGCACCATTTATTGAAGAGGCTGTCTTTTTTCCATTGGACATTCTTTCCTGCTTTGTCGAAGATGAGTTGACCATAGATTTGAGGTTCTATTTCTGGGCTCTCTATTCTGTTCCATTGATCTATGTGTCTGTTTTTGTGCCAGTACCATGCTGTCTTGATGATGACAGCTTTGTAATAGAGCTTGAAGTCCGGAATTGTGATGCCACCAACATTGGCTTTCTTTTTCAATATCCCTTTGGCTATTCGAGGTCTTTTCTGGTTCCATATAAATTTTAGCATTATTTGTTCCATTTCTTTGAAAAAGATGGATGGTACTTTGATAGGAATTGCATTAAATGTGTAGATTGCTTTAGGTAGCATAGACATTTTCACAATATTTATTCTTCTAATCCAGGAGCATGGAACATTTTTCCATTTCTTTGTGTCTTCCTCAATTTCTTTCATGAGTACTTTATAGTTTTCTGAGTATAGATTCTGTGTCTCTTTGGTTAGGTTTATTCCTAGGTATCTTATGGCTTTGGATGCAATTGTAAATGGGATTGACTCCTTAATATCTCTTTCTTCTGTCTTGCTGTTGGTGTAGAGAAATGCAACTGATTTCTGTGTATTGATTTTATATCCTGAGACTTTACTGAATTCCTGTATAAGTTCTAGCAGTTTTGGAGTGGAGTCTTTTGGGTTTTCCACATATAGTATCATATCATCTGCGAAGAGTGATAATTTGACTTCTTCTTTGCCGATTTGGATGCCTTTAATTTCCTTTTGTTGTCTGATTGCTGAGGCTAGGACCTCTAGTACTATGTTGAATAGCAGTGGTGATAATGGACATCCCTGCCGTGTTCCTGGCCTTAGTGGAAAAGCTTTCAGTTTTTCTCCATTGAGAATGATATTTGCGGTGGGTTTTTCATAGATGACTTTGATGATATTGAGGTATGTGCCCTCTATCCCTACACTTTGAAGAGTTTTGATCAGGAAGGGATGCTGTACTTTGTCAAATGCTTTTTCAGCATCTATTGAGAGTATCATATGGTTCTTGTTCTTTCTTTTATTGATGTGTTGTATCACATTGATTTTTTAGTCTTGCAGTTAATTTAATTTTTTCTTTTTCTTTTTTTTTTTTTTTTCTTCTCGCCTTCGGGTAAAAAATTTTTTTTTTAACTGTTACCTTTTTCCTTTTTAACGATTTTTTACTAGTTTATCTAATATATATATTTTTTCTTTTTTACATTTTTCTCAGGTGTTTTCTTTTTTTAAAAAATTTTTTTCTTTTCTTTTTTTTTTTTTTTTCTTTTCTTTGTTCTTTTTTTTTCCCTTTCTTCCTTTTTGAACCTCTTTTTATCCCCTTTCTCCCCACTCACGATTTTGGATCTCTTCTAATTTGGTTAAAGCATATTTTCCTGGGGTTGTTGCCACCCTTTTAGTATTTTACTTGCCCCTTCATTTACTCTTATCTGGCCAAAATGACAAGACGTAAAAATTCAACACAAAAAAAAGAACAAGAGGCAGTACCGAAGGCTAGGGACCTAATCAATATAGACATCGGTAATATGTCAGATCTAGAGTTCAGAATGACAATTCTCAAGGTTCTAGCCGGGCTCGAAAAAGGCATGGAAGATATTAGAGAAACCCTCTCGAGAGATATAAAAGCCCTTTCTGGAGAAATAAAAGAACTAAAATCTAACCAAGTTGAAATCAAAAAAGCTATTAATGAGGTGCAATCAAAAATGGAGGCTCTAACTTCTAGGATAAATGAGGCAGAAGAAAGAATTAGTGATATAGAAGACCAAATGACAGAGAATAAAGAAGCTGAGCAAAAGAGGGACAAACAGCTACGGGACCACGAGGGGAGAATTCGAGAGATAAGTGACACCATAAGACGAAACAACATTAGAATAATTGGGATTCCAGAAGAAGAAGAAAGAGAGAGGGGAGCAGAAGGTATACTGGAGAGAATTATTGGGGAGAATTTCCCCAATATGGCAAAGGGAACGAGCATCAAAATTCAGGAGGTTCAGAGAACGCCCCTCAAAATCAATAAGAATAGGCCCACACCCCGTCACCTAATAGTAAAATTTACAAGTCTCAGTGACAAAGAGAAAATCCTGAAAGCAGCCCGGGAAAAGAAGTCTGTAACATACAATGGTAAAAATATTAGATTGGCAGCTGACTTATCCACAGAGACCTGGCAGGCCAGAAAGAGCTGGCATGATATTTTTAGAGCACTAAACGAGAAAAACGTGCAGCCAAGAATACTATATCCAGCTAGGCTATCATTGAAAATAAAAGGAGAGATTAAAAGCTTCCAGGACAAACAAAAACTGAAAGAATTTGCAAATACCAAACCAGCTCTACAGGAAATATTGAAAGGGGTCCTCTAAGCAAAGAGAGAGCCTACAAGTGGTAGATCAGAAAGGAACAGAGACCATATACAGTAACAGTCACCTTACAGGCAATACAATGGCAATAAATTCATATCTCTCAATAGTTACCCTGAATGTGAATGGGCTAAATGCCCCTGTCAAAAGACACAGGGTATCAGAATGGATAAAAAAACAAAACCCATCTATATGTTGCCTCCAAGAAACTCATTTTAAGCCCGAAGACACCTCCAGATTTAAAGTGAGGGGGTGGAAAAGAATTTACCATGCTAATGGACATCAGAAGAAAGCAGGGGTGGCAATCCTTATATCAGATCAATTAGATTTTAAGCCAAAGACTATAATAAGAGATGAGGAAGGACACTATATCATACTCAAAGGGTCTGTCCAACAAGAAGATTTAACAATTTTAAATATCTATGCCCCCAACGTGGGAGCAGCCAACTATATAAACCAATTAATAACAAAATCAAAGAAACACATCAACAATAATACAATAATAGTAGGGGACTTTAACACTCCCCTCACTGAAATGGACAGGTCATCCAAGCAAAAGATCAGCAAGGAAATAAAGGCCTTAAACGACACACTGGACCAGATGGACATCACAGATATATTCAGAACATTTCATCCCAAAGCAACAGAATACACATTCTTCTCTAGTGCACATGGAACTTTCTCCAGAATAGATCACATCCTCGGTCCTAAATCAGGACTCAACCGGTATCAAAAGATTGGGATCATTCCCTGCATATTTTCAGACCACAATGCTCTAAAGCTAGAACTCAACCACAAAAGGAAGTTTGGAAAGAACCCAAATACATGGAGACTAAACAGCATCCTTCTAAAGAATGAATGGGTCAACCGGGAAATTAAAGAAGAATTGAAAAAAATCATGGAAACAAATGATAATGAAAATACAACGGTTCAAAATCTGTGGGACACAACAAAGGCAGTCCTGAGAGGAAAATATATAGCGGTACAAGCCTTTCTCAAGAAACAAGAAAGGTCTCAGGTACACAACCTAAGAGTACACCTAAAGGAGCTGGAGAAAGAACAAGAAAGAAACCCTAAGCCCAGCAGGAGAAGAGAAATCATAAAGATCAGAGCAGAAATCAATGAAATAGAAACCAAAAAAATAGAACAAATCAACGAAACTAGGAGCTGGTTCTTTGAAAGAATTAATAAAATTGATAAACCCCTGGCCCGACTTATCAAAAAGAAAAGAGAAAGGACCCAAATAAATAAAATCATGAATGAAAGAGGAGAGATCACAACTAACACCAAAGAAATACAAACTATTATAAGAACATACTATGAGCAACTCTACGCCAACAAATTTGACAATCTGGAAGAAATGGATGCATTCCTAGAAACATATAAACTACCACAACTGAACCAGGAAGAAATAGAAAGCCTGAACAGACCCATAACCAGTAAGGAGATTGAAACAGCCATTAAAAATCTCCAAACAATCAAAAGCCCAGGGCCAGACGGCTTCCCGGGGGAATTCTACCAAACATTTAAAGAACTAATTCCTATTCTCCTGAAACTGTTCCAAAAAATAGAAATGGAAGGAAAACTTCCAAACTCATTTTATGAGGCCAGCATCACCTTGATCCCAAAACCAGACAAGGATCCCACCAAAAAAGAGAGCTATAGACCGATATCCTTGATGAACACAGATGCGAAAATACTCAACAAAATACTAGCCAATAGGATTCAACAGTACATTAAAAAGATTATTCACCACGACCAAGTGGGATTTATTCCAGGGCTGCAAGGTTGGTTCAACATCCGCAAATCAGTCAATGTGATAGAAATAGATATTTGAGAATAATTACCGTATCAGTAAACTTTAAAGTCGTAGGACCAGAAAAAGTCACATCAAGGTAAGATCTCCTGGAAGTTGTATGTTGATACAAAAAGGGTTAAATACAGATATCTGGGTACCCCAACACTTAGATTTTAAAAAGGCATGAGCAAAGGAGACTGAGAAAGAGCTACCAGGGAGACAGGAGAAAAGCAAGAAGGGCAGATATTACAGAAAGCTAGAGTCAAAGTGCTAAAAGGAGGAGAGGCTGGATAATTGTGTTGAAAGTTGAGTTGTTTGGACTCTATCTCAGATGTTGAATTGTATTAACAATATGGATTGGAAATTTACTCTGCAAAAATTACGCTATACTCTCCTGGGAATACATTTAGTAACCTAAAAAATAAAGCCTCTAGATCAAAGTTTATTTCTCTATTTATAAAGGCCTATGACAGCATCTATTTATTACCGAAAATCTCTCTGTATGTGTGTGTTCACTCAACTTATAGGTACCAAAAATTTTTAGGAAAATGAGATTTGGATTTGAAAGGAATCACCTTTCAAAAGGTGATTTAGTAACAGTCTTGATCAAGATAGAAGAATGGTAACAGAAGGTGCCTATTTGGATGGTTTATATGGGAGGGTATTGCAATGGGTGACCTGGGCAACTTGAAATTTGCTCAGGATGGCTTGGGGGTGGAAATGGCATTTCAGAAAGTGCAGCTCCGGTTTGCAGCATTTGATCTGCAATTTATTTAGTTTTCACGAAGCCATTATAATTCTATGTAGATACTGCTTAGGATAAATAAT
This sequence comes from Mustela nivalis, assembly GCF_964662115.1. Taxonomy (NCBI): domain Eukaryota; kingdom Metazoa; phylum Chordata; class Mammalia; order Carnivora; family Mustelidae; genus Mustela; species Mustela nivalis. Next base: position 37,519,748 of record NC_139026.1, read on the forward strand.
AGAAATTTATTTCCTTACTCATGGTTAATCATTTTATCTAACCAAGTAGGGCAACCGGTTAGTTTTAAAATATAAAACTAAAGTTATAACAGCATTTTTATGTGGACTTTGAATAATTTCTATGGAGAAGCATTAAAAGAGCTCTTTCCTGAATATAAAAGTCCTGAAAGATGGATAAATGGCAGATAAATTTTTTTTTAATTTATTTATTTTTTTACTTTTTTATTTTTTTTTATAAACATGTATTTTTATCCCCAGGGGTACAGGTCTGTGAATCACCAGGTTTACACACTTCACAGCACTCACCAAAGGCAGAGAAATTTTTAAGAAATTATTTTATGTTCCTTCTCTGTGCTTTTTCCCTTCTTCACATCTCCAGCTAGGAGTTGAACCCCTGGTATTTGTTTGCCTCCAAATTTTATATGGGTATAGCACAAGCTGAGAAGCTACTTGCCAGGAGATAGATCTGTTTCAGCTGGTGTGTGTGTGTGTGTGTGTGAGTTTCCATAAAGTCATCAAAAAGGTTGTAAAGTATAGCTTAAAAAGTGCAGGGCATCTAGATATGAAGGGGAAAATGTAGGCATGGACAAAGGGAGCTCAGTGGCAATCAGTATAGCCTAGTCATAAACTCCAAGAGAGGCCCAGAATGCTTTATTGCAAGAGAAGACTCTAGGATTTCAGTATGACTCTGAAAGTCCAAGAAAAGTCTTTAATAATGTCTAAAATTGAATTTTCCATTGGGATTCAATTAAATTAAAAACAAATGTTATTACATCTATTAGTTTATAGACAAATTCATTTAATTTTCATGTCCAGTGATTGTATTAAGTAAAAAATCATTAATTCAACAGATATCAGTGTATGTATTTATTCTTTCATAAATATGTATATATTTATTTCCTTTGCATGGAAGCCATTATAATTCCATGTAGATAGTATTCAGGATAAGTCATAGAAATTTATTTAGCTAATTATGAGTAATGATTCTATCTAAACAAGAAGAGTAGTTAGTTAGTTTTAAGACATAAAACTAAAGTTACAAGAACAATCATTACTTATACTTTGAGTGATTTCTGCAGAAAAACATTCAAAAAGCTTTTTCTCAAAAGCAGAAGTATAAGCACATATAGAAGATAATACTTACGACCAGGAAGGGTTTGTGTAGATATCCAATTGGAAGCATTGCCATAGCCGGCATTGGTGCTGGCAGCCACTTGGAATCGGTACCACCTAAATTTCTTTAATCCATACACTGTCTCTTCAGTTAAGTCAGCTTCATAAAGGTATTGAGTTTTTTGATACTCAACACATTCTTCAGAATCCCATTCTATGCATTTCTGAGCCCGCAGCTGAGTGGTGATCTTGTAATTTTGAAAGTAGCCAAGAATAGTGTCAGGTCTCACCCACGTTAATGTTGCACTAGTTGACTGAACATTAGAAAAAGCAATATTTGTGGGAACACTAGGAACTAAAAGTTAAAGGAGAAAAATTGAAAACAATTAGAACTACCAAAAACTGTTAAACAGAAGGAAGACTGGATTCAAAAATATGTCTTTATTATGCATCTAGTGGCAATCCCTTATTACAACTACCCTTAGTTCAACAGTACCACATTTACTGAGTGGAACCTTAAGGTGGTGCTTCAGAGACCACTAATCTAAAAGGTAGAGGACAAAACAACTGTGATTTGATTAATTCCAAGTTTTGCTCCCAAACTGACTCATAAGAATCTCGTATAAACTTACTTTGGCTTCATACATAAACATTAGTACAAAATAAAATTGTATGCTCATTTAACCTTATGTACTTCCCTGGATATGGTCTGAGTTTTAATATTCAGTTCCCAAGAAAGACATACTTACATTTAAATGTTGGATAGACACAAATGCATCCTATATATAGTAAAGATTGATTATATAATAATTCTAAATAAACAATGCTATTAGCTAAATTAGAAATTTACTTATTAGTTGATTTTTATTTTATCTTGCATATACTTACATTTGATAAAAACCAATATAAACAAACAAATTAATTAATTAATTAATTTGTCAAAACCCTTTCTAGAACATCATTCAGCACACTGATATTAAATACACAGACAAAGAAATCTGCATATCACCTATAATCACAAGGTCTTACTTGGGGTCACTTATTTGATTTCATATTGACCACCAATATGAAATTTGCTATTTGTATACCATCTGTGAGGTTCTGAGCCTGATGTGAAGGATTCAAGATATAAAAGGATTATGTCTGATTTTTTAAGAAACTGCAATTTATTGAACAAGTAATACAAGCATGTTATAATTAAGAATATGAAAGAACAATGAAATAAGTGATGTAAGAACTTTCCTCAACCAAGTCTTTCCCTGCATGTGTGAAAAGGATTTTGCTTACAAGACTAAGATAGAATGGTAACAATGACTTGTATGAAAATGACATAATTTATAAAAATTATATGATAATAGTCACACTTAAAAATTAGAAAATAAATGAGAGAAAACTCATTTATTCCTGAAAGTATCATATTAATTCAGGATTCAGTAAATGTCTAATGAGCACCTAATTTGTGCCAAGTGCTACTGTAGGTGCTGAGTATACAATGAATAAACCGGACAGAAGTCCCTGACCTTGTGTAATTTATATTTGGTATATTTACATACAATAAAAATGTAAGTGACTACTGTATATAGTATTTTAGATGATGATTAGTGTTTTGGGGGAGAAATAAGGAAAGGAAGAAGAGAAAGATGATACTGATCATCTTTCATTTGAAAAAAATCATTTAAACTGATTGTTTTAACTGAGTATTCAGAGAAGGCCTCACTGATTAGAAGACATGAAGTTCCTGACGAAGGTGGGGGAACCAACCTTGGGAATATTTGAAAAATGAACATTCCTGGCAGGGAAAAATGCATGATTATAAGCTCTAAGTTGGAACCATCCTTGGTATATTTGAAAAATAATTAGGAGGCCAGTGTGGCTTATTAATGAGTTGAAGTCTGAGAAAAAAATAATGAAGGCTAGATTATATACAACATTCTTTTTTTTTTTTTTTTAAGATTTTACTTCTTTATTTGACAGAAAGAAAGAGAGAAAGAGAGAGCACGTGTGCACAAGCAGGGGGGAGTGAGAGAGGGAGAGGGGAGTCCGATGCAGGACTCGATCCCAAGACACTGGGATCACAACCTGAGCTGAAGACAGATGGTAAACCAACTGAGCCACCCAGGCACCCTGAAAGACATTCTTTTGAGCAGAGGAATGACAGGTTCTAACATGTTTTCACACAATCCGACTACTGTGCTGATTATAGAGTGAAGAGATGTAAGGGTACAAACAGGGAGAGCAATTACTAGGCTATTGCAGTGTCGACACAACAGATCATGATGGGGATTACAGCAGCAGAAATGAAAGGAAGAATTCAGACACTGAATATATTTTGAATGGGAGCTGACAGGATTTGCTGATGTGTGACATGTGGGAGAAGGAGAGAGTAGAGGAAAGCTCTAAAGCCTTTGGATTGAGCAAACAGAAGGATGAAGTCATCATTAACCAAGATGACGTGGAAGGAGTAAACACTGGGGAGAGATTAAGAATTTATTTTGAGGGGCACCTGGGTGGCTCAGTGGGTTAAGCCTCTGCCTTCGGCTCAGGTCATGATCCCAGGGTCCTGGGATTGAGCCCTGCATCAAGCCCCGCATCGGGCTCTCTGCTCAGCAGGGAGCCTGCTATGCTTCCTCTCTCTGCCTGCCTCTCTGCCTACTTGTGATCTCTGTCTGTCAAATAAATAAATAAAATCTTAAAAAAATAAAAGATCCTTTTTAAAAAAAGATTTTATTTATTTATTTTTAAAGGATCTGTACTTGAGGAACTATAGAACACTCATGAAAGAAATTGAAGAAGACACAAACAGATGGAAGACCATTCCATGCTCTTGAATCGGAAGAATAAACTTTGTTAAAATGTCTATACTGCCTAGAGCAATATATACTTTTAATGCCATTCTGATCAAAATTCCACCAGTATTCTTCAAAGAGCTGGAGCAAATAATCCAAAAATTTGTATGGAATCAGAAGAGACCCCGAATCGCTAAGGAAATGTTGAAAAACAAAAATAAAGCTGGGAGCATCACGTTACCTGATTTCAAGCTTTATTACAAAGTTGTGATCCCCAAGACAGCATGGTACTGTCATAAAAACAGACACATAGACCAGTGGAACAGAGTAGAGAACCCAGATATGGGCCCTCAACTCTATGGTCAATTAATCTTCGACAAAACAGGAAAAAATATACAGTGGAAAAAAGACAGTCTCTTCAATAAATGGTGTTGGGAAAACTGGACAGCTATAAGTAGAAGAATGGAACTCGACCATTCTCTTACACCATACACAAAGATAAACTCAAAATGGATAAAAGACCTCAACGTGAGACAGGAATCCATCAGAATCCTAGAGGAGAACATAGGCAGTAATCTCTTCAATATCAGCCACAGCAACTTCTTTTAAGATATGTCTCCAAAGGCAAAGGAAACAAAAGCGAAAATAAACTTTTGGGACCTTATCAAAATCAAAAGCTTCTGCACAGCAAAGGAAACAGTCAAAAAAACAAAGAGGCAACCCACGGAATGGGAGAAGATATTTGCAAATGACAGTAAAGACAAAAGGTAGATATCCAGGATCTATAATGAACTCCTCAAACTCAACACACACAAAACAGGCAAACATATCAAAAAATGGGCAGAAGATATGAACAGACACTTCTCCAATCAAGACATACAAATGGCTATCAGACACATGAAAAAATGTTCATCATCACTAGCCCTCAGGGAGATTCAAATTAAAACCACATTGAGATATCACCTTACACCAGTTAGAATGGCCAAAATTAACAAAACAGGAAACAACATGTGTTGGAGAGGATGTGGAGAAAGGGGAACCCTCTGACACTGTTGGTGGAATGCAAGTTGGTGCAGCCTCTTTGGAGAACAGTGTGGAGATTCCTCAAGAAATTAAAAATAGAACTTCCCTATGACCCTGCCATTGCACTCCTGGGTATTTACCCCAAAGATACAGATGTCGTGAAAAGAAGGGTCATCTGTACCCCAATGTTTATAGCAGCAATGGCCACAGTCGCCAAACTGTAGAAAGAACCAAAATGCCCTTCAGTGGAGGAATGGATAAGGAAGATGTGGTCCATATACACTATGGAGTATTATGCCTCCATCAGAAAGGATGAATACCCAACTTTTGTAGCAACATGGACGGGACTGGAATAGATTATGTCGAGTGAAATAAGTCAAGCAGAGAGAGTCAATTATCATATGGTTTCACTTATTTGTAGAGCATAACAAATATGGAGGACAAGGGGTGTTATAGAGGAGAAGGAAGTTGGGGTAAATTGGAAGGGGAGGTGAATCATGAGAGACTATGGACTCTGAAAAACAATCTGAGGGGTCTGAAGTGGCAGGGGGGTGGGAGGTTGGGGTACCAGGTGGTGGGTATTATAGAGGGCACAGATTGCATGGAGCACTGGGTGTGGTGAAAAAACAATGAGTACTGTTTTTCTGAAAATAAATACATTAATTTAATTTAAAAAAAATTTATTTTGAGCATGTTAACTTTGAAATGACTACCAGATACCCAGAAAGAGATGTCATATAGATGGGCACATGAGTCTGGAGTTCTGTAGAAAGGTCTAGACTTGAGTTAAAATTTTTAATTTCCTCTTAAATTTTTGCTGAATTATATGTAGACCTATTGCTTATATATTTGCCTAAATCTGATAGAGGAGAGAAATTCTAATGCAATGGAAAACAAGAAGCAGGTAATTTAAAGCCATATGGTTAGATTCAATTATTCTATTTTATAATACTAATATTTACTATCAAATTTTATTGTATTTAATTGAATTAACCGTTAAAGTAGATTGCAAGCAGAATACTTGATACAATACCTACAACATAACTACTATTTTTAGTTAAGCAGAAAAGCAATTAGAGAAAAAGTTATTTTTTAAGGAAAATTTACCTTATAGAGGAATCATTTTAAGAATTAAAAAATAGAATTTTCATAAAAAGTAGAATTTCTATAATTTATTCAAATCTCTCAGCCACTAAGTTTGAACTCAGACCACCTAAAGAAAACACAAATTTTCAAAATATTCTAACCCAAGGCAGAGACATATGGATGACCTGGTGGTTCAGGAGAAGCCTTAAGAGAAAAAGTGGTGGGGCTCCTGGGTGGCTCAGTGGGTTAAGCCTCTGCCTTTGGCCCAGGTCATGGTCTCAGGGTCCTGGGATTGAGCCCCGCATAGGGCTCTCTGCTCAGCAGGGAGCCTGCTTCCCTTCCTCTCTCTCTCTCTGCCTGCCCCCCTGCCTACTTGTGACCTCTGTCTGGCAAATAAATGTATAAAATCTTTAAAAAAGAGAGAGAGAGAGAAAACGTGGCATGTGAGGCAGGATTTCACTGATTGTTAAGGTAGAGATTTAGAAGAAGGGTAATGTGATCTAAGTCAAGTTCAACTATTATTTATAGTTCATACTGCCAATTAAAACAGAAAGGCTACACAATAACCTGGGGATATACTGAGAGGAACTTAGAGTTTGTTAGACAATGGAAAGCTATTGAAGTGTCAGAATGAGATGTTCAGAAGTACATTTTATCAAGTCTAGTCTGATAATTATACTACAGGGAAAAGGACAAATTTATAGATCACTGGATATGTTTTAAAAAAAAAGAAAAAAAATGTAGCAATAAGAAAGAAATATATTTTTAGATCCATTTTGGTGGTCGAATTCATGGAATAGGCAAATGAATCAGAAGATGACAGAAGCAGAATTTGAAGGAAGTTTAGAGATGATCTTAGTCAACTTGTCTTTTTATGCCTGACCTTTATGTAGACAGACATCCCCAAGATTCCTGGCCCCTGTACACTCACCTTCATCCAATTTTTCAACTAAACTCAAATATAGGTAATGGTATGAGGAAATTTTTCATCTGTAATTAAGAAACCAAATCAATTAAGGGAAGCACGTGTGATGAGCACCAGGTGTTGTATGGAAGTGTTGAATCACTATTCTTATGCCTGAAACTAATATTATGCTGTTAACTAACTGAAATGTAAATAAAGACTTAACAAACAAACAAATAAATAAAATAAGGACGGATTATACAATGAACCTGATTTTATAGACTGAGTTCTTTAAAAGCAAAGAGTTTTCTTTGTTTCATTACAAAAGAGGAAGGAACATACTCTAAGCAAGAGACAGATATGATATATAAAAATGTATCCATTATTGTCTTGGAAGAAGAAGGAGCTATAGGATAAAGAATCTAGGACATCTCTAGGAACTAAGAGAAGCCCTTGGCTATTAGCCAGCCAGGAACTCGGGATCTCAGACCTATCAATGTAAGAAACCAAATTCTGTCGCAAGCTTGTGAGCTTAGAAGAGGACTGAGTTCCACGTGAGTATACAGCTTGCTGACACCTTGAGTTGGCTTGTGGGCCTCTGGGTATGGAATCGATGCACAATATACCCAGACTTCTGACCTACAGAACTGTGTAATAATCAATGGGCATAGTTTTAAACCACAAAGTTTGTGATCATTTGTGGCGTAACAATAGAAAACTAATGTAATTTTCCTCTATAAAATGGCCAATTTCTACTTTTCTGGCCTCTATTTAAATACATAGAGCAAAAGGAAACTCAAAGTCTTGAGGGGATCCCTTTTGAAATTTATTTTCAGATAGCTCTATTTCTACTTCATTGTTTTGAACTGATAGCCACCCTTCTCTAAATCCCAATTCTACTTTGAAAACCCACCTCAACTAGACCTAATCTTCTTTTCAACTCCACTTCATTCCAATATGTATTCTAAAGGTCTAGAAAGGTTTTGATTCTACATTCCTATCAATAAAAAAGATTGAGCAATGACTACAAAATGTGTATGATTATTCATATGTCATATATACATACAAATATCAATCTACACAAATAATCAAATACTAGATTGTGTCTCTGAAGGTCTAGAGTCATGTTTGCAACAAAATAGACATTTAATAAATATTTTTAAAGCAATGAATAAGAAGGCATAAGAGGAGATTTCATTAATTTATTTTTAAAGATTTCACTTATTTATGAGAGAAAGCAAAAGAGCAAGAGAGTGAGAGTGGGAGGGAGGGGCAGAGGGAGTGGGAGAAGCAGACTCCCCACTGAGCAGGAACCCTGACATGGGGCTCCATCCCAGGACTCTGGGATCATGACCTAAGCCTAAGGCAGGCACTTAACCAACTGAGCCACCCAGGCATCCCAGAGATTTCAATTAGATAGATGGTCAGGGAAGACTTTAATTTAATCAGAGAACTGACAGATAAGATTAGCTTTCCAGGTGAATAACATCAGGATGTGTTAAGATTCTGAGGGGAAGAAGTGTGGTACATTAGAAACACTTAAGGAACATAGTTGGGTACACAAGGAGATGGATAAGAAGATAGAAAGCTGCTTGACTTATCATATAATCTCCCTGATATGAGGAAGTGGTGATGCAACATGGGGGCTTAAGTGGGTAGGAGAAGAATCAATGAAACAAGATGAGATTGGGAGGGAGACAAACCATAAGTGACTCTTAATCTCACAAAACAAACTGAGGGTTGCTGGGGGGAGGGGGGTTGGGAGAAGGGGGGTGGGGTTATGGACATTGGGGAGGGTATGTGCTTTGGTGAGTGCTGTGAAGTGTGTAAACCTGGTGATTCACAGACCTGTACCCCTGGGGATAAAAATATATGTTTATAAAAAATAAAAAATTAAAAAAAAAGAAGATAGAAAGCTGGAGATGTAGGTCAGAATCAGATAATGCTGAACCTTCTGGACTGTATTCAAGATTTTTAGTTTTATCTCAAGTATAGTGAGGACACTTGGGAAGTTTTCATTTGCATTAAAACTGTACACTCTGCTCTTTCCCTATGGGAATCAGGGAGTATAAACCATACATTTACCTCCCTTTGAGTCCATCACCAAACACCGCTCCGCATTTCAATTTCTTTTACCTAGGATTTACTAAGCAACTAGGAGTGGGAAGAAAATGGGGTGCATTAGCTATCCAATGAACTGGAGAAGTCAGAGGAACTGTTTTTCCCAATTCAGCAGAGGGGATGACTAAATGCCCATGGTTGTCCTATGACCAACTTTTATCCCCCTTGCAATGTTCAGATTTTAGGAATGAAGACTTCAATGGCAAAATTGGTTATGCATAAAAACTTTCACCATATTAATGCTGGTCCACAGACTCTTGGGTTTTCCAAATAAGTATTGCAAAGAAATAAGGGTCTAAAAGAAACAAGAGCTATGTGTAACCTGGCTAAAGGAAGAGTAACAACAATTGAGTTGCCTTCCATGTGACAGGCACAATGATGGAACCTGCACCGATACACAGCATCTGGCATATACAGGAACTCAGTACGTGTTGAATATATGAATAAGTTATGGTTCATTGAAACAGTCTTTTGGCTTTCAAGTCGTATAAAATTTTGTCCACATTTTCTAATCACATATATTTAGAAAGATAAACCAGAAATAAATTTAATCTGAGCCCAAATATATAGCTCATAGACAATTTTTTAAAGGAAGACTACCTCAGTGGCACTCATAAAAGACTAGCATTGATATGCAGTATCTTCTCTTTTGATGAACTGTGTGTTGAACTGGACTATTTCAAAGCAACTGCCCTATTGAATTACAGATACAAAAAGGATTACACTCATTTTAGCATGGAGAATCAGATTTCCATTCTTTGAGAATGACTAAAAACCTCAATTTTTTTCTATCCACAGATGGTACTAATTTGAACACATCATTCCATGCTTCCTTGAGTAATCACACAGCTTGCTTAGATTTTCTAAACATGACTGAACTGTGATGAAGCGATCAACATTCACTGGCAAGGTATTCCGTGAATTACATTTTTATTCATAAATTATTCTTATCTGTGAAATACTTTCATCATGGTTGAAATGAAAGTCTATAGAACTATAGAAGTGAAGTTTGTTGTACGTTTAAATGCATGTCAGTGTTTAGTGACTATTTAGTAGGTCCCACTTAGAAGAGGAAAATGTGTATAAAGTGTAATTATTCTTTAAACTTCTGAATATCAGCTGTTAGAAGTTGCCAACTTCCCATGATAAGATTCTGACAGTGGTTTGTATTGGCTTCTTACTGACCTGATTAAGTATATGAATATGGAAGACCAAGTTTCTTTAAATCTTTATTTATGACTAAGTATTTTTATCTTCAACCACAGATGTACTTTCTTTTAAACAAAACAGATGCCTGAACAATTATATTTATAATTTATATTTATAAAACCTTAAAAAGTACCAACACAATCTTTTCCTAGTTTATCAATAAAATATTTGTCTCTAGTAGTTTTAAATAATCTATACTCCTTTTAGAAACACAAGGTGCTAACATATGATCTGAGCATATACAAATAAAATTACACTTTATCAACACTAACATAGTATGAATCAATATAAAATAGAAATTCTTATGAAGTTGAGTGCAAAAATATTTCAGCATAGCAGATAAAAATTTTGCATTAACTTGAATTTAATCAATAACAATTACTGATCATTCATATTGAACAATGTGGGCAAGTTATTATAGTCTTAGGGAATAAGCTGCTTTTCATACATATATGAAAAGTAATTTAACTCATAGAAACCACCACAAATAGGCAATGCCCAAAGGAAACTTTCAAGGAAATAGAATATCTGGGGGCTATAACTCGAAGGAATAATTAAGAATCCATAGGTATGTGGAAGAAAAGATGTTCAAGGGCATTAAGTATGGGAGAGATATAAGTAACTGTTACAAACTGTGAAAGTCTGGAAAGTATACTAGACTCAAGAAAAGAGTAATAAGAAAAAAAAGAGGGGGCCAGTTGTGTTCTTTGAGAAAAAAGTTTAGGTGACTACTTAAGCTCTATTAAGCAACAGAGAACAATCAACAGAGATTAACTGGTAAAGTTTAAACTTAAAGGAAATCCTGAGCCTCCATGTAAATAGTTATTACATAAAGTATAATTTAATAGAAACTGGTTAGATGTTATACACATGCAGTGTAATGCAGATTAAAATAACAAACAATAATTGGGAATAGAGTTTTTTAAAAACAGCAAAGAATATCAGCAGAATGTGTTTATTTATTGGGCAGAGGGGCGATAGGAGGAAAACATGGAATGAACCCAGTAATTAGGTCAATAGAAAATGTACACTGTTCACTTCCTAAAGGTAGACTATGACTTGGCTCTGTGTTGAAGAAAATTATACAAAAGAGAAACTCAAGATTTTAAACTCTGTAATTATAAATAAAAGCAAATTAAATGAACAAGAAAATACAATAATCTCTGTTACTGAGAAGAAATATTTCTCTCTCTTCTCTCAAAAAAAATCAAATAAACAGGTTGCCATATAATTTAATGAACAATATCTTCAACAACATCCTTACATAGCAAATGCTAAGTATCTGTAAGTTGGCTCTTTCTTACAATGGCTCTCAATTTGAATGAGAGAATAACTATAAAACATGTTTTAGTAAAACTATTTCTTCAGAGGTTCTAATTATTCAGTTCAGGCATTCTTCTAGCAGTCTAGTTTAATCTAGAAATAGATTTTGGAGTAGCTGGGTTAGAATTTATCAAAATATGTTACATAAACATGATATTAGGTGGCACTATGAAACTGGGAACATGGGTTGAAACATTCTTATTAGTGTGCTAAATAAAATCACCTTAAATATTCCACTTAAATGAAAGAGAACTGAGAAAGTATAAAGCAGGATAAAATTTCCTAAAAAAATTTTAAAGTGTCTGTCTTAATGCATGTATAAATGGACAACTGAGGGGCCCAAAACTCTATGGACCATAGCTATAATTATATAGTTCTTAAATCAAGTATTACTGAATGTATAACTTATTTATAAAAATGTTTCACTAAAACTTTTGTTTTGTTTTATTTTTGGACACCACTACAAAGAAAATGGGTTATATATGTTCTGTTTGGAGAGACAATGAATTGATTTATTTTATAAAGTCATTACTTTGACAGCTTTATATACCAAACTAAATAGTGAGAATGTCCATCAAAAATGACAACTTTGATTTGAAATTATTTATCTGAAGCAGTTCTTAGGGTAGTAATTATATAGAAGAGTTAGTTGTCTATTAAGAACAACCCTATAACACCTGGAGATGAAATTGAATTATCAGCATTAATGAAGAAATGGGAAATATATACTGGTTTGTGGGATTTACTTGAGGATGGATATGAGTAAATGACATGTTAGTTTCATATCTTGTTAACATGAATAGAGATATCTTGGGAGGAAAAGATTGGGTTAGCCTAAGAAGTCAAGAGAAGCTAATTTGGCATAAATAAGCATCAGTAAGCTTGGAAAATCGTAAGAGTGAATAAACATTTAAGGGGCATATTTGTATATATAGTATCACCACAGCAGATGATAAAGAACTGAGTCTCTATCAAGTTAGTAGTTAATGGGCAGTAAAGTAGAATGTGAAAAAGAAATCATAAAAAAATTCAGTCAATAATGTCTGGCTTATACTGATACTTGAGAAATATTTGTTTAACAAATAAATAAATAACTGAGGAAATGAATGGATGGTTGTATGTACTGATTTCAAGAAGAAAGTGTCACCAGTGCTGTAACCAATGTTGACTGATGAACAAGTATCACCAATGCTGATTGTAATCAAATGCTACTTAAAACTATTCCTGTTTTCTAAGGATTGTGGCTGTACAGAAAACCCTGATAGACTAAAATGTACAAAAGGAGTCTTGGTTTTAAAGTTTGGGGAAAGCTCTATAAAAGAATTTGGAGTTTTCCAGGATTCTGTAAGACACACACACACACACACACAGAATCAAAGGAGAGATGAAAAGAGATGAAAACAACCGACAGAGGAGAAAGGATGAAAGGATGGGGTGAGATTGGAGACTCTGTGAAATAATGTAGTGAACAGAAAAAATCCCTGATTGTCAAAATATTTTTAAGAACAAAAACATATACTGTTTATTTTAGAGTCGTGTGTATTATTGCAATGTAAACCTCCCCTCTGCATGCTTATCACAAAATATTCAGTAAGGCTATTTTTACATAAAAGTGTTCAGTATGACTAGAATTGTCAAAATCATACAAAAAATAATTTTGCAGAAGCAGCAAAATATCAAAACATTCTACTGCCCAAACACAGGAAGTTTGAGGATCTGTTCTGATGGTACAACAATAGTTCGGATCAGACTAATTCTGCAGATAACAACTACGCACTGTGGAGGAAACAAAGAAGCATATAAACGGCTTTTGACTTGAGGTGTAGGGAATGGCATATGAAACTGCCAAAATAGTTAGTTGGAAAAAGAGGGAGCCAAAGAGGGGTTAGACCTAAATTCTGGCTCTAAACTCCTCTGAAATCCTTGGCTAATCTCTTAATCATTCATGTATGAAGGACACACTGAGGAACATGGTGGAAAGAAATGGATGCAAAACTGAGTAGAAAGTTTAGTTGCTTCCCAGTGCAGAGAAGGCAGAATTTGGAGTTTCAATTCCACCAAAGTGAGGGATTGGTAAATAGCATAGGACTCATACAAAATCCTAAAATGGACCATACATTTAACTTTACTCTATATCCCAGGATTAAGGAATTTCCTCTGTAAATAATGGAGAAATCAAAACCACACATTCACAAAATTGTTACTCAGTAATTTAAATAGTCTGGTAGAATAAAAACCAACACTCTTCAAAACAAGATAGCAAAATCCAGAGCTTCTGCAAAACATCACCAACAATGTCCAATATAAGTTCAAAGATTACTGGGTAAGCAGGAAAATTTCTAGTGACAGGAAAATGTAACTCATAGGAGGAAAAAGTGCTCAAAAGAAAGAAATCACAGAATAACTCAAGTGGAGGAATTAGAAGAAAATGAATTTCAAACAATATAAATATTTTATTTGACTTAACAGAAAATACAATCATAATTAGAAACCAAATAGGGAATTTCAGGAGAGGAATAGATTTAAGGAAACATAAACTAAATAAAAACTCTAGAACTTAAAAATACATCTGAAATGGATTATTTAACACTAGTGTAAAAATAGGAGAAGATAAGTCAATAAACTTCATAAAACATCAACAGAACTCCACTTTGAAGAACATAGGAAAAAAGGTGAAAAAAGTTTAATAAAACCTCAGTCATTCAAAGAATGATATCAAGAGGTTATAATTGGAGTCTCAAAATTGGATAGAGGAGGGAAGAGAAATAATTGAAAAAATAATTGCTCCAAATTTCTCAAATTTCAGAAAAATATTAATTTACCAATACAAAAAGCTAAATGGACCCTTAGCAAAACAAGTGCAACAAAGTACACTAGCCATATCACTGACAAACTGCCTTAAAGAAAATATAAAGAAAAAGGATCTTGAAAAGTGCCAGAAAAAATTACATGTATCACAGACAAAAGAATGACATCTTCAAAGAGAAAAATACTTAGGGAGAGGGTGGGAAGAAACTACCTTTTCAGAATTTTATATCTGGAATTATCTAAAATAATTCCTTTTTAAGTAAATAATATCTGAGAGAATTTGTTGTGAGCAAACCTGCACTAGAACAAAGTCTTAACAATGTTAAAGGGAAAGGACACTAGATGTGTGACATTGGGTGAAATGACACTGTAATAAAGAACGCCAAAAACAGTAATTACATAGAAAAGATATGCAGTCTTTTCTAAATTTATTTAAATCTACTGGTAGATTTACTGGGAAGTAAAAATAAATTGTGGGGTTTACAATGTACATATATGTAAATTATTTATATGGATATCAAATGCACGACATGAATAACATAAAGTATGGCAAAAAACATTGAACTTTTGCAACTCCATGGAGTGGGAGGATGGGAGAAGGTGGGGCTGAGGGAGAGAGAGATTCTTAAGCAGGCTCCACACCCAGTGCAGAGTCCAACATGGGGCTTGACCTCACAACCCTGAGGTCATGACTTGGATGCTTAACCTACTGAGCCACCCAGGTGCTCCTGCAACTCCATTTATTTTATGTGAAGTTGTATGATATTAATTAGCTATAACAACCCAAATAATCCTATTATAATCCCCTTGAGCAACCACTAAATATTAATAAGACAAAGAAGTACAGCCAAAAATACAACAGAAGAATTAAAATAGAAAGCTGAAACTATTCAATTAGCCCAAAAGAAGGCAAGAAAGAAGGGAGGAACTATAAAAGAGATAAGACAAAGAGAAAAAAAATAGTAAACAGTTGAACTAAACTCAACAAAATTAATAATGACTTTAAATATAAATAGATTAAATGCTCCACTTAAAAAGCAGAGATTGATGTTATACTGAACTGATGAATCATTGAACATTATATAAAAAAAATGATGTACTATACCTTGGCTACTTGAATTTAAATTAAAAAAAAATTCTTGTATAGTAAAAAAATAAAAATTAAAAAGCAGAGAATGTCAGTCAAAATAAAAATAAATGGTCCAATTATATGCTGCCCACAAGAAGCATACTTTGCTGTCACTATGCACATAGTTTAAATATGATACAAATAATTCAAAAGTAAGGTTAGAAAAAGATGTATGATGCAAACAATAAACTAAAGAACATGTGCCAATATTAATATCAAACAAAATAACTTTTAACATAAGGAGTATTCCCAAAGATAAAAAGTGACAGGTATAATGATTAAAGGGTCAACTAAGGAATTATAACAATCATAAATATGTATATATTTTAAAAAGAACAAACTCTGAAGTACATGAACCAAATATTTACAGAACTGTAAGAAGAAACAGACAAATCCACAATCATCATGGTATATTTTAAAATTCCCTTCTCAATAATTGATAGAATAATTAGGCTAAAATATGGTAAGGATATAGATTTGCAAAACATGTGCAAACACAATGAATTAATACAGAGAACATTATGGCCAACAACTGAAGAATATACATTATTTTCAAGTGTGCATGGAAGAATATTCAACAAGATAAATCATATGCAGAGTGATAGAAAATTTCTCCACAATTTTTTAAAGATAAAATCTTAAAGATAAATTCTCTGACAATAATGGCAATAAATTAAAAGTTGATGACATGAGAATATCCAGAAAAGTGCCAAATAATCAGAAATCAAACATATTTTTATGTAACCATGGCACAAAGAATAAATTGCAAAGGAAATTAGAAAATATTTTTATCTGGAAGTAAGAAACTAAAATTTTTGATATAAAATTATCAGAAGGAGACATCACTATGATTATATTTGAAAAGAAGAGAGGTTTAAAATCATTTTGTTAAGTGAAATAAGCCAGATTCAGAAAGGTATAGATAGGTCTGAAATCTAAAAAAGTCAAACTCATAGTAAGAGGATTTAGCATCATTAATCATCACTGATATGAAAATAAAACTTACAACAAGATAGAAATTCTTAACATGAAGTAGAATGTCTGAAATTATGAAGACCAAATTCTGCTGGTACTGAGAATTAGAACTCTCACATATTACTGTTAGGTATGTATTTAAGATAGTACAACCATTTTAGAAAACTGCCAGTTTCTTGAATACAAACACATATCTAGACTATGACCCAGAAATTCCACAAGAAAAGATTTAAACAAAAATATCTGTAATGCTTTTATTCATAACACTTAGTTTAGAACAACCTACATGACCAGAAAAAGAGACACACGAGTAATGGAATAGTCATATAATGGAAAAATATTTAACAGTAAAAAAGAACAAATTAGTAAAACCCTCAAGAATATGGGTTTCACAATTAAGTTTGAAGAAACAGACCAGAAATGAGAGAATACATACAGCTCAAGAACAACTGAAAGTAACTTTTGCTGATTGAAATCAGGACAGTGGTTGCCTTTGAGAGTGGGTGTCCAAGGGAATTTTCTGTGGGAGATGGAAATGTTCTATATGTTGTTAAATGGTGTTACATGGGGGGTACACATATATGGAAAACCACTGAACTGCTTGCTTAACTTTGGTGCATTTCATTTTGTATAAAATAATTTCCCATATGTAAAAAACATAAAAAAGAAAACATAAAAACATGAAAAGGAAAAAGCTTTCCCATACAAGTATAGCAGTAATATCTAAAATAAGTTACATATTACATCTCTACAGAAATTTAAAATACTAAATATTAGGGGTACCTGGGTGACTCAGTGGGTTAAAGCCTCTGCCTTTGGCTCAGGTTATGATCCCAGCGTCCTGGGATTGAGCCCTGCATCAGGCTCTCTGCTCAGCGGGGAGCCTGCTTCCCTCTCTCTCTGCCTGCCTCTCTACCTACTTGTGATCTCTCTCTGTCAAATAAATAAATAAAATCTTAAAAAAAATACTAGACATTGATACTTTATAGTTAATGTTTTATAAATCTACCTGTTAGTGGGATAAAATAAGGAGCTTTGTTGTATTTTTCATATATCCATACTAGAGAAGCCTTACAGATTAGTTCAAGTAATCAATGCACACTTTCAACTTCAACTATCTTCTGGCAATTGTTCAATCTTCAAGCAAAGTTCCTACTAGTACTTGTGAGAATAGCATTCTATCCAGCTTTCAAAAATCATGTCTTATACAATTAACCATTTCTCTGTCATGATATTCTAAATATAAAGTTAGTTTTAAATTTTAAGTCTAAACTTTAAAAATGTTAGACTTTTCTTATATAACAAATGTTAATGTAATTGTGTTTTAAAAAATCACAAACAAGATCTTGGTTTAAAAAAAAAAAATCCTTTCTAAAGCAGGCTAATTTAATTACCAACAAACCAGAAAATTAGGCTACTGGGTTTTAATGTATCTTTTAATTGGTATAGATTTTATTATTGTTATACATAAGGAATAACAGTTATTATCTTTCTAACATTTGTTTCAAATTGTTTTTAAGGTAATAATTTTTCATAATAAGGTAACCAGACACAGAACTAATGGGTGATTTGAGGGTGCAAAGAATACTGGGTGGTGAAAATTCAAATTATAATGATAACATTAATATACTAAGAATCATTATTTCTTTACTTGAATTTTGGAAGTGTCTAATCACATGGTGGCTGCTATTTATGCATGCCTTATTTTATAAAATAGTTTCCTAACCAAAAGTTATTTTCTTACACACCATGAAACTTGTAATATTTGAAGTTCATTAAGGGGAGGTTCAAAATAACAATTTGTTCAAAGCTTTTTCTTTATATTCATATTGCACTGTTTTATTAAAATTGAATTTAAATGTAGCATTGTTAATGAAATTTTGCTATCAGTAAAAGTCATTTATTTCACATTTCAGAATTTTTACACCGTTCATAAATCGTTTCCCCTGACTCTTATAATCTCACCGAAACAACAGGCACATTCCTGAAGCTTTCAAGTAATAGGGTTACTAGAGATAAAGAAAGAAGGCTCTTGCATGCACACATACACATCCTTAATTTACTTAAAAAAGAAAGTAAAAGAGAAAAAGGAAAAAAAATAGAGTGAAATGGGGGAGGAGGTTGATATGTAGAAGCTGTTATGAAAAGTACCAGCTACAGCTGCATAGGACAGGAATGGAAAATAGGGTAATAAGATACGCCCCAGTTCTTAAATAAGTTAATAAAAATGCTGCTTGAAGAACAGCTGTCTTTAGCTGGAGCTGGGATGAAGAAAGGAGTAATGCCGGGAGTGTGCTTAGTGAAAGGTATTAGAGCATCCGTGGGGTCAAGGAGAATCATGCAGAGTGACTCCTATTCATTTTTTACAAATGGAATTACTGTTAAAAGGAGTTTTAAATTTATAATTTAGAATTTGACACCTAAGACAATCTCACAAAGCCAAACATCACACCTTTGGAATGAATCCAAAATAAAAAAAAAATGTGATACATGTTTAGGAACTCTAAAAATTCACAGAATAGCTGCAGTATTTTACATAGTATTTTTAGTATTATAGTACTTTTGGGTTAAAGGTAAGCACATATCTGATGATAGAAATTGAGTTTTCCTTCATTTTAAATCCATATTTGGGCAAAAGTCTGTATATAGTTTTATCATAAATATATCGGCACAAATTAATGAGAAAATTCATATAATGGACCTCAATCTCCTCACCCCATAAGAATTTTGTTCAGATATTGTGAAATAATGGAAGAAAACAATTCTAATTTCAATAAATACAATGGTTCATTGAATTTTTAAGGTAAGGGTAAATAAGAAGAAAGAGTTCTGGATCAGTGGTAGTTCTGCTAATAATTAGTTATAGCTCACTGAACAGACGCTTAACCTGTGCACTTCATTTCCCACGTCTGCCAAATGAAATGACTGAATGAGGTTATCTCTGAAGTCCAACGAAGATATAAAATTATATAATTCTAAATTTTAAAAGCACAAGAAATAAATTTGTTTCATCATAGTCTTCCCATAGTCCCTAGCATACTACTTCATATGTATTAAATAACATCATCTTGAGTAGGTGGATAAAAAGGGCACCATGCCTGATACTAAACATGTTTAGAATTTTTGCTGGAAGTATTTTTGCTGGAAGCATCTTTGCTACATAACTAATTGACTGGAAGACAACTCTGCCATAAATGAAAAAATCATGAAAAATTAAAGAGGGATATTCATTAAAAAGGACATAATGAAACATTTAAAATGAATGATAGAATTTGAAAGATTTTATTGCAAAATACTAAATATCTGAATACATTAAAAATGTATAGTGTCGATTCGTGGCAGTACTGCAAAAATAATGGATTTTATTTTTTGGAGTGTACCTAAGCACTTGTCATCAGAAAAGTTTTTCATCCATTGTATCACATAGGCTTTTGTTTGTTGATTTATCTTCATGTACAGTATCTCATTTTTTTTCCCTAAAATTTCTTCCTTCACTAAAGGATATATCAGTTTCCAAATACTGGAATGCATTTTTGTAAGTGAGCTTTGTCTTTCATTGTGAAAACCTTCCACACTGTTATTAGTTCTTGGCATTTTGTCACATGCCCACTGAAGGATGTTCCAAAGTTCTATGGGAAGTGTGGGTTCAAAACTCTGTGCCATTCTACAGACCACCATGGGAACCGGCTAAGATTTTTATCATATAAAAATGGGAGAACTGTAACAATAGAGAAATGAAACCAAACTGTCAACCAGCTGATGAAATGAACCGTCAAATCAAACTGTCAGCCCGTTATTTTTATCTTTTTCAGTGAAATTGCCTTACAGAGTGGAAATGATTTGATTGTGGTGAAAATGCTTACAGCAAAGATGCTTACTTAGAACCATTAAATATATCCCCATATGAACTTCTGCTTTGGAGACGCTAGAGTAGATGTATTCTCGTTACTCCTTCCACTACCTGCAACTAAAACCATGGACATTAAATATAAATATTTAGATATTTATATTTAAATATTTAAATTAAATATAAAGTGAATACACTCAAAGGTGGAGAGAAGGCAGAGGAACTAGGGAAATCAGGACCCAAGAAACAGCACAGTGGTTAGTTCTCTGCATTTTCTTTTTGCCTCATACATCCCTGAGGCCAGCAATCTGGAAAAGCCAACTAGCTGAGGCCAAGAAAGTCCCAATAAAAGCCTGCTTTCTCTAGGCAAAAAACCATGTAGCTTAGTGAGACAAAAACTTATAGACAGTAATAGCTCTACCCAAAACCACGGAAGAAAACTGTGGCTCCACCTCCTCACATACAGCAAAGGTCAAATGGGGAACCTAGTCTCCTGCCCTAGGTATTAAGGCAAGCCAACCATTTTTGATAGGGTGAAGTTGGAGTCGACAGAATAAGAAGCTAGAACTTCTACTCTTACCAGAAGTAACAAGACCCCTCCCCCATGTCAGTGGAGAACCCATGTGGAGCATAATGAGGAACTCCTATCCCTCTCAGCTAGGGCCAGGAGGCCTCCTCAATAGAGGCTAGTGGGCAGCCCTCTTTCCTGTGCCCACTCAGCATTCTTCCCTGGGGTGTCAGCAGAGGGTGAGGGGGGAACTCCGATTCCTACCCCCAACTGCCAGGAATGGAGAGGTGCCCTCCCTTTCCCTACCAGAGTGGGTCACAGGAAATCATATGCATATAATGGCCTTGATAATTATAGGGCTATTCACATACTAGGTGAGCTGTGGAAACTGTGGTTTTTTTAACACAGAGTTTATTTCACCTAAGGTAAAAATTCTTGTGTGTGAAGCTGTTGGTATTATTTCCTTATTATCTTTTTGATGTTAGTAATGTCTATAGTAGCTTCATTCCTAAATACTGGTAAGTCGCGTCTTCTTTTTCTTTGCCAGAATTGCTAGGGGTTTGTTAATTTTAACTTTTGTTTATTTTAAATTTTACTTCTTATAACTGCATATGAATCTACAACTATGTCAAAATAAAGTTGAATTTAAAAAATATATTCCAGAAGACATACCTTTCTTAGTTTGCCATATAATTGTCTAAAAATAATTTTATAACCCTAAGTTTTTATTTAAGGCTCCCAAAGTATACATATTAAGTGTTTACTGTGTGCTTATCACTTTTCTAGGACTGTGTACTGATTGATTGGTTGACTCATTCAATCTTCATAATGTATTTATTGAGTATCACTGAATTCCATACACATTTCTGGACATTGGAAATAGCTGGAAACTACACAGAGAAAAATCCCTATCCTCACAGAATGTGTATTATAATGAGGACAGACCTGTAGACAATGCCATATACAATACAGAAAAGTAAAGCAGATAAAGAGGACAGAAAATTTTAGCTGGGAGGAGGTTCAATTATAAATAAATCAGATCCTCTTTAAAGAGGTGGCATTTGAGGATAAATTTTCAAAAGATAAAGGAGGAGACAATACATAACTAGAGGAAGAGCATGGTGGGTTAAAAATGGACCCTCTGGGCCACTGAAATGACTGTGGATTTTATTCTTTGTGACTTGGCGGGGTGGGGGGGTGGTGGTGCTCAGTAACTATGTAATGAACAAATTCTTCTCAAAATTACTGCAGTCTTTTAGGACAATGGTCAAAAAACAATCACTATTTTTAGAGTTACTTATGTTGCTTCCTATTTTAAATTTAGCAGAGTTCTCATTTTTTCCACGATATTATATTCAAACTTCTGCTACAAATATGCAAAACTAAGAGCAAAATAAGGCCCACTTAAGTGATTCAACCTCCCCTCCTACACTCTTTCCAATACAATGCATCCCACTCTAGTCAGGTTTCCACCTGAGCCTGCCCGCCCACCCCCCCTACCCCCCCACCCCCCCACCCCTGTGTTTTTTTTTTAAAGGTCTTATTTATTTGAGAGAAAGGCAGAGATAGTAATTGAGATAGGGAGAGAGAGCCTGAGCTGGGAGGAGAGGAGGAAGCAGGCTCCCACAGAGCAAGGCTCTATCCTAGGACCCTGGGATCATGACACAAGCCGAAGGCAGAAGCTTAACCAACTGAGCCACAAAAGCACCCTTCAGCCTGATCCCATTCCTTTATCTCACTGTGTATCTTAGAATTCATATTTACTTCCTTCTCTCTTTTAATCTCACTCTTCATGAATAGTGATGGTGCCACAGGATGGCTTACCATGAGTGCCTTAGCATACCCACAATCTTTAGTTCTCCCTACCATTCATATAGCTCAAATAAAATGAAGAATGTTCTTTGACATGTAATATGACATTTTCTCAAGGCATATTGAGGAACAACAAAAAAGGGCATTTCAAAAACTTGGCTCTTTTATTGATCTGTATCAGATTATCTAAGTAAACACTAGTATAACTGCCTATGAAATTCAAGTTTCAAGACCATATCATTTCCCATTAGGTTACTGAATCTAAGCTTTTTATACAAAGAAATGCTGAACCTACCAATGAGCAACATCTAATTTATATTCCATTTCTTCAATACAGCTTTCAGTAAAATCTATTTCTAATCTTCAGTGTCGCTTTCAATAAAATCTATTTCCTATTTGATTTAATCTTCAATCCACACAACTATTAACTATTAATATAGTTTCATATTTAATTGCTTTATAGAAATGTCTTTACAATAATGGTGGCATTATTTGGAAGCACACAGCAGGGATCACTGGTGCTATTTGGGATACACACTTGGATCTTGAACCCTAAACACAGAGCCTGAAAATAGTAAGTATTAAATAAGTATTTATTGGTCAAATTTCCACACTACAATTATAAAAGTTACTTCAGACCTGATATTCACTCTTAAGAGAAGGATTATATTTAATACTTAAGTCCGTATGAGGGATATTTTGTAAAACACTTGAATTTCAATTAGAGTAGCAATGCTAATAGCTATTTCTTTCTGATCTGTGACAGGCAACTATAATGGTTTTTATGCTTTCAGCAATTACTGACTAGTAAGTAGAATGTGTCAATTCACTTGCTTAAGAACAAATAGGAGCATTCAATTTTCCTACATGCTTGACTTCTCATCTCAACTAAGGTGATGGATAAGGAGAACAATGTCAGTGGGATGCAGACAAAGGAAAAAGTGAACTTTTGAATTACTGCATTAGTTTGCAACCCTGAAAAACATTCAGTCTATTAAATGGTATTTGAGAATGGTATGCATTCTTGTAAGTGATATAAATATTTTATATTTTTAAAAACCTGGTAAATGAAAACCAAATTTAGTTGTAATGAGTTTGCCCAGTAATCTCTGCACTGCTCAGAGAGGTCCACAGAATAGGGATGCAAATAAAATGCATGACAGATAAATATTTCTTAAATAATTCTCAGGGGAACTGCAGTCAGTACTTTGCAGAAGAGGATTGCGAGTAAAATAGATATTAATATAGATAATTTATTAAAATATATATTATGAACATTATATATAATTTTAATATGTATAATAAGTTATATATATTATATATATTATATACTTAAATGCAAAAATATATGCATTTTTTAATGCCATATATGTTTTTTTCAAATAATCAACAGTAGAAGAAAAAAGAAAAACAAGGAAATTGAACACATTCCAATTCAATCATACTGTTCCATTAATATATTTGCTAGCTCAAAGAAAACAGTCAACAAAACAAAGAGGAGACCCACAGAATGAAAGAAGAAATTCACAAATAACACTACAGACAAGGGGCTGATATCCACGATCTATAAAGAACTCCTCAAACTCACACACAAAACAGGTAATCACATCAAAAAATGGGCAGAAGACATGAACAGACACTTCTCCAAAGACATACAAATGGTTAACAGACACATAAAAAAATGTTCATCATCATTAGCCATCGGGAAGATTCAAAGCAAAAACACATTGAGATACTACCTTACTTAACACCCATTAGAATGGCCAAAATTAACAAGACAGTAAACAACATGCGTTGGAGAGGATGTGGAGAAAGGGGAACCCTCTTACACTGCTGGTGAGAATGCAACTTAGTGTAGCCACTTTGGAAAACAGAGTGGAGATCCCTTAAGAAATTAAAAGTTGAGCTACCCTATGATCCTGCAATTGCACTACTGAGTATTCACAAAAAAGATACAGATGTAGTGAAAAGAATGGCCACCTGTACCCCAATGTTCATAGCAGCAATGGCCACAGTTGCTAAACTGTGGAAGGAACTAAGATGTCCTTCAACGGATGAATGGATAAAGAAGGTATGGTCCATATATACAATGGAGTATTGTGCCTCCATCAGAAAGGATGAATACCCAACTTTTGTATCAACATGGACAGGACTGGAAGCGATCATGTTGAGTGAAATAAGTCAAGCAGAGAGAGTCATAGGGTTTCACTTACTTGTGGAGCATAAGGAATAACACAGAGGAAATTGGGAGATGGAGAGAAGTGAGATGGGGGAAATTGGAGGGGGAGACAAACCATGAGAGATGGTGGACTCTGTGAAACAAACTGAGGGTTTTGGAGAGGAGGGAGTGGGGGGTTGGGTGAGGCTGGTGGTGAGTATTAAGAAGGGCACATATTGCATGGAGCATTGGTGTGGTACATAAACAATGAATTATGGAAGACTGAAAAGAAATAAAATAAAATTAAATATATTTATATTTATATTTGCTAGCTCAGTAGACTTCCAGTGGGTTCCTATGTACCTGATATCTTCTGTTGGACAAAAATGAATGAAGAAATCATTGCTGAAAAGAACACTCCTAAAAACCACAAATGTGTATTTTACTTTCCCTCCATTGAGTTTTGGTCATCCAAGGGATGTAGATAATTCTTCTCTCTTGATATTAAATTATTGAACTTGGAAGAGCTTTGAATAAATCCAAACTGTAAAATTATCTTCCAAGGGAAAAAAAAAAGTCTTAAAAACTCAATATTAATGTGCTTTGGTGAGTGCTGTGAAGTGTCTAAACCTGGTGATTCACAGACCTGTACCACTGGGGATAAAAATATATGTTTATAAAAAATAAAAAATTAAAAAAAAACCTCAATATTAAGTCACATTTACAAAGATTTGAAAATAATATGAGTAAGTACATGTATTTTGATCTAATATGAGATTCTAAAACTTCAGTTCTGGTTACACATGAACTTGCTGTAATATTTTTATTGGTACATATGATATATTTTGATATAAAATACTGTTTAAAGTACCAAGGTATGGGACCATCATCTATATTTGCCCTATTCCAACATGCTTAACTGTGACAATGGAACCAGCTTAGACGCCAAACACTAATCTTCTCATAAATTTAGTCGTCATGATGCATGTTTAACTGTGCCCAGATACGCCCAAGTTTACACTGAGAAAAATACCCAATAATCCCTGGAAGGAATGTTAAGGTCAGACACCAGGCAGTGAGAGAGTGAGCTAAATTTGATTTTACTTTATGTCAAAAATAAGTACAGAGTCAGTGACTCAGAGCTGACTATACACCATGACCAATCTTAGACCACTATAAATTAGAAGTTTGCAACAGCTATAAAACTGTTTCCATTCTGAACAATGAATCTCCAGTTCTAATTGTCTAATCAACAAACAATTCATGTGAATTCAGATAAAAGCAAAGTATTTACCTAACAAATATTGTAATCAGAAATATAATTACATCCTAGATCTGAAACTTAATTTAAAGATGAAAAAATTACTTAACTATCTTTGAAGTACCAATTAATACTTATGTTTCATGTGAATGACTCTCCTTAATTAAAAATACTTCTACATTTGCATGGGAGAAAATATCTGTAATTTTGCCTGGTGAAAATGTAGAAAGAATATTTTAAAAAGATTTTATTTATTTATTTGACAGAGAGAGAGCACACAAGCAGGGGTAGCAGTAGAGGGAGAGGAAGAAGAAGCCTTCCTACGGAGCAGGGAGCCCCATGTGGGTATCAATCCCAGGACCCTGGGATCAATATTTGAGCCAAAGGCAGATGCTTAACCATCTGAACCACCCAGGTTCCCCTAGAAATAATATTCTGCAATGGGATAAAAACCCTTATGGAAAATGATAAATTTCATAACAAAACAATCCATTTCTTTCTTCTACAAACATGTGAGTACCTATAATTCCCAGGGTATGTGCTAGAAACAGTGAGTAAAATAAAGACAAACTAGACATAGGCCCTGCAAGCAAAAATTTTACAATGGAATAGAGTAGATGTCTAATTTCAGCATTGTTCTACCCACATATCTTGTTTAAATGCAGACTTGTTGTGAGTCTTATTTTCCAAATTCTGACTCCTTAGATCTGGAGTAGGGTCTCAGGGATATACATTCAGATGCAGGGAGTTCGGAATACAAACTTTGAAAAGAATTTGTCTTCAGTAGTGAGTGAGTACATCACACACAGTACCATATATCTAATATCTGCCTAATTCATTGACTTAGATTCCCTTCAGCTTTCACTCATGTAGTCTTCTAACCCTGAGTTAAGATCAAATTCAAATATATATATTTTTTAGAAAGACCTATATCTTGCATTCAGGTGTCTCTTTATCCAATGCAGGTTACTTACTATTTTGATTACATGTCTCAGTTCTACTAACTGAACTTCTGCTTTGTTCTTGTGATGAAGCAGTCACCCTGAGTACCAGTGGACTCAATAATGAGTCTTTGGCCTCATTTTCAGTCTTGAACCTCTCATTTATCTCGGAATTATTATCCTTTTTTCCACTTTTCTGAGACTCAGTTCCTGTCCAATGATCAAGACCACTGTACCTGGTACTAGACCATCTGCTTGGATTTGCACAGATTTCCTTCTTCCAGATTCTACATAGCAATGGTCTGCTGCCCACGTACTAGGCAACTACCTATCACTCTTTTTTGAACCTCTTTGACACTCCCTGTCCTCACTGCTACATAGCACCAACCATCAAAGTTCATGAGTAATCTACTCCAGTACTTCCCCAGATTTAGCCATCAGATCACCTAAAGAGATGCTTAACAGATTCTTGGGCCTCAACTCCTGAAGATGTGATTCAGCAAGTCAGGAGTGAAGCCTGTGGCTTTAAAGCTTGGCATGTCATTGAAGAATTTAAAACACACACACACACACACACACACACACACACACACACACTTAAATTGGACTTTTAAGAATGAATAGAGTTTTGTGTGACCTAGAAAAGGAAAAGGACAATATAGCTACAGGAAGCAAAACAATTTGATCATGAGAAAGTGTTGGATATGTTTAAAAAGAGAGAGTCTAATCAATTATTAGCCCATAGCAAGTAGCGAGAAGTTAATAAATGTTCTTTGAATTGAATACTTCAAGTCTATATACTGAAAAATGAAGTTTGGCTAGAGACATCAGCTAGATGAGGAAAAGCAGTGGAGGGACATAAAAATGAAAATCTAGACAGAAGTCAGATTCTAATTGTTGATAAATTCTGGGATGAATTTTCTTTCTTTCTTTTCTTTTATTTCTTTCTTTTTTTAAATTTTATTTATTTGACAGAGAGACAGCAAGAGAAGGAACACAAGCAGGGGGAGTGGGAGAGGGAGAGGCAGGCTTTCTGCTGAACAGGGAGCCTGATGCGGGGCTCGATCCTAGCTCCCTGAGATCATGACCTGAGCCAAAGGCAGACCTTAACAACTGAGTCATCCAGGTACCCCCAGGATGCGTTTTCTAGACAATAAGAATAAGTAAAACCTTTGGAGTATTCTGGACCATCTCCTACATCTTGTGACTTTCATTCTTAACTCTATGCCTCAAATCTATATGTTTAACTTTCACCCTCAGATAATAAACTTTAACTGCCAACACATAAATGCTCTAAACTGTGTATGAGAGACAATTCAATCAATGTAAGAGCGTAAGAAGAGAAGACTGATGAGCAGGCTGGATGAGTGTGTGTAGTAAGGCTACCTTAGGGTATTATTACAGGAAGCAATGAGACTATGATGCAAAATGGGGCAGACAAGTTGGAGAAGAAGGAGCAGAGTGCAGAACCAAGGCAGAGACTGAACTGATAAGATCTGATTTTATTCAGGAAAGATGGGAGTAAGAATCACATATAAATATGAGGCTTGGTGTCAAAATGATTATAAAGTACAGGCATAGAAAAGTAGGGAAGAGAAGAATTCATGTAGTATAAATTCCATGTGAAAATATTTAGGGCTGATATCCCAACCAGTTCCTTAGCTGAAATTTTCTAATAATTTATGTGGGTATGTATTTGTGTGTGTATGTGTGAGAGAGAGGTGGGAAAAAATGCAGGAGAAGGTATATTAAATTGATGGAGTAATGTTCTAGAGGAGATATGATATTGAAACAGATTTCTGAAATGAGGAAGTCAGTGATACCCCTGAGAGGCTATCTGGAGAGCATAAATGAAGATATGGGCAAATTTTGAAGGAGGTTAAGTCAGTATCACAATATAGTAAAATGAATAACCACATCAAATATAGATGATAATATGGGTAGATTATGTTCAAAATGAGAGAATAATTCTGCTATGGAAAATTGAAAGAGTATGAACAAAGGGTATGTAGAAGATTATGGAGCAACTAGGAGAGTTAGAAAAGGTGAATTTATAGCTGAAACAGGTAAACCATTTCTGTTTTTTTATAGCACTATTCTTCAGCCAGCATCTAGTGAAAACAAACAGTGGAGTCCTCTCAGCGTTGGGAAACCCCTGGAGGATGAGTCACAGTGGCATGGTTTGAGATATCAAGAGTAAGAGGCGGCGTTGCTGAGAAGCATCCATTCCAGCTGAACAGTAAGAACACTGAAGTCTAAAGAAGCGTTGCATTGGAAGAATGAAAAGGAAAGGATGCTGATCAGGATGCTGAAACCAGAGAGAAGGCACACCATGTCTCAAAGTTCTACGGTTTACCGCCTCAAGGATAGAGAAATGGAGTAAAATTGGGTGATGCTGATTTCAAAAGGAGTAAGGAATTACAAGATGCGACCAAGATAATAGATTCAAATGTGCTAGAAGTAAACAATTATGCCATTAACCACAGTCCCTGTTGGAACTTCCAGGAAAGTAATTATCAGGAAGGAATCAGACTTACATGTATATGAGCAGGTACAATACTGGAGAAGGTAAAAGGATGAAGGAGATTATGACATAGATCAGACCAGTGCTGGGAAGGCAAGAGTTTTCCTCTTTGTGGACTAGAGCTTAGTGAACTGGATGTTTTTATTCAGATAATATATAAGATAAGGGCTGGTATATACGAAAACAAATAGATGAATGAGAGTTTGACACCATCAGCTATGGAATTCAGGGAAGCATCTAGAATTCCATAAAATCAATTAAGTAAAACATAAATATCAAAATGTTTACATGTCTATTCCATATTTTAAATTATGAGAAAGCATAACTCAATAAGTTCAGAGTTTGGATAGTAAGAAATAGATATTTGTGGAAACACAGTAGAGTAGATTTTCTCTCTTTTTTCCTCCTTTTAATCTCCCAATGTTGTGGAGAGGGGTCAATGTACTACACAGCTAGTGCTCAGGTAACACATGTCATAAAAATGTATGTGTTATAATTTTTAAATATGTCTTTTGTATCTTCAGATAAATGTGGTACAAAGACAAATACCACGTGAATTCACTCATATGTGAAACTTAAGGAACAAAACAGATGATTAAAGGAGGAAAAAAAAAGAGAGAGAAAGAGGCAAACCAAAAAACAGAGAGAGAAAAATTAGAGAGAAAAACTGAAGGTTGCTGGAAGGGAGGTAGGTGGGGGGATGGGCTAAATATGTGATGGGGAATAAGACGGGCAATTGTGATGAGCACAATTAGGTGTTGTATATAAATGATGAATCACTAAATTCTATATCTGAAACTAATACTACATTGTCTGTTAAATAGAATTCAAATAAAAACTTGAAAGAAAAAAAAAAAGATTACAAATGGTATTGAAAAATATCTGACACAGGCCACAAAGAGTTACTTGTTTGAGGTGTGAGGTAAATTACCTGTTTCAGATCAGTTACATGTTTCAAAGTAGTTACCTGCTTCAGGAAGGGTGCTGACGGTGCATGTTTTTTCATCACCTTCACCAGCTGAGGTTGACGCTCTTATTTTAAAGATGTAAGAGGTATTGGCAAGAAGTTTCACGAAAGTATACATGTGCTCTTGGGGAGAGACTTCTGTAGAATTCCTTTCAACTGTTACCATATAATGTGTAATTATTCCATTTGCCTTTCTGGGTGGATCCCATGTCACTAAAGCTGACTGCCAGCTAGTTGCCACACACTGTATGTTCTGTACAGCTTCTGGTACTTAAAAGATAAATGTCCAAAGTTAAAATTTATCCACATGTAGTAAATGATTTCCTTACATCATTGCTACACAAAATCATGTTTAGGAGTTGAGACCAAATAAAAATTTAACATATCAGCCTTGCAATGTAGGCTAAGTTCTTAACGTAGACTGAATCAAATGGCAATTAGCTCCTTTTCTATGCTATTATGTTAATACTTACAATACTGAGCCAATCACTGAATATTTTCCTAGGCCCAAGCAGAAATCAACCTCGAATCCTGAGAAGCAACTAACTGTACAGCCTCAAGCTCAGGCAGTGGTTGAAGCCTGTTCTCCTTATCTCTTAACTGGAAAGGAGTAGTCTTAGTAATACTTTTTTAATGGAAACTTTTTAATGGAAAACATAGATGTAGGTACCTCCATGATGTGACACCTCTGGACCTAAGACTGTCAGGAGATAGTTGACAGGCAGTCAGAGCCAGGGTCCCCAACAGGAAAATAAAGAGTCAGAACAGATAAGACAAACCAGCACTAACATCCGGTTTTGCAGCTAAAATAGGACCAGACTGATATTCTGCTTTGCAGCATTTGAAGAAGTGACTTCTGCAAAACATCCTAAAATAAGACAAATAACTACAAAGTATATGTCATGAGCAAGGGGCAGTTAAGACATAAGCCCCAGATGTCAACCAAACAAGACCATCAGCAGTTGGACATTAACCTAATAGGTAGACCTATACGTGATCAAAGCCCTGGTTGGCATGACTCAGCACACCCTGCTTGCTGAAGATAGTTCTGCAAAAGAGCTCATAAAACCCCCTAAACTTAGAAACTCTGACAGCAACTCTCTCAGGTCCCCTCGCTCTCTGGGAGCTTTATACTCTCTTGCTCAATAAACTTTGCTTTGGAGCTCACCACTCTCTGTCTCATCTACCTTTTCATTCTTCGAAGCGGCATGACCAAGAACCAGGGGCACTACTAAAGGCAGAGAATTGCTGCAACAACAGTACTAGGAAACATGCAATCAATTTAGGAATTTTGTTTTTATAATTGGTAGGCTTCTTTGGAAGAATTGTGAAAAACTGATCCCTCAGTATCTTTTAAAAAGTCCCTGGAGAGAAGATTTAAATCAGTCCCTGCTTTTAATTCAGTACTATTTTTTTTCTAGAACTTCCATGAATTTACTTGGAAGTAACCCAATTTCTCAGAGGCCCACTATATCTTGTGGACCTGTTTGAAGAGCAGTACCCCAGCCCATCAAAGTGACTGAAGATTAGACTGGCTACTTCCCATGAAAATGTCTAATTATGTAATGTCCCCTAATATTAGCATAGCTTTTCTTATTACAGTAAATAGAGGGTGCTAGAAGGAAAATTTGCATATCATCATTTTGTGGATTGTAAAGAAGTAGCAGAGTATGAAGACTTAGTGGAGTATAAAGAAGTGTAAACAACTTGCTGCCATTATGAAAAGTATCATTATTTATTTTTTTGAATTATTTTTATTTTTTTTAAATTATATTTACTATCATATAATGTATTATTTGCCCGAGGGGTAAAGGTCAAGGCATCATTATTTAAAGAGTACTCAAGTACTCTTTCATTTTCTCCTCTGACCTAAATTTATCTTTACAAATTTTCTTCCTCTGTAAGATAAAGGCATCTGCACTAAAGGATATGTGGCATTTAAAATTAAAGAAAAGACAATTTCTCAGCTGATCCAGAGTTCTGGCAATTAAATATTATTAATTATTTGCTTCCTTATTTTCAAAAATATATAATATTTTCACAAAATAAATTCAGTTGACACTTTGCTTAAGTTTAATTTACAAATCCAGATTTTGTGAATATCTATTTCACTGACTCTGTAAACCAAAAAATAATTAACCAGCAATATTTAACCCTTAAAGTTGAAAATCTTTTTTACTTAACCAATCAAGGCATAGAATTTTATGCAATAATTTTATTTTATTGATGAAAGCATTTACTGGATTACTATCTAAAAGATTAGCATTGATTTTTACTAAACTGATACATGTATAAATCATTAAAATGTTTTTCTTCTTTATAGGTTTAACATTTGTATAGAATATGTAAATTATCATTTATAATATAACCATTTCCTACAGTCATGTCCACGCTTCACTAGTGGTCAGAAGCTGATGTTCTAATTCAGTTTCTTCACTAATTTTTCAGATCTTTTTATCTAAACTGTCTGAATCATGGTTTCTTCATCTGTAACATGAGAATGGGGCAAGAGTAATATTTTTTTTGGCCACTAAATGTGTGCCCAAAACTCTAATAAGGACTTTATGTGGATCTTTTAAAATATTTTCCACCACAACCTTAGAGGTGGCTACTGCTTACACGTATTTCTTTTCAGTTAGGAACATTAGAGGCTCAGAGGACTCATGGACCTTTGCAAGGTTATATAGCTATGCAAGCTTGGATTCAAATCCAGACACTGACTTCAAAGCATGCACTTTTATCCATGGTATATATTTTTGTCTTAGCCTGTTTTATGGGAATTCTCTGGAAAAAAAGTCTCAGATATTCATAAATCAATGCAAAAATGACTAACTTATCAGTGAGTGGTCCCGAGTTTCAAGTTAGAGATTCACTAAAGTGAGAGGAAGTACATCTAAAGGTACAGAGTAAAAACAACTAGAGTAATATCTTGTGCTCATTCAATAATCACTGATGAAAAAAGTGAGGCAGAGGAGCTTTTATATATATGGTCCTGTTGAGAGAAGGAAAGTGCATTTCTAAGTCACCCATGAAATAGATCATAAACGCAAACTATCCAGTACACAAGCAAAGGTGAGCTTTGGCATGCATGTGACATGTAGGTACATTGTTTAATTAGACTGGTGGTATTTCATAGTCTTCATAATTCCCTCCACTTGTTACAGATGGACAATTGGAAAATAGAAGCTTACATAATGACCAGTGGTCTTCACATGTCACAATACATTATCTTAAAAAAAAAAAACCACTGGTATCGCTTCATGGAAATATAAACCAATCTGTTAAAAGTGACTACTGGTTGGTTTCTCTTCCCTCCTCCACAACCCCAGCTGTCTCAGTTGATACTAAGAATTTAAGAAACAAAACAAACAAGCAAAGGGAAATAAAAAAGGGAGAGAGAGGGAAACCAAGGAATAGACTTTTAACTATAGAGAACTGTTGGTCACCAGAGGAGAGGTGGGTGGTGTTGGGTAAAACAGGTGATAGGGATTAAGGAGGGCACTTGTTATGAGTACCTGGTGTTGTATGGAACTATTGAATCACTATATTGTATACCTGAATCTAATATTACCCTGCATGTTAGCTAATGGATTTAAATAAAAACTTTATATAAAAAAAGAATTAGGTAATTTTCACAGATACCTAGAAACCTACTTTGTTCCTAAACTATTTCCTTCTTTCAATTACCTCCATTCAAAAGGAAAAATCACATATGTATAGATTGGAAGGCACACAAGATAGCCTACTGTTAAAGTCCTGAAATTCAACTTCCCTTTGAATGCACTATTAAATGATGATACTTTATCACATAAACCAAAAAAAAGAGAAAAGTGTTAAATGCAGAGTAAAACATCTTAGGATCAAAAACCTGTGTCTTACCTGATTCTTGAGTTGTGAATTTTACTACATTACTAAACTGATTACCATTTCCAACCTTCGTAAATGCAGATACACTGACAGAATAGGTGCTGACTGGTTCCAGTCCAAAAAGTTGCGTTTCAGTTTGAACACCTGAAATATTCTGGAAAGCAGGAAATAATTCTTTGTCACAAAACATTACCAAAAATTTGTAACTGGAAGAAAAGTTTTGTTACATGAAAGTTATGCCATCTATGTTTAATAAGTATGGGTATTTTCAGTGAAAGAGTAAACATTTTTTGTGCCACAGGGTGGGATCATATTATGATAATAGGATAAACTAGGCACCCTCTCAGCTCTAAAGACTGTCATAATGGCTATAGTTTAAATTTTTTTAATGCTAGAGTATTTTGTCTCCTTAACACTTGCTTAGATTAATATACTGATTACTTCCTTTAAATTTGCAAAAATCAAAGTCTCCAACTTAAATCAAATTATGGGTGGTCAGCAATATTCGATTTTTCTTGAATTCATCTAGAGTCATTTTTTTTAAACCCAGTAATATACTATGTAAATTAATTTATTCATCAGCTACTTCCTACTAGGTATTAGAAATACAATAATTAATTAAACAAAATATCTACTCTCATGAATCTTAAATAAGGAGTTTACTCAGATAATTCCTAAATTTCTAATTTTACCCAATCTGTTAGGAAAATGAAAAAAGAAACAAAACAGTTATCACAACTGCTCAAGGAAGGATTTGCATTCTCATATAAAAATTTATCATTAAGTGTAAAGTCTTCATTCAAAGATAATTGTCAAAACTGAGAGATCAGTTAAGACTAATTTGTTATGTTTATGGAAAGGGAAGACAATCTCCTATGATGGTATAATTTTTAAAATGCTGCATTATATCTGACCCAAATAGAAACCACTTTGACTTATTAAACATTTCAGTAACAGAAATTTAGCAAGAATACTACCTTGCAAGGTACTTACAGTTTAATCACATTTTAAATTAAATCATATTTTAAATTAATATGCCAAGTCATTCACATATTTTAGGAACACATTGTATTATATTATTTCCTCTCATTCTTTCACACTTACTATTTATAAAGTATACTGTTAGATAACCAGGAGATTATAAAGATACAAATATAAGAAATACATGGTTCCTGTATCAAGGAATTTTTATGTTGAACAAAGAAAGCTATCAACAATTTATTGAGAAGAAATTAAACACAGCTCAGGTAAATAAATTTCGATTTGCATAAGGAGGGGCTCGTACCCAGAAAAATGACAGAATTTGAGGTTATAATAAAAAAAAAAAGGTGAGCAGCTTACTGGATAGTTACTAGATTTACATAAGAGAAGTTGTAAGAAGGAGAATTGAGGGAGGAATATTTCCAAAATTGTAACAGAACTTTTTTACTGAACAATTTCCTTTCATCAGATGTGCGAATGATCCAAGTTACCAGCAGGCCTGGATTAATTGGTCTCCATGCGGACCACACCGGACTGACTGTGATGGTGGGAATATTTGGGGATGGTTCGGGAACTATTCTGCCTCCACAATCCCACATGTAATTTGAACGGATAAAAAAGGAAAAAAATATAAACCAATAGGAGAGAGGCAGAGGAAAACATAGAAAGGGAAATAGGGTAAATCGCTTGGAAAGGAAAAAAGGCGGCATGAAGTACATGTAAAGGAACTTAAAATAAGACTATGAAGGGGTGCCTGCGTGTCTCAGTTGATTAAGTGCCTGACTCTTGGTTTTTGCTCTGATTACTATCTCAGGGTCCTAAGATTCAGCTGCCTCAGGCTCCAACATCAGCAGGGAGTCTGCTTCTTTCCCCCTCTCTGTCTCTTCCCATTCTCACAAGCAAACTCTCTCTCTAAAATAAATATTAAAGGGGCGCCTGGGTGGCTCAGTGGGTTAAGCCACTGCCTTCGGCTCAGGTCATGATCTCAGGGTCCTGGGATCGAGTCCCGCATCAGGCTCTCTGCTCCACAGGGAGCCTGCTTCCTCCTCTCTCTCTCTGCTTGCCTCTCTGCCTATTTGTAATCTCTCTCTGTCAAATAAAAAAATAAAATCTTAAAAAAAAAATAAAAAAAAAATAAAATAAATATTAAAAAAAAAAGACTATGAAAATTGACAGAAGAGAAAAATGGATGTAAATAGCAATAAATAAAAGTAGTACATTTTAAAGAAAAACTATTCCCTCAATTTAAAGTGGCACATTTAATACTTATGGTATAAAGGTAATATGTTTGCTACTAGTGAAATTTTAATGGTAGCGTTTCTACTGAAAAATGAAGAGGTTTAAAAGCTTAGACTATAACTTCTCATACTCAGGTAGGGGTGTACTGTCTTTCATGCTTAGTACTATGACAATGCCGGATGGATTTTTAAAATCTTTTTTTGAAATATGTATGATAACAACAACAGCTAATACATTTGTCAAGTGTTAAAGATTATTCTAAATGCTTGATATAGAGTCTCCCTTTATAATCCTCATTCTTTAATGTATGCATCCTTATAATTCCTATTTTACATTTGAAGAAACTGAGAGATTAAGCAACTGCTATAATGTAGCACATTAAGTCCCAAATGTGATTGCAGTAAGAAAATGATTGCCCAGTGACCATTACAGATAAAACAAACAAAAAATGGGAATATGTTAAGATTAGATCAGACATAGATATTAGAGGGCTAGAGACTTAGCATCATTAATAGAATTTCACGCTTTGGGGAATGAGTCCACATTTATGGAGTATTATAATTCAAATTCTACTCAGCCAATCAGATTTTAAATTAATATCTTGATTTCCAGAAAGAAAGTCATTGTTCCTTAAGACATCACCTTAACCACTCCTTTTGCTTTTTACTAGTAAGTTACATATGCCATAAAAATGATTTACCATCAACAATAAATTGTAATGCATATAATATTGGGGACAATGTTTACTGCAGAGTTTTTTCACGCTTCTTGCTGTAACTAAGTAAGAGCATCCCAGTACTTCATCTGCCTTTGGAAAAAATAAAAAATAAAAACATTTTTAAAAACAAAAGCCAGTCATATACCAGATTTTGGCAATTAAATGCTAGTATATATGAGATCCTTTATAATATCAGTTCTTTGGGTATTTTTCATTGATTCTGGAACCTAAAAATGGAGGAGGGAAAGGGTATTTAGTGTTACAAATGAATTAGTTTTGAAAAGAATAATGGTATAGCTTAAAAGACCAATTAGTGTGGGATTATATTCTATCAGGGAAGATTACCAGATTCCAGTATAAATACTTTTCTGAAAGGTTAAAAACATCACTATTTATCTATCTTGACAATAAATAGAAATATATTGCATTTAAGATAACAACAGGTTTTAAATAGTCTGAAAAAATTTACTATATACTTTCCAGCATTAACAATACAATGCAATTATTTCTTAACTTATTAATATCTAGAAGTTGTAAGTGCTAAGTAAATTGCTCTACAAAGTATTCAGCTTCCATATCTGACAAATGTTCTCTCGTGTTTTCCACAAACACCCCTAAATTGCAGGAAAAAAAAAAAACATTTAAAAAGATGATCCTTGTTTAATTTAAAACAATCTGTTTTCCCCTGCATGTCAAAAGATTTTAATTCAATTTTTGAATTGTTGAAATTAACATACACTGTTATAATCAACCTACCTTATAAAATATAGTATCAGTTTCATGTTCATGAATTTTTAAACTATATATTTTAACAATACCGCCTGGAACAGGACTTGGGTTCCATTTCAGCCATACAAAGTCTGAAGTATAGTTGATTAAAGTCAAATTTTGAGGAGGTGCTAAAGGCACTGCAGGAAAACACATTATAAAACTTATATTCATAACATTTTTTGCATAAAAATATAATTGTGACTCTAGCTTCCTAAAAACACTAGTTAAGATTTCTAAAATGATGGTATTTCAATCTCAGAAATAAATAGCAGCAGTAATTACATTTTTACACTTGGAACTCAGTAGTTCCAAAGTAGTTTTAAACAAACACTTCATTCTGAAGCTTGAACTAAGGAAAAGAAAAATGTTCAGCAAAGTAGATGAATAGTTGTAAGCTTGTTACAAATAGGTAACTGAACATCCTTTCAATTTCCATGCTGTTCCTTAAAGAGAGAGCAAGGCTGCAACAGTGAAATCATTTGAATAGGTATGGATTCCGGCTTACCTGACTCGTCTGTGTAAAAGAAAAGAGTACTGGAAGGACCAAGTCCTTTCATAGTTCTTGCAGCAGCAAAAAAACTATATAATGTAAATGGTGAAAGCTCTTCCAATATTAGATAGTTATCAGAAGTAATAAAAGAATAATTTTCATTTGGTCCTTGTAAAGTTAAATCATAACTTATTATTGCACCATTTGGCTTTAATGGGGGATCCCATGATAAGAGAACTGAGGTAGAGGAAAGGTTTTTAAAAGTGTTGATTATTGGTGAAGTTTCTGGGACTATAAAAGAAAAAAAGAATATTAAATAAAGCAAAAGTGAATTAGCATTAAAAAGAAGAGGCTTAATAGTAATGGGACTTAATTTTATTAGCAGATAATTATTTTAATTTTAAAATAGAGTTTGTTATGTTTATGGAAAGACTAATTATTTGAGAACAAACAGATTCTATATAAGAATGATGTTTTCTATCAGAAAGCCCCTATAAATTAGAAATCAGCTTATAGGCAATAAAAGGGTCCAGCCTACCATCTTCTTCAGTTTTGATGTGTAGCTGGGCAGTATAGGTATCAGAGAATCCCTTTTCTGTTGATGGGGTGATTTTTAATATATAATCAGTATATTTTTCCAGATTATCAAAATACATGCTTCTTTCATAGGTAACGAGAAGTGGTCTCACGTGGCGAGGAGTCTGCTGTAAGCTCAGAGAAACATAGTAGAAGACTAGACCATTTGGTTGAGACGGCGGGCTCCAGCTTACATTTATTGCAGTTGACGAAATGGACTCGTAAGTTAGGTTTCCAACAAACCCTTCAGGTACTATGGTAGGTAACGTACAAAATATAAGAATTATCAGTCACCCTAAATGAAATCTAAGTAAATTCACAAACTGAGGGTAATTGTTGCAGTGGCATTTTTTATACCATCAGCTCTTACATCATTTAAATGCAGATGTAGTAAATACCACCTACTATAAAATATCACTACAAAATAATTATATTAAAAATGATTCAAAATATAAACCCTGTCATCTTTAATATGGGAGAGAATTGCTTTATATAATACTCTCTTGTCTTTTCTTTCCTATAACATGGAGGTTATCCATGTATTATACATGTACAACTGTGTATATATACACCGATATTTAAATATTTGATAATTTGTATTATCTAAATTATTTAAAAATTTTTTATTTTCTTTCTTCTAAAGATTATCTTTATCGTACATATATCACATCTAGGACTTCTCATCCACAACAGTGCACAGTAAGTGTTTATTATTCCCGGTGCTATAATGGCCACTGATAAAATTTATGGGTTGGTGAAAATACAGGGAGAGATCTGCATTTAAAGAATGTCTGAAATGATATTGACCACATACTGCACTAAAACAGTTTGCTAAAGACTCTGCAAGCACATATTTTCACATACTTTTTCATAACTTATTCTGTCACTCACTGTGTAAACTATTTAAAAGAGTGCTCTAACAAGGAAGGCATTCCCTCATATGTATCGCATCTGTTGGTTTACAATCTTAAGACAATAAACACAGAATCTTACTCTCCGCAGAATTTTAGGTCAATACCATTTCTCAGTAGGAGACTAGTCTTAAGAAATAAGTGGACACCAGAAACAAGAAGAAATAGGCAACGATTTTTGTGTCATTGTATTCTTGAAGCTGAAACCTGAAAAACATCAAGTGCTTCAATCATCACAGTTTTCTGAACACTCAGCACAAACAGGATACTGCTATAGCTCCATACAAGAAAATTCTGGGGTTAAAAAAAAGTAAAGACATTCCAGGTATCTGAGTCAAAATTACAGGAAGAAGCTGTATAGAGTCCTATGTGGATTCAAAGGCTGAAATGGAAGTTGCTAGATTAAAAAAATAAATAAATAAATAAAAGTAGCTCCTAAAAGCAAAGGGACAAGTATATTAAGTATTGGAAAATCCATCCCTGGATGCAACAGCATTTTTCATGCTTATAACTTGGACGGCTGTGACATCTTCTGAAGGAATAAAAGTGACAGAGTCTTCATGAATGGTAGTAGTTTTCATGAACAGAGAAAGCTGTTATTCTAATAGTTTTATAGTTGCATTAAATGCATTTCGAACTTCTATAATAACTAATTAAATGTGCCTAAATAAATTACAGATTTTGCTAGCAATGCATGCAACAGAAAAAAAGGTTCTGAAATAAAGTTTTAAATTAATCCTATTAAAGGTTAATAAATGCTTTTGGTTTACATACTGTCTTGATCTGTGTATACTTGAACTATGTCACTGCTTTTATTCCCATTTCCAACTGAAGTACTTGCTGTGACCCAAAATGTATAGTAGCTGAATATTGCCAGTTTATCTATTATTGCAGATACGGTCATATTGTCAAAGTCATTGGTGACTTCATGGAGTGTAAAATTCTGAAAAATAAACATATCATTTTAATTGTTCAGGATATAGTTTTAGCATACATAAACATTTCAGAATAATTATTATCCATGAATTGGTTGTCTTATTTTAATATGTCAATTTTTGAGAAAAATCAACATAGAAAGTTTTAGTGCAATAATTAAACTGGAAATATGTTGTGCTAAAAGAGGAATGGATGGTAGTAGCTTTTATCCTAAAATCAACATACAGAATAGCTAAGAGGAGAAACTTCCAGCTTATGGTGAATATTCACTGGCCAACTGAAAATGCTACAACTGTACTCTCAGTGTTCTGTCTTCTTTATAAAACATTCAAGTATTTTTCAAAACACTGACCATATATTTTTGAACAAGTTTAAGTATCCTATAAAAACTTTTGTTTTTTTCATCCTGTTAATGATAAAGAAATTATGAAAATATTCACCTCTTTCTCTCAAATTGTTATTATTCATCCTTAATGGGCTTTTTTTTTTTTTTTTAATAATCATGCAGAGAGATAGGAAGTCAGATGGATTTTCTTTCTTCTATGCAGAGTGAGAGCAATTTTAAAAATCTTTTTCCTGACTCCTAGTTATATTTGTCCTAAGGCATTTTCGATGATTAGGGAAATTAGGGAACTTATTTATGCAATCATTTCCTTTTTGAACATATTTAAACACAAAACACATAGTTAAAGAAAACCAATTCTAAAATAAAGAAAAATAGACTTAAAAAATTATGTAGGTAATTAGTATGACTAAGTCTTAATAATAATGTGCATCTACACAAAGAAAGCTTAGTCATTCCAATCCCGACAAAGCTTTGAACATCCTATAGACTTAATTCAATTCTAGCAGAGTAGCCCTCAATAAATCAACTCAACTCATAACTTCTCCTTCCTCAACTATAAAATAGGAATAATTATTTCTACCTCACAGAGAGATTTTGAGGATTAGATGATATGGAAGCATATAAAACAATATCTGGTATACAATTAAAACCACACTAAATGATAAATAGTTGATTTAAATGAAAAAACAGGGTAATCTGGGTGGCTCAGTTGGTTAAGCATCTTACTCTTTTTATTTTTTTTTTAAGATTTTATTTGTTTATTTGATACAGAGTGGGTGAGAGAGAGGCAGAGGGGGAAGAAGAGGCCGACTTCCTGCCTAGCAGGGAGCCTGAGGTGGGGCTTAATTCCAGGACCCTGGGATCATGAGCTGAAGGCAGATGCTTAACTGACTGAGCCACCCAGGTGCCCTACACACTGACTCTTGATTTTGGCTGGGATCATGATCTCAGGGTCCTGGGATGAGACCCCATGTTGGGCTCTGCCCTCAGCCAGGAGTCTGTTTGACAGTATCTCTCCCTCCCTCTTCCACAGCCCCTCCCCTGCTCTCATGCACCCATGTGTGCATTCTCTCTCTCTCTCAAATAAATAAATAAATATAAATGAAAAACTTAGGGTAGTCCATTTGACTAAAGTTTATAGTTAGGATGGTTCTATAATGTATCAAAAAATTAAATTCAGCAAAGTTTTGTGGTTTTTTTTGCCAATATTTGGTGGAGGGAGGAATGAGTGTAATAAAAGATCTACCTCAATTTTGTGGTTGCTTATCCAGAAACAGGCAAGTTAAAACAACATAACAATGTCACACAAAATATGATCTGTAAACGTCAATATCTTTCAACATATCTATCTTACACATGGAATAACTGGGTTACATGAAGTATCTTTTAAAAATATGAATATAATTAGTCATTTAAAAAGAAGGAAATCTTGGGGCGCCTGGGTGGCTCAGTGGGTTAAGCCGCTGCCTTCGGCTCAAATCATGATCTCAGGGTCCTGGGATCGAGTCCCACATCGGGCTCTCTGCTCGGCAGGGGGCCTGCTTCCCTTCCTCTCTCTCTGTGATCTCTTCCCTTCCTCTCTCCTACTGTGATCTCTCTCTGTCAAATAAATAAATAAAATCTTTAAAAAAAAAAAAAAGAAGGAAATCTTGCCATTTGCAACAGCAAGGATGAACCTTGAAGGCATGCTGCTGAATGAAATGTGTCCGACAGAGAAAGACAAATACCATATGATCCCATTCATATGAGGAAACTAAAACAAACAAAAAACCAAAATCCTGCACTCACAGATACAGAGAACAGATTGGTGGTTGCCAGAGGTACAGAGTGGGAGGAGGTGCGCAAAATGGGTAAAAATGATCAAAAGGTACAGACTCCAGTTATAAAATAAATAAGTCATGATTCGGTAATGAAAAAATATATTAATATAGCTTTTGAGTATAATTTTTAATTTTTCTTTGTTATGGAATTTATTCTGATTACCTATCAGAATAATTTACCTATTGACTATTCAGACATGAATGATTTTGAATCACCCAGAACTCATTCGTGATGAATATAACATGCATAAACATGTAATAAATTTGGAAGTAGATCAGTTATCCAGATGATTATTTCAGTCATTTTATTAGGTTTTTGGAAAAAACTGTCTTTCAGCTTAAATTATTGAATTAAGACTTGCTACTTTGTATATATAAATGCAGCCAGAAGTTATATAGTGAAAGCATTCAAATTTGATTAATCCACCAGTACAGTATTTATTTAGCATTCCCGTTAGTACAACAGGACACTATGTCAGGCACAGGGAGGAGATATGACATAAGTGGGTCAAAGGGAAAATGTGGAAGCGTTAATACGTTCTACTAAACACAATGTGCAGCAATTGAGGGAAAAACACATGAGATTAAAACACAAGAGATTAAATTCCCCAAGGTAAGAAGAAGGAAAAATCACTTCACCACAAACTCAAATGCTCCATAACTAAGTGCCAAAAATAAGGTTGATCTATAATAATAATTTTGTGTTCTTTCAACTAAAAATATTTACTGAGCATTAAACCTATGTGTGATAGAGTACCAGGGGACTTTGGAGGTTGGAATGATAAGTGTCACATGACCCTTTTCTTCAAGTTATTTGCTATGGCATAGGAGCTGAGACAAGTAAGCAGATACCAGGAATGAAAAGCAGA
The DNA here is from genome assembly GCF_964662115.1 of Mustela nivalis. Taxonomy (NCBI): domain Eukaryota; kingdom Metazoa; phylum Chordata; class Mammalia; order Carnivora; family Mustelidae; genus Mustela; species Mustela nivalis. Next base: position 37,563,767 of record NC_139026.1, read on the forward strand.
ATATGATGGGCCCGCCATGAAGTATTCTACAAAGTTCTGTGGGAAAGAGAAGGAGGAAGACAAAAGCGTTATACTTATTCTGCTACATGAATTTTATTTTGAGGATTTCTTCTATTCTGCCAATACAAAATAGAAAATTAGGAAGTGAAGATGCTGTATTTAACACTAACTGGAGGCACAAATTAAAGCAGAGATGAACTTTAAGCAATATGAGAAATGTTTTCACATCATTAGCCTGTGCCCTCTTGCAGCTGTCACACTTAAAAGCATTCTTAAGATTATTTAATAAAATATTACATTTTCTAAGATAGATGAATTGTAAACAGGATGGTATCATATACCCAGGTTTAAATAAATAGGTTCATAAGATCATATTGAAACCATAGTTAGATGTTTACACTTCATTATTTAGATGTGGACAAAGAGAACCAAGATAGAATTTTGTACATAGGTCATAAAGTAAATTGTGCAGAGGCAAAACCTTTGCTAAGGTTTAGAACTACTGATACCAGTTTGCAATATTTTTGTTGAGTGGATGAAAGAAGAAAAATCTGCATTTTGAATGGTCTCTATGACATAATGACACATCGTTAAATTTATAAAACAATTGTATAAAAATAATAAATTGCACATTAATCTCATTTCTTTTCTCCAAATAGAGTAGAACAAAAAGGAATAGCAAAAACTGCTTAATACACATAGAAGGGAAAAAAGCATCCTCCTTTCTTCTGCTTCTCTTAAGGTATTTGTTTAAAAAGTCTACATCTATAGCTACATATATATCTATATCTTCATGTCTTGTATAAAGTCATTTTCCTTTTGGCATAAAGTTTTAAGTAGTCACACTTATTCAACCCCTACCCTTAGAGGGTTTTGAGCAGATTATCAAAACCAAACCAATCTTGGATTTCTCCTCTTCATTGCTGGGTTAGTCCTGAGACAGCTAGTAAAATTCTGGTCTGACTCTACTGATCAGTCTAAACTAAAGCAAATAATACAATAAATCCTGCTTTGTTTCCCGAGATTGTAAATTGTAGTATTTCTTTGAAATTGTTTTTTTTTCCCAAATTATATTCCAACCCTATTTCTGATTCAATCACAACCATTCCAGTTTCATCCTTTTCATATATTAGAGGTCTATAAAATATTTAGTTTGGATAAATAGAGGATTTCTGTTGAGTAAATTGAAAACATTTCTCTAAATGAAATGCATTTTAGCTATCTTCATAACCATCATTCACATCAGAAAACTATGCGATCCTAAAACCCTGCAGAGGGTTAATATCAAGTTAAATAACCACATTACTAGTAGTTTTATTACATCTAATACTAAGTAACAACAACAACAACCCCTTCTGCTAGTAGTGAAAATTTTTTAAATTGAGGAAAAATACCCAAACATATCCAAACTTTCACTGTATACAAACAAAAGGGGAAAATTTAGCTAAGAAATAAGTGAGGGTAAATTAAACCATCAACTCTTTAGAGAACACTTCTTGGAGAAGTAGAATTAAGGGCCGTATTTATACACAGAATTTTAAATAGGTGGTCGCTTCACTGTTAGCAATACATTTGAAATGTGTGAGCATGCATAGCTAGATTAAAATGTATCTGACATTTTTTCCACCATATTTTCTTAACGTCAGTGGGAGTTTTACAAAATGTCTATGCATAATTATCAGTGTAAGAAAAATGATTTTTCTACCATGCCAAGTCTTTATCATCATCAACAAAACTGAAGGATATAAATAAAGAAGTAGGAGAAAACTCAGGTCTTACCTGCACAAAAGTACCTGTAGTATTTCTGTAATAAACTGAATAATATTGTATAATCCCATTAGGTTTTGAAGGAGGCATCCAAAAGAGCATTATTGATGAAGAACTGAGATTTACATAATGAACATCTTTGGGAGGATCACTTGGTGCTACAAAATACAATTTTGAACAGAAGACTGTACTTGTGGTTTCAAATAATGTTTTGAAATCTAAATACCTGTCTTTGATAAGTAATGACCATCGTTTTTCATAAAAAATTAAATAAAGAATAATACCTAATTAGAAGTCAGAAATGAAATTGAAATCCATAGGCTTTCACACTATATCTTAGCAATACCCAAGCAGAGGACTATTAGATTTTTTTACTCATAAAACACTATCTCAGCTCTAAAACATGCCCATTGCCCTGTATTTGAAAACAACATCATAACAAGTCTCCAATATAAAGCACATAATATGAAATTCTAATTTAACTTAGAATCTGGAAACAGAGAACAAAGGTAAAAAGCTGACTTCGTGCATTTTGTTTCATTTCACTTCATGCACTGTGTTTCATTTAACAAATATGTAAAAAGCTTACTAATTGTCAAGTTCTGTACTGGGTGCATTTGCAAATATAAACTCATTTAAGCCTCATAAGGAGCCTGTAAATTAGACATACATTGTTTCCATTAATATAGATAGGAAACTGAGGCACAGAGAGATTAATTTTCCCAACATCACAGAGCTGGGAAATGATGCAATTTTGCCTCCAAAATGATGACAGATGTTGGGTTTAATAATACATTTTGATATTTACTACTTATTTTTTCTAAGTAGGATATTCTTTTACTTGGCCTACATCCAAAAGAACTCACCTCCCTCAGGTGTTCGAAAGTTAATGATACTGCTTCTCATTTTCCCATCACCAAACCTGGTGCTAGCTGTTACATAAGCACTATATTCAATATCATAGTCCAAATCTGAGAACTCTAATGATGTTTCAGTTACATTAATAGCTTTAAATGATGATCTATTCCTGAGAGAAAAAAAGAAATTATCTGTATAGTTGACTATTAAACATTACACAAACATTTTGAGCATAAGCACATTAAAACAGGATAAAAATGTCACTTATTCTGAAAGGCTGAAGAGTGAAATTCAGAATAATTCAATAAATAACTCTTTTGTTTTCAAGTATATCCAGTAATTTAATCAAGTGTTAATAAGATATTCATACATGAATTTGCTTGGGCTGATTTCAATAGATCTATAGGAATACTATGTGGTCCAAATAACTACACTACTCCTTTTCATACCCATGTTTTAGTTGTTCAAATATGTGTTCTTTTTAAGTGTTGACAATATCTTATTTATACTCTTTATTTGTCAAATTCACTTTTCATATGTATCGTACAAAAGTAATATTTACCTTAGACCAATTCAAAGAAATAGTAAATATTTGAATGGTAGTATCAACTAAAATAACAAGCTTATGGGTTACCCTTCATTTATTCATTATATTAATTAACCTTTAATTATTAATTTCTAATAATAAATTATGTACTCACTGGAAACATACTAAAAAGAATGTATGTATAACATACAAAAAAGAAAAAGGTAGAGCTCATGTCTTTCATCAAATTAAAATCTTAGAAGTATTTAAAATGTCACTCCACAAAAGGAAACACAAATAAATGTTGATTAAAAACTCTCCAAGTAAGTACTGAAATCACAAGAGGGAAAAGAAAGTCTAAAGAACAAAATGTTGCTAAGTAATAAAATACTACAATTATCTTATTTCATGCTCATAGAGTTTCTATAGTTTTGAATTAAGTATCGATTAGAATCTAAATTAAAGAATGAACATGTATAGAGGGGTGCTGAAAACAGCATTTAAAAAAGAAGTTTAAGGGCGCTGGGTGGCTCAGTCAGTTAGCATCTGGCTCTTTATTCTGGCTCAGGTCATTATCTCAGGGTTCTGGGATTGAGCCCCACATCAGGCTCTGTGCTCAGTGGGGAGTCTTGAGGATTCTCCTCTCCCTCTGTGCTTCCCCCCACCTCTGCCTCTCAAATAAATAAATAATCTTTTTTAAAAAAATTAGATTTTAAAAAGCAAGAAAATTAATTATGAAAGAATGTAAGGGAATATGATCAATATCGCAGAAAAAGTACGTATCTTTCACGTAATCTCATTTTTCCTCTAAAGTATCACAAAGCACCCAAGAAGGAAATGGATATTTCCTCTGAGTAAAAATGCTCTCTCTTTGCCATTAAAATAATGAAGGGTATCCACAAAGACAGACATTTCAGGCGTGGTTTTACTATTACAAAAGTGTCAATCCACTCCAAATATTAAGTGTGGTTATCTGAAAAGTAGTTGGAAAGCTTACCATAGTGAGAAAAATATGGATTCAGAGTATGAGATTGGAGACGGGCAGGATTAGCAAGGCTGTTCAGCAATTTGAAACAGTTCCATCAGACTGTCTCTCTCAGAGACAGTCGGGACTTCACTGAGACCCAGGAGGGGGCTCTTAGAACTTAATGCTGTGGCTGTTAGTCTCGGAGAAATGCCTTGACACAGAAACTCTACCCAATTCCATACTCCTGTCATTGGTCACAGGTCATTAGACACTGCAGTATGGTTAATCCAATTCAGATCTCCAAAGCTATGGAATTAGCTAAAGTAATCTAATTGTACTTTATCTATTTTAAAAATTCCTTTTCAAGCATATTTTTCAATGTTATCCTCTGCCTTGCGTCACTACCTTCTTGCCCTGATCTTCACAACAAAATACTGCAGATGACTATGCCTACAATAAGAAAAACCCTGATTATGTTCCATAAATAATGTAGAGTGGAGGCAATTACCTGGAAAAGGCAGGTCAGAGTACATTTTGTCTCCTATATCCAGATATTTCGGGAAGAAGATAGTCTTTATGAATTATCTGAATAACAAAACCAATAATCCACCTCAGCATATACCAACATAGTTTCTAAATCTGTTCTGGGTTATCCTGAGACAAAATAGTACTAATAACATTTTTCAGATACTGATACATCTTGCTGTTTCAGGCTTGTTTGTTTTTCATTTGGAATTTAGGATTGTTGCTGATATTTTAATGACTAAGGTAAAAAAAAAATATCTGAGCATAAGTAAACTCAATTGAAATTCCAAATTCTGATCCAAATTCAGAACACAGATAAAGAGTTTGCTCTATAACTGAGAACGTGGAAGTAAAATAGGAGGGAAGTGCTCTGTCTCCAAGGAACTGACTCCACCCTCCTGCTCTAAAGCAGTTGCCAGATGAGAAGAAAGACCCATGAACCTCTGGGCTGACGCCGGAGCTCTCTGCCTTCCAAAGAGGAATCTCGGAGCCGTCCTGCAGCTCAGATGGGTCACTCCATCCCGTGCATGAGAAACCCTGGCTGGACACTGCCATCATCTTTTGGCTTTTAACTGGCTTGGTTTAAAGACCTCCGTTTTGTTCTTACTAGTTTGAAAATATTGTAACAGGAATGTTAGGTGTTCCGTTGGAGTTTTTTATTTCCACTTGTAAAAGTATGTGTTCTTCTATATCTTGATTATTTTTGGCTTATTATGATTTATGTGATTAACAATAACAATAATCTATATCATTATTTTTTTTGTAGTTCCCTAATTTGGATGTATCATAGTTATTCAGCCATTCTTCTGTAAAACTAACATTTAGGTTGCTTTCTCTCTCTCTCTCTTTTAGTTACTAATCATGATGCAGCAATCATTCTTACACAAATGCCTTTTCATAACGGCACTTGAATTTCTGTAGGTTAAATTCCCAGGAGTGTAATCATTGATTCAAATGGTTTGATTTTTTTTAAATGATTACTGTTCCAAAATTGTTTCTGTCCCAAATTATAAATGATTATAATTTAGAGCCACAACTACAACGTGTGAGAGCACACCTTTTGGCAAACTCTTATCACTAGTTTGGATATTAATCTTTTTACTTACTACAGGTTTGACCAAAAAAAAAAAAAAATCTATTTAATCTATACATCCCTAACCATTTGTGAGATAGAATATCTTTTCATATGTATGTGGTCCTTTCTTCTTTTTTGCATATTGTACACATTTCCTTTCCTATGTTTTACTGTAATGGTTTAAATGGAAAACAATATATATTAGCATTAGAAAGACTAATGATTAGTCTATATATTAGACTATAGAATAGTCTAATATATATAGAATATATAGAATAGAAAGACTAATTATTAGTCTATATATTATATTAGACTATATATATAGTCTATATATTAGAATTAGAAATACTTCCAATTAGTACTCCAAACAAAGGATAGATACTTCCCCAGGCCCTCTGAATTTAGAAATGATATGCATGCAATAAACATTTGACAAAATTTATTGAACATTTACTTTATTCAGGAACTATGTTAAAAATAGATATGAGTAAGATGTAGCCCCTGTTCTCAAAATAGACAGAACAGTAAATAATTATAAAACAATTCATTAATAACAATGGGATCCCTTTAAGTATAACACCTTCCCCATCCCAACCACCAGTGGCTCACAGCAAAGAAAAGTTGATGAGCAAAAAAATTAAATCAGTGAAAAAAAAGTTAAATTTGTAAAATTTATCTAATGGTAACATTTAGAAAAGGAGAATAAGGCATAACTCCCAAAGATGCAGGAAACTGTTGACTAGAAAGTTAGTTTGTAAGGTTTGTGCGTAGAAGAGGGATGGAAGAGAAAGAATAGAGGCCTCCCTGACAAAACAGGTTTAAGTCTTACATATCCAAAAGGATAAACTGTGTAGAAAAGGAAGGAATATAAATATCAACAATACTTAATCTCTGAAGTAGGTAACTTTCAACAGCAGGCAAACCTCCTAGTCAGTGTAAATTTTCAAATTGAGAAAAAACTTGAGGGGAGTACTCAGTGCTTTCATATTACTGATTTAATTCTGGAAACTTATTCGAACATCTTAAAAGCTTTCTTGAATTTGAGATATCAAAATAACTTGAATAACCTTGAAACCAGGCTGAATAAATAGAAGACGCAGTTTTGCTCTCTATCTCATCGGTAACACCAACATTACCAAGAAATGTCTTGGGATGGGCTTAATGTAATCTTTAAAACAAAGTTATTTCCTCATTAAGTTATGATTTTTTTTCCAAAAAAACAGAGCACATTTTGACTTCTAGGGCATAAAGGAAATTCTAGAGTATAAGAGCAATTCTTTTGGTCTGGGTTAGCACTTTCTTTGCTCATCTTTTACCACATCAAGATCGTGGTAAGCAAGAATCACCAGTGGAGGAACGCTGAGTACCAAAACTGCCTGGGAAGACTCAGACAAATTCCACTTCCCTAAGCATGGACGTGAATGGTTTTCCACACAAGGTCTGAGATCCTTTGGAAAGGCGTGGTCTTAATTCTAACTTTCATCATTTGGTATTTTGTTCCATGTGGGTAATCTAATCTAATGGCATATCCATCTTTGCCCATTTCTATGTTTTCAAAGCTATAATCTGCTGTTATATATTCTAGATTAACCATTTCACTCAGTAAATAACACTTCCAATAATAATTTAAACATCCACATATATGACTCCGTCAAATACTCTCTTCTTCTATGAATAGGTGATTTTCACAAATTTTCCCAGTATAAGGAAACTGCTTGACTATGTTGTGCTTTAGTCTAGAACAATTACCTGCATAGCTGAGTTCATATAGACTCACAATTATGTATTAAACAACCCAAAACTAATTAAGACAAAAATGGGTGCATATTCTATGATCCTAAAGCTCTTAATAGTGTTTCAGAGAGAGTCTGAGTAAAAGCAGGGTATTTACTTGTCATTGCTATTATTCTTACTGTCATCATTTGGTTAGCTGGTTGATTTGGTTTGGTTTTGTCTTGTTTGTTTGCCTTTGCAGAAAAGACACACTTATAAGATTAAAAGAAAAAGAGAATGAAGTTGAAGATAGGGAACCATTTATAAACTATGATCTTGGAGCAGACACACGGAATTAAGGACCGGAAGATAGGAGGAGGGATTGTGCTTCGGCTGAAGGAGAAAGATTTCATTCCCTGAGAGTAAATATCCCTTAGGCCAGAATGAGAAGTTTGAATTTTATTAAAAAAGGACTAGAAAGTCCTTGGAGTATTTTCTCTAGCAGTGTGATCTTTGGGTCCATGGCTAAAATAAAAATTTTAAATCCCATAAAATATTGAGATTCATATTCTCCTGATAGATGGGCAGATAGAGACATATGTATACCCTTATTCAAGCCTCAAAAATCCATGTGTCTGGGCTGCCCACCTCTCTAGCTTCATCATCTCCTGCTTTCCTCCTGAACCATTATACTCAAGATATAGGGTTACTTTGCTCTTATCCCCACAAGCTTCTTACTGTTAACCACATCTAATGAAATTATTTGAGCTCCTACATCCAATTAGCATATCCTGGATTTTCAGCCATATGTCAATAAATTCCTATTTTTGCTTAAGCTTATTTAAGTTGGGTCCAGGCACTTGAAACTAAAAGTCTTGACTGAAACCTCTTCCTGTTCTCCCAGCAGTTTCTCACATGCCTTGATCCTGTGTATTTCCACCATCTGCATCCTTCCCTCCCTGAACAAGCTCTATTTTGTTTACATGCTATAGACAGAGACCAGCAATCATAATGGTTTGCACATGAAACAGTGTACCTATTCTCTCACAATGAATATAGTCCATCAATTAATGCAGACCAATAACAAATCAGTGATTTTTTTTATAGAAATAGCCCATATATGTTGATGCAATAAGCTTAATCTATTATAACCCTACAGGGTTATTAGTGTTTCTCACAAATACTTTTATCAAACTAAGACTTCCCTAATTCTGTAGGTATACTGCTGAGTATTTAGAACAGATGCCAGATATAGCACTTATTCCTAGTGATTTGAGAAATGTATGATTTAGAACTAAGACAGATCTAGGCATGAATTCTTTTTTTTAATTAATTAATTTATTTTCAGCATAACAGTATTCATTATTTTTTCACCACACCCAGTGCTCCATGCAATCCGTGCCCTCTATAATACCCACCACCTGGTACCCCAACCCTAGGCATGAATTCTTACTGTTATCTTCTAGCTCTGTAAACTCAAATAACTCCTTAATCTCAGAACTCAGTTTTCACACCTACAAAATGGGAATAATATTCTCTTTATGGTGTTTTTATGAGAAATAAATAAAGAAATATAGGTAAGGAACCAAACACATTTGTCCCAAAATATTAACTACTACACTATCCCTCTTGGCCTTTTTGCCTAGCTTTCCAAGATGTTGTGTTCCCTAAGTCTGTAATACAAGGAAATAACAATCTCTCCCAGCTGTGTACATATCATAAATGTGATTTAAAGACCCCCAAATTGAGGGTGTAAAGATTCAAGATCCACCCGAGCAAAATAAATGACTAAGAAGACTGGATTTGAAACAGGGTGTGGTGGGAACTGTGGTAAATTGTCAAGCAAATGCCCCATCTAAAGACAGCTTCTATTTAACTCCAGCTGATTTTTTATCAAAGGGAATATGGCAAACTTCCTGATTTCTGCAAGAAACAAAGGAATATGAAGTTTTACTAGAGATCTAGTCATTGTAAAACGCTGACAGAATTCTAATCAAAATTGATTAACGGTTCACAGGTCCAGCAAAGCACAGGTGGCCCACAAGGAGCCTGTATGTGACCTGACACCCACATTCATCTAGGTCATTCAGAAAAACAACTAACAAGATAGAACTGACATGGAGTTTTTAATATCCCCCCAGAAACCTCAAGTTAAACAATTCAAGGGTATCCTTGTATTGAACCACTTTCTCTACATGTGTTCCTATCTCTCCCAGCCGAATGTGACCCCAATATTCCATCTTTATAATGCTACTTATCAACATCCTGGCACGGTTCACTCCCATGCCTCCAAGGCTTCATATTCATTGTCCTTAATCCACAGAGGATAAATTCCAAGACCCTCAGTGGATTTCTGCCTGAAACAACAGGTAACTCTGAACCCTATGTATATTCTTTCCATACATACATACCTAAGATGAACTTTAATTTATAAGTTAGGCACAGTAAGAGATTAACAACAGTAGCTAATAATTCAACAGAATGATTATAATAAGATACCATAATAAAGTTACATGAATGTGGCCTCTCTCTCTTAAAACATCTTATTGTACTGTACTCAGCCTTGTTCTTGTGATGACGTAAGATGATAAAATGCCTACGTGATGAAATGAAGTGAGATGAATGGCGCAGGCATGGTGAGGCAGCATTAGGTTCTTACCGACCTGATAATTTGTCAGGAGGATCATCTACTTTGGGGCTGCAGCTGACTGTGGGTAGGTGATATTGCAGAAACCAAAACCACAGTTAAGGGGAGACTACTGGACTGTTTCCGCTGAGGTGTTCTACTGATTTATCAATCTAACTTTACAACCTTCCCTTTCTGATTATTGATCTATATTGTATGCTCAAACAGGTAATTTTACTAGGGGGGGAAATACCGTAGAAAACTGGAAGCAACAGAACTAAGTATAATTTTAGCATATACAAGGCCATTTCCAAAGTTAAACTTTTATGTTATGGGGGAAATTATTTGACAATTGACATTTTTTAAAAAGCTGACTTCCTAATATACTACTTAGCAAATATTTTTAGAATTATTTCATATACATATTTTATCTCCAATTAACCTACAATAATTTTTAAATTCTCTTTATATTTTTATCTCCCCACAGAGTTTAATAAACATTTGTCAGACTGACTGATTCAAAATTACTACTAAGAAAATGAGAAACATTTAAAAGCCAAAATTTGTACATAAGCTAGAATTTTCAACATTACTTTCACTCCAGTCTTTTAGCTATACCTTATATGGCATTCACCTGGAAGTTTTATAAACAACAACAAAAAAAGAAAACTACTGTTAAGTTTTACTAAAATTATAGAAGCAAAATTGCTAAACAAATCTAAGTTGAGTTCAACTACAGATGGTTCCCAACTTACAATGGTTATTATAAAGGATTTTTCCATTTCACAATGATGTGAGGAGCAACACATATTCAGTAGAAAGTGTACTTGGAATTTTAAATTTTGACCTTTTCCTAGGCTAGCCATATGTAATAGAGTCCTCTCTTGTGATGCTGGGAGAAGCAGCAAGCCACAGCTCCCAGTCAGCCACACAATCATGAGGATCAACAACCAATATACTTACAAGGATACTGTACCCATATGACCATTCTGTTTCAGTAAAGTACTCAATAAAGTACATGATGTTTTCAACACTTTATTGTAGAGGAGGTCTGTGTTAGATGATTTTGCCCAACTCTAGGTTAATATAGGTGTTAAATAAACACATTTTGGTAGGCTGGGCTAAGCTGTGATATTCTGAAGGTTAAGTATATTAAATACACTTTTGACTTAATGATACTTTCAATTTAGGTGTTTATCCAGATGTAACCTTATTGCAAATTAAGGAAGATCTATATAAAGTAAATAAATGAGCTTTGTATCAGTTTACTACAATATTATACCTCAATCCAAAGTGTATTAAAAAAGCAACTGCTTCAATGGGAATTCATTTATTTAATGGTGGTTGCCCTTGCAATGCAAAGATTGTTTATCGTTTAGACACATGGAAACATAACATCAATACAACTGAGGGGAAAATGCTACTTCACCATTTTGATAAACTGATAAAAGCTATTACATAAAACAAAGTTTAAAAAGAAACATCATTTAAAAATGCAATTAGTTAAAGCAGATTTCTGTGCACACCATCTAAAAACCAAATGTGACTCACATAGTAGTGGTTATTCACCCACTTTTTGTAGAGAAATATTCATGACAGAGAGAAGTCACCCATTATAATGAATAAAATTGGCAGTCTGGATTTTGTAGATACACTGAAAATAAGAAATATCCAAAGATGTTGTTTTTAAAAGAATTTGGTAATTACTGGAGCAACCAAAATAATGGAAACTGAGAAGTATGAAAGAAATGTGAACCCCTGAAACAGGAACACTGTTAATAACAATATCACCATTTATCCAGTATTTTAAGAGAACCACACAGATAATTGAAAGGCAGTGCCAGAATTCAACCCCATGTCTCCAAAAGTGTTCCAAGTCCCAGTTTAAACAAAAAAAATGTAATATTAAAACCTTTTATAAGGAGTTCTTTCTATATCCTTTCAAATATAATTCCTGGGAGGTCTTTGGTTAGAGGTTGTTAGAGTTAATATAGTAAGAGTTTATTTTTTAATCTCAATAAGTTGTGAAATAACTTTAAAGTTTTAATAAATTTATGTACCTTTAAACAATATTTATTTTAATACTTAAAAAGAAAGATTCACATATTCATTCTAACAACTTTATCAGGCTTGGCTGTCCAATAAGTTACACACACACTCAGGCACTCCGAAGGTCATGGAACGGCTTTTTAACTGAACGAGTCAGGACAAAGTGGCCACATTCCCACAACTGGACTCCAAGTTCATTTTTCACAAGGACACCTTACTCCAAACAGGCTGTGGGGCAGCTGCAGTTGAACCCTGCCCCTGGATTATGAAACCAGTGAAGTCAGCCTGATTCTCATGGCTACTTTGACTTCCAAGTGTCTTATTTACTGAAGTGGAACTTTCTGAATGGAGAGGCTGAGCTATTGCCTGCTCAGTAAAATATACATATAAAATTTTCAGTAACATCCTAGACTCAGACAGGCAATCAACAGTAAAATACATGTCAGTAGCCTGTTCTTGACAGATGATATAGCAGCCCTGGCTCAAGGATTTCTTTCCCTACAAGAGTCTTAATATTGTTGGCTAGTTGATGCTTTGCTTTTTTTTGACTATTTGCTGGTTTTGATGAATTTTCTGTGATCCAGGGTGTGCTCAAGTATTTCTTTTGGAGTCATCCTACAGCTGGGGATATATTTCAATGCCTTAAAAGAAGTTCTCTGGCTCCCTCTATAACAAAGGAGAAGGTGATTCTCTTGGGTGATGCCCCATCTATTGACCACCCTAATTCTGCCATCTTAAACTCTCAGCTGATCCTAGGAGCAGATTCTCTGACTCAGTGTCTCTGTGAATAACTCCAAATGACAGTAAGAAGGGCTTGTTCCTTCTCAGGATGGAGAGAAAAATGACAAGCCTCTTACAAAATCTGTCTTCAGTAAGCCACCATATTCACAAGATCTAAAAGCTCCTCTAGTAGATCATCTGGAGCTACAGAAGGATGTAGAAGTCACCTTTGCAATCCTGCCCACTGCACATTAGTGACAGCATCTGGCTACCTGAAGGTTAAGTAAGACAGGAATGCTAAGAGAGCTAGGGCACTAGAATAAGCCTGAAGTTGGATCAAGGATAAAACAGAAAATCAGAAGCTTGAAACTAGAAGCTATGACTACAGGTGAGCAACAACACAATTCCCAAAAAACCAGGTAAGATGAGCTGTAATATCCACAGACTTGAGATTCCCTGACCCCACTTTCAGTGGGCTTCCCTTGCACCTAGAATACATCTTACTAAGTGAGAAAGAACAGAGACACACCTCAGAAGAGGAGAGAGAATGCACCACTGGGAAGTTGAATTTACATAGCATGAACACTATATAGAGGGATGAGATTGTCCCTACAGCATGGGCCAGAAATCCCAGTTGTAAAATCTTAAAGTGATTCTCACTTTTATTAACTTATTTCACTTCCATTTTTTCTAACTCAATAAAATGGTGTTAAAAATCTCAAAGTCATCATTCTTTATTCAAAAGTCTAAAAGTCATCATTGATTCATCTCTCTTTTTTTATCCTCACATCCAATGTATCTCCAAGTCCTGTCAACTTTCTTTCTTAAATGTAGAAAAAAGCTACCCACTTCTGTCCATTGTCAGTAACATCTATTGCCCAGACCACTAAAATAGTCTCCTAGCTACTATCCCTGCCAACAGTTTTGCTATCTACAATTCTTTCTCCATAAAGTATCCAAAGTGCTTAAAATTATCCAATAATTCTCATTACAGTTAAAATTTAAAAAATCATATCCTTTTTGTGGCTTAGCTCCTGACCTTTGGCTGCCTTCAACCTCTCAGTATGACCCTGTCTCTCTAACCCCCCAAACAACACTGACACCTCTGGTCTTCAAAATAACAAATTGTGTTTCTTCACAGAGCCTATACAGCTGATCTTCTCTCTTCTTGATAAATTCCACCTTGTAGACCTTCATTTGATAAAAAGCTTGTCATCCAGACTGTGAACTCTGGAAATGATTTCCTCAAGCATCCCATCAAAAATAGTTCTGTTTCCCCTGACTTTCCTTCATTTGTTTGTTTCTGGGATATTAGTCCACTTTAAGACTGTAAGCTCTTTGACAGCAGGAGGCATATGTATGTCTCCTTCACTGGTATACAGGCACTTTATCAGTTTTGTTGAATGAAGTAATGAAAAATTGATAATGAATGAACTGGGCCACAGAGGAGAATGGTTACCTTCTTCTCATTGCTTCTCTTCCTACTGATATTTCTCAAGTCACCCTCAATTTTTTCATGACTAGGCAAAATGACTAGGAATCAAGCAATGAAAAAAACAGGAAGTATAGCCCTAAAGAGTGGTATGCAAAGGGTTTAAAGAGATATTATGGAAAGAAAAGTCTTAGTTTAGGAAAGAGAAGAGTAGACTTCTTTAAAACATCATAGCCTCTCAGTGTTGGATCTTCAAGTCAGGAATATAAAGGTAAGAAATGCCTATGTTCTGTATGATATAAATTGTATTTTCTGAGTTGAAATATTTAAAATCCACTGGGAAATATTACCTGGTGAATCTTTGCAAAGGATTTTCATTAGCTTAAGGTGAGGATTTTTATTTACTGGGTTTTCATGAAGCAGTAGAGCCATGTTGTTAACTGATGTGAACTGATGTGATGTGAGTATTTAATCATTTACACAACTGACACATGAATAGGTAATCAGGGTAAAGGTGATCAGAAAAAAAATAGATGCACTGCTTCAATTTCATTGGAATATTGGCTGTAAATAACAGATCTATGAAGAAATATCTTTCAGTTAAATTTGTTAAAATTATTCTGCTCAAAGAAACTTAACAAAGCAGTGATATACAGAATATTTGTGTAAAACTGAGTTTAAAATTATATGCTTGTACACATAAGTTGATTAGTCAATGGCTTTTAAGAGCAGAAATTTAGTATAATTATGCATGATATATACATTTTTAGGTACAAAAATTATATTGTTTGACTATGGTTGGACCTTTTGCGTAGTATGGGAAAGACTTGTTTCTTGAAAAAAACATATTAACTAGCTTATTAACAATCAGGTTCTTAATGTAGCATCACATTCTAAAATAAAAAAAACTACATTCCTATTATGTTACAGATTAATACTTGTTCTCAGAACTATTTCCAAAAAAGAAAGAAGTTTCTTACCAGACATAAACTGTGTAATAGAGGATAATTCCATTTGGCTCCAGGGGTGGTTGCCATGACAACTTCGCCGTGATACCAGACAACTGTTTTACAGAGAAGTCTTGGGGGGGAGAATCAGGAGCTGAAAAGTTAGGGTAAGGATAATACATTTTATTAAACATATATAAGAGAACACTAAAAAGGAAACACCCAAAGTTTTCACTTCAAACGTTCTGGTAAACGAAATCAGGTACAGCGCCTTTCTCCATGAGCATGGGAGACTAATTGTTTACTTTCAAAATGAGATGATAAAAAGAGATTTTGCATGGTGGCGTTAGAACATCTGTTTCTGTGATTCAATGGAAAAAAATATTTCATGAGAAAAAAGAACAAGAAGTATGTCACAGTGATTCACCTACTGTTCAAGTACATCTTGGTAAATTATCATCCTCTAGTAAAAATAAAATGACTGGGGTGAATAAATATAGTGTGTAGTTAAAATGCTCCTCAAACAATAAAAAGAGATGGGGAAAAAATCACACATTCAAGAAGTGGTAAAGTGATAAGCATAACACGGAGAGAGCAGTTAAAATGACTGACCTCACGAATAAAAACTACATTCTTCAATTTCACTTGCTTTAAACTGTAAAATAGTATCAAAATCTGTTCACTGAGTCTTCAAAATTGAATGGTGACAAAGAAAACCAGTGTGGCACATAAACAAGAACATGGACAGGTTAGGGTCTGCTTCTAATTCTGCTGTGACAGCATAAGGATTCAAATACCTTAGCCATTCTGCACTGTACAATCACTAAAAAAATTACTAGCACAACGTTCTTAACCAAGTTTATATTCACATTTAGATAAAACGTTTAGAATGGCATTTCTCAGCTACTGTATAGCACCATCGTACTGTCTTAGAAGATTAATATACAACTTTTTGCATACAGAAGGGTATAAATCATTAAAACTTTTTTATCATTGTTATAGTTATATATGGAAAGTGAACTCATAGGTAGCTGATAGACGTTTTAAGAATTTGTTCAGATCTTTGAACAGTCTTAATATATATATATTAGCACACATGCACATCACTTTTTGTAATAATTTGGAGAAAACACAACTTGAATTATTTGAATTTTTGATTTTCTGAATAATCTCAGCTAGAGTTGTGGGTATACATATGCTTGTATGTGTGTATGTGCGTTTTCATTATTTTGGTAACAACAACTTTCCAACAACAAAAAAATTATTGAGCAGAGAAAAGTTTTATGAGATGAATTCTAAAGAATAATGGTGACAGCTGTATTTGTGTTTTCATTTGGTATTCTCACAAGCACTACAATAAAAATGCTATCAAATATTGATTATCACAAGAATCCATATATCACTTGGAAATGTCTGTTTCCCAAGATATGAATTACTTCTGAGAACTCTGTCATTTGTCAAAACAAAAGCTTATGATATTTTTACTAACATCTTTGCAAACTTAACTTTTTTTTATTATTGGAAAAAAAGGATTTCCATCAAAAATAGTACTGATTTTGAACATAATATGTTGTAACTAAACATTTCTATTCTATAATATGGTTTCAGGCTTTTATGTCAAATATCAGATAATTCTGAGTGTTTTATTTTTAATTTCAGGATATTCTTGGGCATTTTCCTTTTTTATGTAAAACTTTTTGTTGCTAACTAAATACAATTACCAGTCTAGCTAAACAAAATATGTACTATCATTTTGGCATTTGTATTCTGAAGTACAATTTAAAAAAATGAAATTGGTGAGGGAGATTAAGAGGTATATTTAAAATAAATGTTAAAAAATAAAATTTACTTTAAAGAAAGAAAGAAGGAAATTAGAATACATACATGCAATATCTTCTTTTTTAAGATTATTTATTTATTTATTTATTTATTTGACAGGCAGAGATCACAAGTAGGCAGAGAGGCAGGCAGAGAGAGAGAGGAGGAAGCAGCCTCCCCACTAAGAGGGAGCCTGATGTGGGGCTCAATCCCAGGACCCTGGGATCATGACCTGATCGGAAGGCAGAGGGGCTTTAACCCACTGAGTCACCCAGGTGCCCACACATGCAATATCTTTTGAAATCTCTCCAGTTCATCATGACAGAGCATATGAGAATAAGTGAGAAGGGCATGCATAAGACTCCTCCTCCCTCTAGCTGCTGTGGTCTTTCCTATCTCTCATCCTCCCTCTTCACTCACTTCCCTCAGGTCACAGCTTAGGTGTACCTTCCTTAGCTACTCTTCCTCTGATGCCTCAGAGTAACTAAAATTCCTCTTTTGTCCTTAGGAATTAGTTGGGGGAATATTTAAACCAGTGACTAAGGCTACAAAGATTATTCATCTACACACAAATCCAATTTAGATCTCTTCCACTAAACCACAAGTTTCATGAGGGCAAAGAGCACCTAATACACAAGAAAGCAAAGTTGCTCAGTCATTTATCCATTCTTGATTTGCTAAAATTTTTCAATAAAGGGGTCTGTTCTTCACCCTTTTCATTAGCAAATATATTGATGACTTGGCCAAGGACTCAGATGGTAAATTCACTATGATGACATACCATGATGTTTAGCAGTCCAGATAATTCAGATACACCGTATAGCTTGGAACTATTGACTTAAGTGGTAAAAAACAAAACTCTTGTCAGCTCAGTATATATGTTTACTACTGGTTTAAGTTCTTCATATAGACCTCAAATTCTTACCATCAGGACTATTTTATTAAATTAGAAAAAAAAAGTGAGTACTATGTTCACAGGGACGTTGCATAAATGGTTCAGTACATCTTTCGTAGGCATTATCTAAGATGGAAAAAAGAGCCAACCTCACCCATGCCCCAGTCTTTAACAATTGTCCCATTGGGAAGGATTTACTTATTAATTTTTACTTTCTTTCAGCACGAAGGATTCAACTATGAAAAAATGAAAATTTGAACAAGTGCGTTTTGATGGAGAAATTAGCATAGTTAGGAGATGCAATGACAACAGAAGACCAACCCATGAGAGTATTTAGAACCTGGGATAAACAGAGTGGCCCACCAGGATGCTTTGATGAAGTAATTTGATGGAGGCAAAAATAGGGAAGAACCTGAAATGGAAAAGAAGGCTCTGAAGACCGTCATTTTTAATAAAATAAGAACAATGCAGAGAAATCCTTCCTTCTTCTTGAAGTATATAATGCATATTTTGTCCTGGTGAATGATTAGAATCTGAACATCCACATGATGCGAGCAAACTTGAGGATAGAAAAATTTGAAAGTGGGGAGGAAGATACCCTACAAACACTTATGATACATCCCTCATGACAACAGGACTTCCCTTTGCAGAAATATAAATAACAGTCTCAAATATATACAATGTATAAAACATAAAATGCAAATCCAAATCCCAAATATATCCCTCAAAAGTAATTTTCCTAGCATGATATATGCCTAGAACTTGGTGAGGTACCTGTGTAAAGTGGTCTCAGTAGTAAAGTTGATTTTATTCAGGTTAGGAAAAGACATGTTTAAATATTCAATATGAAGGCTATTAACATTCAAGAATAGCATCTTGGCAAATTATGTAGAGAAACCTGGAAACTGGCCTGAACTCATTAGCAAGCTAATCCTAATATAGTAAAAAAGGTTGCAGGTTGACATAACAGAATCCACTACAAAACTGATATAAATGTCTATTCTTATGAACATTAAAGTTGAAAAACAGTCATAATATACAGTAGCTGATGTTCAAACCATTCAAACCAAAGTTTTAGCCTTAAAATTTCCCATGAAAAAAATACTGCTGATTTCTTACAGAGCAAGGATGACTTCAGAATAAAAAAAAAAAAGAGCATTTTATACCTGATTTTTTTTAACATAAATCTAACTTTGCTAGCTTCTTTAACTGTGACATGAAATCTCTCTAATGCTGGCATAACACACAACAGATAACCCAAATCTTATAGAATTTTTACTTTATACCTTCACTTTATATACACACATTTTTTGAAATGTGATGGATTCAAAATATATGTATCCAGTACTATATTTACCATCTTCTTCAGTCAGTACACTTATGGGCTCACTCCGCACTCCTTCACCCCTAAGTGTACTAGCAGACACCTCAATCTTGTACTGGGTATATTTCTTCAGTCCTAAAAAGAAAGTAAATAGATAAGACTTACAAAATATCCTTTAGTAATACACAAGAGGCAAATTATGAAATGACCTAATATTCCAAAAGTAAAAACTAAATGAAAATGAAGTGTTTTCAAATAGTAAGTCTTATTACAAAGACAAAATGATATAGGATAATATGACAAAGGATTGACTTAAAGTATTCTTTCATGAGACTATAATAAACTCCTAGTTTATTTAACTAAAAAGCCAGAACTGTCATACCCCGAATAATACTAATCATATTTAACATTTATAATATAAAAGCAAGCCAATATTTTGTGCCTACTATCAATATTAGTGTAAAGGCCTAACACTACATATTATTTTTACCTTTAATGTTCTGGGTCAAAGAAGTCGTATTTATAGTTCTTTCCTCATTTCCATTATTTCTCCTGAGATAAATTGTATATTTTTGTATGATTCCATTAGGACTACTTGGGGGAAAGAATGACAGCTCAATCTCTCCAGAAGATATATTTTTGTAAGTAATATTTTCTGGTGCACTGTCAGGCACTGGGAAAAAACAAAAACATAAATGCATAAAATAATTCCATCCTAAAAATGTATTCTGGAAAAAAAAATGAAAATTTTGCTGAAGTCTTCACTCAAGTGCACAAGGATGTGTATATAAGAACATCCTAAATGGAATAAGAGATACAAAACTTATACAGTTACAACTATGTAAGAATTACATCTCAAAAGAAAATTTCATCCTCTGATTCTACAGAATAATGCTTATAAGATGATATTTTTATTAAAATACTTGAGATGGTATTAAACTTTCTATCACTGCAGAACACACAGATGCAAGAAAGAAGTTTGAGAAACACCTAAAAATCAATTCTGCCTTTCATTAATGTTGATAATATATGAAAGATTAATAATTAGTTTGGGTATAAAACAAGATGTATGATAAGGCAAGGAACCTCTCCTAGTTATAATATTGTACAGTAGGACTGAGCAGCAAACCAGTCTCCCAAGAATACAAAATAACATTGATAAAATACTAGTTTTGGGGGCCTGGGTAGCTCAGTGGGTTAAGCCACTGCCTTCGGCTCAGCTCATGATCTTGGGGTCCAGGGATCAAGCCCCACATTGGGCTCTCTGTTCAGCGGGAAGCCTGCTTCCCTCTCTCTCTCTGCCTGCCTCTCTGCCTACTTGTGATATCTCTCTGTCAAATAAATAAATAAAATCTTTAAAAAAATAAAAAAATACTAGTTTTATGTATCTACTAATGCCTTATTATATTGAATCCAATGGTTGTAAAATGGTTCTCTACACATATTCAAATCCTATTACTACATATGGGATTCTGACTCTGGTAAATATTGAAACAGGTACCCTAAAACTGAATGACTATCTTAATTAAAACAATTAAAACTCTTCATAAAGTTAAAATAGGGGAGCCTGGGTGGCTCAGTGGGTTAAGCCACTGCCTTCGGCTCAGGTCATGATTCCAGGGTCCTGGGATTGAGCCCCGCATCGGGCTTTCTGCTCAGTAGGGAGCCTGCCTCCCCCTCTCTCTGTGCCTGCTTCTCTGCCTACTTGTGATCTCTGTCTGTCAAATAAATAAATAAATAAATAAAATAAAAACTAAAACAAACTTTACAAGAATTGCAGAGTGGACAAGAAAGTCAGAAATCTGTGGTAGCCAAAAAACAAAAGAAAAAAAAATAAACAAAAAACAAAGTTAAAATGGGTATCCTGAAACAGAAGCTGATATGAAAGCCAGCTTTGTCTTAGAGAGGACTGGCCAATCCTGGCGATGTTTTTGCATTAACAGCTGTGTGGAATGCCAGATAAAGAAGAGAAAGCCTTGGGCCAAGAGCAGAGTAAGGAATATCCCTGTATAAGAACCTGGAAGACCAAAAGCACACAATTTCAACCACTCTACTGGACAACTCCAGAGGGCAACTTGAATTATTCTGCAGAATGTCCCAGAATTCAGTGTGATCTTGTGCAGTGTGCTGTGACCACCCTCAGGGAGGAGGGAGTGGGAAGTGAAACCACCACACAAAAGAGGGCAGAGAAGATTTTTATTTTTTCTTATTCCACACTAGATGAAAAAAAGAAAGAAAAATGATGCAGTTTTGAACTGCAAGCCTATCCCTAAGAGCCTATGTGGCTGAAATCCAGGCCACCTGAAAAACTTCACTTCAGAATTTAAGTTAAAATGAATCTGTGAGGGAGTTGCTGTTATTCAAAAGCAACTAAACATATCGATCCTCTCAGACAGAACTCAGCTTCAACTTAGCGCTCTTGGGTAACAGGCAGACATTTTTTTTTTTTTTTTTTTCCTACAATCCCTAAAACCATAGGACCTGGGAGTTCAGTAGCTGGATTTATCACTCTTTGCTATATCTGGATTGTTTCTCCTTCCTTCTACCTGACAAGCTCTAGCGCTACCCCTCCTTAAGAGTCAAACTTCTTCAAACATCTTAAAAATGTGGGACGCCTGGGTGGCTTAGTTGGTTAAGCAGCTGCCTTTGGCTCAGGTCATGATCCCAGCGTCCTGGGATCGAGTCCCACATTGGGCTCCTTGCTCAGCAGGGAGCCTGCTTCTCACTCTGCCTCTGCCTGCCATTCTGTCTGCCTGTGCTCGCTCTCTCCCCACCCCCCTCTCTGATAAATAAATAAAATCTTTAAAAAAAAATCTTAAAAATGTTATCACCTAAGAGGGGAAGAGGGTGGGGAGAGGGGGGGGGAAATAGGTGGGGATTTCCCGTGCGGAGCGCCAGAGAGCGCGGGAAGTGCTGCATCACCGTACTGCACACCTGAAACTAATATAACACTGCATGTGAACTAACTGGAATCAAAATTAAAACTTAAAAAGGAAAAAGAAATCATTTGTATGACTGACTTCGTCTCTACCACTCTTAAGAGATGTCAATGTCAAAGCAAATGATCTGCCCAATTCCCCAGACCAAATGATCTGCCCAATTCCTTGATCTCCATAATTCTAGTTTTCCTCCACCTTACTTTAACCAGTAGCTTTTGTGGTTATAACCACAAACTAGTCGTTACCCATCACTGCCAATATTCCTTTCTTTGGCAACACCTCCTACCCTTCTAGCTTACTGACCTTTGTTCTGACGATCCAACAGACCTTCGACCCTCATCATAACTTCGCTGTTCATCGCCACCACTATGTCCTCATCTCCCTACTCACTCAGGCCAGAGCCTACCTCCACAACCAGCCCCTAGTAATCTCCATCAGCTCCTTCTGTTTCCATCTGGCTTTCCAGAAAAATTCCGATTTGAGTTAAACTGAGCTCAGTGCTAATTCCAGATCTGCACTGAACAGCTGAAAATATCGAAAGAAAACAAAACTCTAGGCTAACAAGCTTCATTTAAATTTAAACCTCAAATTTCAAATGAATCATCTCTACCTCCCAGCAGCCTATATTTACTTTTGTCAGTTCCGTCTACAACTCTGTTAAGTATGTTTTCACCATCTTCTCTGTCCACAAACATCCAAAAATCTTCCCTACTTCTTATTCAAAGCTGAAAAACTTGCTTCCCACTTCATTGAGATAATAAAAACACTCAGGAGAGAACAGCATTATCTTCCTTCTACTGACTTTCCTTTAACTGCTTTCTCTCCTAACTTCCTTCCAAGACACAGCTTGGCACTTATTTTTATTTCTTCTTTCAAGTCTTTATTTAAATTCCAGTTTATTAACATACAGTGTAATATTAGTTACAGGTGTAGAATGTAGCTATTCATCACTTACATACAACACCTAGGGCTCATCATATGTGCCCTCCTTAATCCCCATCATCTTTTTAACCTATCTCTCCACTAACCTCTTCTCCAGTAACCATCAGTTTGTTCTCTATAGTTAAGAGTCCGCTTCCTGGTTTTCCTCTCTTTTTTGTCCCTTCTGTTCATCTGTTTTGTTTCTTAAGTTCTGCATGCATTGGTATTTGTCTTTCTCTGACTGACTTATTTCTCTTAACATAATGCTCTCTAGCTATATCAATGTCATTGGAAATGGCAAGGTTTCATTCTTTTTGATGGCTGAGTAGCATTCCATTGTATGAAAATACATCTTCTTTATCCATTCAACAGTCGATGGAAATTTGGCTAGCCCCCCATTTCTTTGCTAGATTCCATTCTATCTTATCTGGCCAGAGGTTTTAGAATTGAAGTTATTCCCTCTCTGTTGTGTTATTGATTTTTCTTTTTGTTGAATTATTTCTATTTTGTGTCCATGTGAACACACATACACATGTTATATCACAGCAAAAGAAAAAAGACACTTGACTCCCTTTTCCCTTTCAAATATTGCTCCATTCTGTCCTCCATGTCATATCAAAACTGCTCAAAAGTCAGCTTTATTCATTTTCTCCACTTTTTCAATCTGTCATTCTTTGTCTTACTTTATTTAGTCAGGCATTTTCCTCCATTTTTTCCATGAAACCTGCTGTCATGAAGTCACGAGTGATCTCCATAATGCTAAACCACTCAGTTGTATGCCCTCATTTTACTCACTTCACTGGCAGCAGTATTTGGCACAGGAAATAGATTCCTTCTACTTGAAAATCTTTATTCACTTGCATTACAAGACACAATCTTCTGATTTTCCTCTTACCTCACCACAACCCACTTCTGATTAGTCCTTGACTAACTCCTCTCTGACTTCCCCAGGTCTATAGGTTATATTGCCTCAGAACATAGGTGTCTGCTTCTTTCCATTTCTATCTACATGCCCCCTGAGGTGACTTTAGCTCATCCCTTGACTTCAAATTGTATATTCAACCCTGAATCCTCTCCCTGAGTTTCAAAGTTACATATCCAATTGCCTTAATAACATGTAATCAGATATTTAAAACATGTTCAAAACAGAACTGAATTTCCTCCAAGCTGACCTCTTCTCCAGACTTCCCTATCTCAGTAGGGAATATCACCCAGATATTCAAATGAAATACCTAGTAAGTAATTGTGTTTTTCTCCGCATTCCCAAATCCAATATAGTGAGTAATGACCTTCCAAAATTACAAATCATATCATGTTCTTGTCATAATTCTTCAATAGCTACTCATTAAAATTAAACTCCAAACCTCTTAGAATGACACCAAGAATCTGCACAGTCTACCTTCACCAGCTTGTCTCTCTCCTCATCTGCTAATTCTCTTCCCATAATTCCTAGTACTCAAATGACAGAAATCCTCTGCTCTTCTTCAACCACACAAGTATCTTCCCATTTGAGGATCTGGCTTTTGCTATTCCTTCTTCTGGAGCATTTTTATTTTTTATCCTCACCTAATATACTCTTATACATTTGTTACTCTCTCTGGGCCAATATAATTGTCCTCTGCCTCAAACAGTCTATTTACTAGTCAATAACTCTCTATTCTTTCCCTGTTTTTTTTTTTCTTACTAGAATTTAACACTACCGAAGTCATATACATTACTTGTTTACTGATTTATTTTCTGTGAAACATCTAAAATATTAAGTTCTAGGATGGTAGGAATTCTGTCTTACTGCTATATCCACAATGCATGAATCCATGAAAACCTGTTCAGGCCATGAATAATACATTCAACATGACATAAAATATATTTAAAAGCAAGAGAGAAATTCACAGCTAAGCAAAATAAGATTGAATTGAATAGCTCTTTAACGACAAGAATAAAAGGAGTTAGTAATACAATGCCTGAACTTTATAACTCATTATGACTTCTGATTTTGAAAAATTCTCATTGGAACTTACTAAGTTGTCCCTCTGGAGTTGTCTGTCTACTACCAGTAGTCAGAAAATAAATATACATCCCTGACCCCAGGCTGATATCCTTTGCATTTTTATTCATTTATCCTTAGGGATAACCAGTGTTGGATTCAGGGAAAATGAAGAAGACAGACCTGATGGCTTACTGATTTTGGAGAGTAATGATGGACTTAGAGTTTCTGAACTAACACAGTGTGTCAAATTAAAAAAGTATTGTGTAAAATAGATAACTAATGAATAAAAAATAAATTATTACAGTCAGTTGAAACTAATTTGAATCTATTTAAAAAATAAAAATAAGAAAAGTTTGCTCATGATGGTCCTAAAACAGGAAGTGACATGTAATTTTTAGTATGCCAAAAGATTGTTGTTTGGCATACACAATTACAATAACATGTAGAAAATTTTTTAAATTCTATTCATTAATATAGATAAATCTATAGGGTCTTATACAAAATTCTGGTCAACATCTAAGATGCTATCCACTAGTGGTTATTACTCCACAACAGACATATTCAAGGTATTTTGTTAAAGACTTACCACAAAGAAAGTTAGATCTTAAAAAAGGAAAGAGAAAAATAAAGATCACCAAAAGGTAATCTGTATGAGAATTTAAAGTTCCTTATGTGATTACTGAACCCTGAGTATATGAAAACATGAATTAATCTTATTTCTTTGCAAACTATACATTCTATACTTAAAAAGCACATAATCACACAGTTTCTCTTTCACACACACACACACAGCCATGAGATCCACCTCAGATTAATCTTTTCTGCTTAAACACAGAATATTTTACTCCCAAGCATAACTAAACTGATTCCCCAAACAAGATAAAGTATGTGCACAAAAAAATTATTCTTAATTTGAAGCTAGCAGCAGTAACATACCACTAACCAATCTCTCAATTTCTCCTGAAACAATATTGAAAAATAGGCTTTTTAAAAAAATAACAACAGTAGAGGATGAATTCATTGTATTTAATAAGAACATGAAAGCTTGGGAATAGATAATTGTTCTTGAGTACATTTTCCTTCAAATGACACCTTGAGACTACTTAACATTCTAACTTCCTCTTTTGCAAAAAGAGCTAAAGTTGGTGGCTCAGTAGTTGCACACATATTGTGGGGAAAGTCAGTAATGTAGATTTCATTGTCCACTATTTCCATCTGGAATGAAGGATGCAAAGATGTTGAAAGTAAGACACTTTAGGACAGAGTTAGAATTAGAAGTATGGACACTGAACACTATGCCCTATTATTTGGTCTGTTTTGCTTCTGAAGAGTCTAGTGTCAAAATGACCTAAACCCACACAAATGGGTGAGCTACTGTGTTTCCTTCTTCTCTCTACTTTTATCACTAGCTCAAGAGGCTTACCTCCAAGTCCTAACATTACTTCTCATCTACTCTGATTTTTGAGTCATTTTGCTAAAGCATTTCTAGGGTCTCCTCATCTATAAAATAAAGAGTTCTGTGTGTTTTGTTAGATCCCTTTCAAAACTAATATTCTCATTTTTAATTACATGTCAAATTAAATTCTTATATTCATTTAAGGTTTATTATCCTTACCTTGGAATTAAGCTCATCTAAGAGAGAGTAAAATGAAAATTAAATTTACTTATTCAATACTAAGTAAAAGATCGCATGCATGTAAAAATTAGCCAACAAAAAAGAGTATTCTATAGATAATCATGAAGATAAGGTATTCTTGATCTGTGACCACTTAAGCAGTGAAGTATTTGATAAATATTCATAAATATGGTGATTATTTAACATAACAGGAACTTTGAAAGTTCTCCTTTCCATCCTCAAGCTGTGCAGAACCCAAGCAGCAAAATATCACTACAAAAATAAACAAAAAGAATCCCAAATATATTCTATAATTTACCAACTTTATTGATGTTTTCTAAAACAGATTATATTGTGAAAGGAAATATGCTTTACAGTCTGATTCATTTGAGTTTCAGGTCCAGCTTCGTCACTTACCAGCTGGGTGATTTTAAGCAATTAAACATCCACCAATTAATTTTAACTTTAGAGGGTAGAAATTCACTTTCCTTTACAATACTATATTCTCAGTAGCCTTGGCATACTGCAAATATGTGTTGAGTATTTACTGAAAGGATGAACTTTTCAGACCTGCTTTTTATTAGGCAATGAAGATAATAATACCTTAATGCTCTATTTTAAAACTAAAAAGGAAGTTTTCATGAAAGCCAATGACATAGCCCATGGCAATTTGTAGGTGTTTAAAATACAATGATTTCTTTCCTTGACCCAATGTAAAATAAAGCTAGGTCAGGTAAAGAGCAGGTATTTTTCTTTAAAAAAAAATACTGATTTTAAAATCAATTTTCTATAAAAACAATGAAACATGCCAACATACAGTTTAACATCAATTAGATTTCATTTTAAGGGGGATAACTCTCAATGCTATAAAACTTTCCTTTCATTATTCTCTCAGTCCAGCAATTAAAGAGCACCATTCTCCATGGGCTCTTTTGCGTGATCTCATTAATATCTGTGAACAGTGTCAAGAAGAAACTTCTGTTTAAAGCTTCTGTATCTAGCTTTGCTAGACACCTGGATCCTCAAGGTTAGAGACAGGGCCTCACATAGAGCATCCGGCTGAAACATATGAAATTGCTGATATTTGGCCATTATAACCCATAGCAATGGTAATTCCACATGGTTCAGCCAGTAGCTAGTCAATAAATATTTAATTTTTTTAAAGTAGGAATCAACCAGTAACTTTACACTTAGTTATTAATTCTTGGCATAAATTATAGAGTTGGCTTAAGAGTGATGCTCCAATATATGATTATAAACATAACATAACAATAAGCTAAGATCATCAAGCAGAATGTCTACCTTATGCTATTTGTTCTGGCAGCACTGAAACTGAAACCCAAGAGTATAATTCCTTGCTTCCATGATTTCCTTTAGATAAGATATTCCCCTCCCTGCCTACCCAACAACTTCAATAACATCCATTTTATCCTGCTCTTCAAGAACTAGGTCAGATGCTACCTCTTCCATAAACCCCACCCAGACATGCCCTTCCTATGCTCCCACTCTGCACCTCTCTATACACATACCTTATTGGAGTACAGAACTCTGTTCTTATGAGTGTGCTCTGCTTTTACTGAATTTGCAAGCACGTCGTTATTTTACAGGTACACTGAAAGATTCCTTGGTTTCTCAAGGTCTTGCATTTGAAAAATTCACTGACCTTATTTTGGAATTCCCATATATGTAAATAAGACATAACAATTGACACAGCAAGCCCTTTTCCCACATCTTACCAGAAAAAAAAAAAAACAAATAAATTTCTAGATTATATAAAAAAGAATGAGAGATTGTAGGTTACTGAAGATATAAACAATATGACAATTGTCAGCCATGTTTACTTCATTACTAGGTATTATTATACAACAAATACACAACTTACCGGTCTCAGATGTCCTTACAGAGAGTAAAGAAGATAACTGATTGCCATGACCAAATCTGGTATATGACCTGACAGAAATGTTGTAGAGGGTGTAAGGTTTTAAGTCCCTTAAGATTATGTTTGTGGTTGAGGTGTTCTTCATAAACAAGGCATCTATATTTTTATACAGCACTTCATAAGCAACAATAATCCCATTGGGTTTCTCAGGTGGTGACCACTTCAAATTTATTTCACTTGCAGTAACATCAATAACTTCAACATCTTGAGGTGATGATTCTGGCTCTGGGAGATGAAAACAAAATTTTAAATACTGTATTTTTCCATGCTAATTGCTTCAGCCACTAGAGAACATGAGGTAGACAGCAGTAAGCATGTGACACTACTTGCTTTTTTTTTTTTTTAAATTAAAATTGCACCTGATATTCTTACCATCTTCTGGAGTTCTCACAAAGATGTCATTTTCTTCAGACAAAGAACTTTCTCCAACATGGGTTGAGGCAGCCACTCTCATTTTGTATTTTGTGTATTTCTTTAACCCTATAATGACAACAGGTAATCTGCTTAAGATCATAAAATAACATTCATGGATTAGGTTCATTTGACAAAGGACTAGTGAAAATAATTTATTTGGGAGACTGGCTCTCCAAGTGAGTTTCCATGTAATCCCAGTGTTCCAAAATTCCTTGGGCTTAAGTGCCTTCCCATGTTGATATTTTACTTCTTTTCTGAATATTAAGATAATCATCTGAAGCTGAAAAATAATTTTTGGCCCACTGCAAGGACTATGTTGACCTGGCACAAACAGCATTTAACTCAGTTACTTCAGCTGATTTTCACATTCATGCATTTAAAGTTTTTAACACTTTATTTCGGTGTACCAGATAAAAATATTTTCTGGGTTAAGTATGTCCGTACAATACTTGTGGTCTGATTATCTCTCTCTTTTTTTGTAGATAAATATAGATAAAGAAAAACTCATTTAATCAAGGTATTTCTGCACATTTTTCAAGATATCCATGGCAGCACAGCATAAGGAAATCTGAAATATGCAGCACGTGTCCTGCAGTGCTTAAGGCAGAAGGAGATGCCTGTTTTCATCAGAAAAGCAATGTTTTAAAAAAGATTGTTCTACCTGTTATGAGAAAGCTGTTGGCTGTCGTGGTCATCTGGAATGCTCTATTTGTATCCAGTTCCATTGCATAAATGGTATAATGAGTTATCTTTCCATTGGGATATTCTGGAGGATCCCAATATAACAAAATAGATGAAGAACTAATATTTTTGTAGTTTATAATTTGAATGGAGCTTGGCACTTGTAAAGAAGAATGAACAATTAATGTGAACAAAAAGAAAATGTATTACAATGTGTAAGAAAAATATTTGCAGGTAATTATTTCAAAGGAAATACATTCTTACCTTGCTCCTGTGTCCTCACATTGAGAACCGTTGGTGGTCCTTCTCCCATGATGGTGAAAGCAGATACACTAATCATGTGCTCAGTGAAAGGTACAAGCCTCCTGATAACATAAGACAGCTGTTCAGCTGCAATGTTAGTGATATACAGATTCTCTGTAGTTCCTATTGAAATCAGTTAAAAAAATCATCAAAATTATTTTTTGCTCACAGAGTGAAATCTTAAACTTGACTTCACATTAGTCATTAATTTCTCTATGTACTTCTTTATGCAAAATAATGAAGATATGTATGAATAATATATATATATATATTATTAATAATACATACATCCTGGAACATGAGACTAGGGTTTTGGGAAAATATAGACTTCTGAAAGGGAATGGCTAAGAATTGCTTTCTGAAATGAAAGATGAGGCAGTAATATCAAATTAAAATGTTATAAGTCAATGCTCTGTTGTAATGTAAATATTATCAAAATGAGAATTATTTGGACTCAAAAATCACCTTACCTTTATTAAAACTCTTTGAGGTTTAAAGTAAACATGCTAGGGTAACTTACACATAAATATGCCTGAATAAGGATTTCAACAAATGTTAATTTCTTTAAATTAAGAACCTGTGCTTCCAACAATGTTAAATAAAAATTAGGCCAAACAAATACCCAAGGAAACATCTGTATCAGAAATTGGAAGTCTCTTAATTTTTGGTCTTGCTCTGGTCTTTGCCCAGGAAAAAAATGTATCAGTAAATGAAATAAACATATATTGAATACAATGTGAATTTTTTTTACTAATTCTAGCATCATAAAATAACATAACACTTTTAATTTGGAATGAGATAATTACCAAATCAGAAAAAAGGCAATGAAAAAAAAATTCTTCTCACTCTTAGAATGACCAAAGAGATCATTTAGATCTTGTGTCGTGTAACCAAGTATTTTTAATTTGCTATCTATGGCATTCTTCTCTTAGAAACAATAAGATCTACTGACCCTGAAAAGCAAGTGTATACACTAATGACATCACCACATCGCTGGGGTCACCTACACCTGTTTATCACCGCATGCACTAGAGTTGTAACTTTCTGACCTATTTACCTTTAGTGACATTTGAAAACCTATTACTCAAAAGCTGCAGAGAGTGGGAGGCCTGTAAATGATTTGAAGATATGTTAATCCCTGCCCATCACACCTGCTTTGGCAACTGTAATAACTGATTGTCTATGCAGCTTGGCCAGAGACTCTAGGGTGCTACTTTCTCTAGGAGGAAGGTCAAATGGGTTAGGAGGGGCCAACTCCTGCCTGTGTGGCATTTCCATTTGCTGCATGAGGTTATCCAACAGTTGAAGAAGAAAAAAAATCTGACTCTAGCTCATGAACCATTAATAATATGGTTGAACTCGAAGTTAAGGTTCATATCTGGGCTAGCTAGGACTGGTGGTTTGAAATGCACTTCAAAGAACATAAAAATTGTACCTACCAATTGCTGAATGCTGGTCTTCAACTCCGTTCCTCACAGGAAAGTTATTATGTGCATGGCTGTTATATATAGCGGAAGCAAGAGAGTACAGGTCTGAAGATATCTCTGCTGAACCCTCAAATAATTCTGCCATTGACTCTACTATGTTCACAGTTTCTGGAGTCATAGGGTCATCTATATACTGCAGTTAAAAACAGACATTTACCATGACTCTAACAGTTACACTTAATAATGACTTCGCTCAAGTATTTAACTTAAAAAACTAGTAACTTTGGAATCACACTTTTTAAAAAGATAATATTATTTCCATGGCTACTGTTTTCCTTTACATTCCCAGATTTCATCCTAGAGCTATTAAATTCCTGCATCATTTTAACACATCCTGATCACTCCATTATTTAAGAGATCAATACTGTATTGTGGGATGAAGGGGATATTTGTTACTGGAGTGAGTTACTTTATTGTAAAATTAGTTGTCCGCATACAGAAGTTTCATAACTAAACTATTTTAAAACTATTCACCCCCAAAAGTAAGTGTTCTGGGCACATTGCCTTGTTAAAATATGTTTTGCTTCTCTATCTTTGTGTTCTCATTTGCACATGAGGTGTGAGAGGCTTTCATGCCCACTTGATACATCAATAAACAGTAGTTTATCTTTGATCAAGGGAAGTTACAGACAAGAACAAAGCTGCATGGCAATAGCTTTCAAATAGCTTGTCCAAGGCTCTGGACCTAAAGAATATTTTAAGCAACCGTGATTGCTCCTACATCCCATAATGTACTTCACACATGTCAAGTTCACCAAATTAACCTATACTGAAGAGAAAATATCAGGGGCACATTACAGATAAAGAAAGAAAGAGTTTCTATTGGGATAACAAGATGACTCTCTCCCTTCTCCCTCCCCACACAGCATAACTGATAGAGGAAAGGGTATTTGGGCCAAATACTATTAAGTATTTTCTGTAGTTTTTCAACCTCGGAAATAACGCTAAGTGTTAATCAAAGTAAATGTTGCCTTAAGAGACTTAACAACCAAATGAAATGTGTGGACTTTGGATTCTAATTAGTACATACCTACCAACACAGTCTTCAAAGATAATCAGGAAAATTTGAATATGTTCTAGATATTAGATGATACCAAAACAATATTAGTAATTCTGATACTCATGGTAATGGAATCATTATATGAATTAAAATGTCCATAAGTTTTAGAGATTTGTTCTTAAGTAGGCATGTAGGAGCAAAATGAAGTCTGGAATTCATTCTAAAATATGTCTAGGGCAATAGTAACAATGGGAAACAGCTGATGTTGGTGTGGCAGGATGTTGGTTACTAAACCAAGGTGAAGGACTAATAGGGGGTTATTACATTCTCTTCTCTACTATTATATCTGTTCAAAATTTTCCAAGATAAAATCATTTTGAAAAAAAAATTGCAAGAACTACTTGCTTTTGGTCCATTCCTTTTCAAGTTCTACTTCAAAATTCACCTTTTTAAGAAAAGCAAAAATGCTTTTTGCATTTATTCCTTCCCAACTCCATGCTCTCGTATCCTCAAAACTTATAATATATAATAAAGGTTTTATTTATGTAAGTAAGTTTTGGTACTCTTATTTTTTTAATTATCTTACATGTTTTGGTGTTGTCTTTAGTCCTAGAGCCAAAAACAGGGTTTTTATTCCTAAATAATATCAACACTTTCTATTAAAAAAAAAAAAAGTAAAAGGTGTTCAGGAAAAATTTCAGGAAGGCAAGAAATTTTAAGGCAGTTTGTTTAACCATCTACAAAGATAGGCCATTGGAATATTAACTTTTCTGAGATATGAAAGAATGGAGAAATGATCCAAGGAAATCTCTAGTTCTCCAAATGATGTTTATAAAATAAAATTATCTAAATCTTGTTACATTTTTAGCCAGAAGAGTATTGTGATGGAAAGCAGGGGGATACCTATAAGATCTATTCTAAAATTGTTGCAAAAAGAACTCTGAAAAGGGAACTCTATATGGGACAAGTTAAAGGTCTTCTATCTTCCAACGGCTCACTTCAGTTCTGCCTCCACAAGGAAATCAGGAAGGGCATGAATCACAAACACATAATTCAGAGATGCTCTGGTATTCCAGTCAATAGTTTATGCTTGAAACACACAGCTGTTTCCACTATCAATCAGCCACTCTTTGAGAGTCTACTGTGTACAAAGCACTACAGAAGGTACAATGAATTAGTACAATTTCCCCCTGAACTACAACTTTGCATTAAATCTCCCAATATTTTACACTCCATGTCAGATACATTATTGAGAGTAAAACCACAGCATCCTATCGGTTAACTAAGTTAAGCATCTCTGTTGGCAACTGCCATTTCAATGAAAGAGTTGACCTAAATAATTTTGACTTTCTGAATTTCTCTCGAATTCTGGTATTCTGGAAAGACCCTTCCTAACTGGGGCGATGATTTGAACCTTGGTTTCACAACAACCCAGAATATTATTTGTTACCACTGAGAGGGCTGTGCCATGAATATTTCCCACTCTTCGCCTCTCTTAAAAAGACAGCAGATATTAAATTTTTCAAAGAATAAAAAATAATTATCTCAAGAGCAAAAATGATGGGAAAGAACTAGAACTGAAGAAAGTAACTAGGGGGTGCCTGGGTGGCTCAGTTGGTTAAACATCTGCCTTTGGCTGAGGTCATGATCCCAGGATACTAGGATTGAGCCCCACATTGGGCTCCCTGCTCTGTGTGGAGTCTGCTTCTTCCTCTGCCTGCCACTCCCCCGGCTTGTGTTTGCTCGCTCTCTCGCTCTCTCTCTCTCTCTCTCTGTGTCAAATATAAAATCTTAAAAAAAAAAAAAAAGAAAGAAAGAAAAAGTAGTTGGAAGTGGTAGAAATGGACGTGAGAGAAACAGAAGGGAAAAGAAGCCCACTGCAACTCCTAAAGGTTTCAGACTGAGTTAGTCCCAGGCTCTCAACCTCAGTACTATTGACATTCTGTGTTAGATAATGTTTTGTTGTGGGAGGTTTAGCAACATCCCTGGTCCCGACCCATGAGAAGCATCTCCTCAGTTGTGACAAAGAAAAACGTCTTCAAAGATTGCCAACTGGAGAGCAAAATCTCCCTTGGTTGAACACAATTGACTTAGGAAATGTCACAGTTCACCAACATGAAAGGCCTCTCATATGTTACCCAGGAATCTTTGGAATTTATGTGAAAGAATTACAAGTTCCTCAGAGTTAAATTCCTAATCCATCTGTATAAACCAACCCGATTCTACGTGTAATTACCTTCATTATAGCTAATGTGATTTTATTTCTAAAAAAAACTCCATTACATCTATCAATTTGGACTCACTGGAGGTCTACTGGGTTAAATTAATGAAACAGTTGACTTATTCTTAAGAAAGGCTTCTATATTTTATTATGAACTATAACATGATTTATGCTGTTATTAAGCAGTGGCAAAAAGAAAAGTCCACAATTAGTGTATGTTTGGAAACCTAATGGATATTGTATCCTCCTGCATATTATTTGGGTGACAAATCCTTAAGGCTTAATTTTTTTCTGTTCCTAATGGTCAATAAAGTAAACTTTATCACAAGCATTCCTAAGCTACCCTTGAGTCCTGTCAGCTTCATTCCATAGCAATTGGTCAAGCATTTAGCTGGCTTTCTTCTCATGTTCACCAATGACAAAGATTGAGATTCTTGTGAAATAAATCGGATAAAAAGATGTATCTGTATAAATCGCAGAAATTCATAACATTAGGCAGCAAGATGGTGTTTTAGGGGAGAAAATGCTCCAGGATTCTACCAGAAGAACAAGTACAGGATGAGAGCTGACTGAAAATTCAACTTAAGAGCAGTCCATGGAGAGATGACTTAAGGGTTTTACAGACTTTAGTCTCAGTGGAATAAGTCTTGCTAAGAAATTAATTTTATTCTTTGCATTGAAAGAAGTAAGAAACGAACATCAAGGTAGAAAATATTTCTTCTCAAGACAGATCTAATCAAATTACATATGGAATATTGTGTTCAGATAATTAAGAGGCTCATTGACAAACTGGAAAATATACATAGGAGAGTAGTCAATAATATGATGGATCCAGAAACCACAGCTGATGAGAAACTGAGGACATTAAGCCTTAGGGAAATGACCATTGTTTTCAAATGATAAAAAATTACACTACTGTGTACTATTGTTACTACTACAAAGAATGACATTTAAAACTACTACATGTCAAATATAGTGCTAAGTACTTTCACTCATATATCACTTCATTATAGCCCAAAGAGGTATCAAGAGCTTAATTTTACAGTCATCTGTTCAAGTTCACAAAAATAGTCATAGCAGAAGTAGGACTGAAACAGATTTCTCTGGTTCCAAATTCCAAGCTCATACCATGTGAGTCTAGAGAAGAGAGAGGAAACAAACTGGTAAACATTAGAAGAAAAATAGTTCAGTTCTGAACAATTAGAGAACAGAGTAGTTTCTTACTCATCTGTGTATTTCTTGGACCTAACAGAATGCTTGGAACTTTGTAGTTACTTAATAACCACATGCCTGCGAGGTCACAAAGAAGAATATTTTAAAGTTCATAGAATAGGAGCTGTTTTTATGGTAGTAGTTACCCTATTATCAGAGCTGATCAAATATTTTAGCAGAGTCTGGATTCCCAATCATTTATTAGGCATATTATACATGCAATTCATATATAAATTTGGAAGCTGAAATAAAAGTCTTCAAATGTAGGCACCTGGGTGGCTCTGTGGGTTAAGCCTCTGCTTTCAGCTCCAGTCATGATCTCAGGGTCCTGGGATCGAGCCCCACATCGGGCTCTTGGCTTGGTAGAGAGCCTGCTGCCCCTTCTCTCTCTGCCTGCCTCTCTGCCTACTTGTGATCTCTCTTTCTCTCTGTCAAATAAATAAATAAAATCTAAAACAAAAGTCTTCAAATTCTGAGATTTAATTTTCTAATATATTTTTCAAGAATTTGTTTAAATATTGAAAATGAAATCTTTTACATGTTTCAGCATACTCATATAATCCCTATTTATTAAGAAATGAACAAACCATAAAAGGTCGCTGGAAAAAAAATTTTCAATAAGGATGACTCACTTTCTACCATGGAGCTAGATTTCTTAAATAGATATATACCTTCCCCATCTCTTCTCGATTTTTAGTTACTTTGCATTAGAGAGAAGTATAAATAATATACTTAAACCTGGAAGGATTATTCTAATAGAGTGTGAAATATGTAATAGTGGGCTGGGACAGTGTGGTGTACCCACTCTCATGTGACCCCCCCTATTATTCCTACCTGCTGCTGTTCATGCATTTGTATAATTCCTATGGTTGTGTGGGAACTATGATTTGCATATAACCAATGAAACCAGGCAAAGGTGAGAGGATGACATTCCTATGATTACATTGTACCAAACAGATTCCCCTTGCGGGCAGGATGAACTAAATGGCCACTTTGGGAAAATCCTCATGACCATCTTCCTGTGGGAGGCCTTTGTGATCTGGGACTAAGGCTAGCATCCAGTCAAAAAGCTGAGGCCCTCAGTTTTCCAGTCAAAAGGATATTAAATCTGCTGATCAGTCTGGAAATGGCTTCTTCCCAGTCAAGCCACCAGACGAGAACACAGCATAGTCTCTGACCACAATATTACAAGACCCTAAGCAGAGAATGCATCTAAGCTGTGTGGATTCCTGACTCACAGAAACTGTGACATAATAAATTAATATGAGTTGCCTTTTTTTAATAAAGATTTTATGTATTTATTTGACAGACAGAGATCACAAGTAGGCAGAGAGAGAGAGAGAGGAGGAAGCAGGCTCCCTGCTGAGCAGAGAGCCTGATGTGGGGCTCGATCCCAGGACCCTGGGATCATGACCTGAGCCAAAAGCAGAGGCTTTAACCCACTGAGCCACCCAGGTGCCCCTAATATGAGTTGTCTTGAGCTTGTGGCGAATTGTTATACGACAGTGGAAAACTGATGCAGTAAGACAACAACAGTCCAGGCAAGAGACTATGCAATCCAGAGCTATGGTGGGGACCCAGGAATGAAATATAGATGTATGAATTACCCTTTGGAGGTAAAAATAGCTGGCTTAATCTTGAATGACTACTCAACGTTCAGTATAACCCAAGTCAGAGGTAACCCCATGGTTTTGAACTTTTACAACAGAAAGAGTAACAATGCCATAATCTGAAAAGAGAAGTATCAGGCATGTAAAAGCACCATAAAGGCCTTCTCAGTGCTCTGAAAATGACCTTCATGTCAGAGACCTGTGGTGTCCCAGTCCAAAGAGTAAAGGAATTCTAAGCCTAGTAATTTGGTATCTAGGGTACAAATTAGTCTCTTTCCAGACTTCATTCTTCATAACTGAAACTATTGTCTTTCTTCTTGTGTGTCCCGTGGAAACCTTCACAGGTCTCCATCGCCATCCCCGGATCTGTCAAGTCATCGGTTCCAAGCTGTATCCCATCTTTGTCTGCTCCTCCTGGTCATTAACCAGACCATTATCCATAGAAGGATTTTTGTTTGTTTGTTTGTTTTATGAGGGAAAATGAGTTTAGATGAGATAAACCCTGATAGAATCTCTCTACAGATGGTTGCCATTAGGAATAGAGTACCAGAGAAAGACCAGAGTAGAAAGCAAGGCAAAGGGATTATTCAGGTAGGAAGCTGTGATTGAAACCGTATGATCATCAAAAGAGACTGTAAGAAGAAGGCTGAAAACAGGACTGGCTGGAATATGTTTATAATGAAGGAGTTAGAAAATTATAGGAGAACTAGCTGTTTCATTTTTATTTGTACTATACAAGAGCAAAGTTTTTCAAAGTCACAGCATATGAAAATGGAGGAAGCATGAGGCAGAAAATAATCAAAAAGCTGGAGAGTAGGAGAGAAGAAAAATGGATTTTGGAGGAGACAATAAAGATGGGGACACTTAAAAATATATAACCACCTTATTTGACACTTAGGTCACTGGTGACTTCTAACAAGATTTCAAAGACTTAGTTAATTCTTATGAAAGAGTGTGGAGGCCATACTTTGAGAAGTAGAAGAGCAAATGAAAAGTAAGAGCTCTTATCTGGTATCAAGGTCAAAATGAAGCATAA
This sequence comes from Mustela nivalis, assembly GCF_964662115.1. Taxonomy (NCBI): domain Eukaryota; kingdom Metazoa; phylum Chordata; class Mammalia; order Carnivora; family Mustelidae; genus Mustela; species Mustela nivalis. Next base: position 37,602,374 of record NC_139026.1, read on the forward strand.
TAAATGAATACACTACACCGAGGTTTTAACTATTATTTCCCTACTCCCCACCCTATAAGGTAGGTCTATAAGCCCTGCTTTAAAAATGAGGGTACCAAGTCTCCAAAAGTTGACTTGTCCGAGGTTATAGAGCTAGTATAAGGCAGAGCCAAGGCTAGAACCGAAGTCTGTTTGGATTTAGAGCCTCTGCCATGTCTCTCTCCCCAAATCAACTTCCCTAAAGATGAACCCAAACATCAGTTACATGGGAAAACAGAAATATCAGTAATAGACCTGATCTGATAAAAAAAAAAGATACCATCATAGAAACAAGGAGAAGTAACGTGTTCTTTTATTGAGAGAGGTCAAAGAAACTAATAATGTGTATCAATCAGAGCGAAAGTTTCAATGCCATGATTAATAATCACAACAGTTTACAATTATTTAGCATAGCACTTATTACATACCACACACTGTTCTAAACTCTTTTGTACACATTAACCCATTAAATCCTCATTAATACTTTTGTTATAGGGACTTACAATCTGTATCTTTGAGAAGAGAAAACTGAAGGTCAGAAAGGTCAGGCCAACTTTCTAAGGTTAAACCAACCATAATTGACAAAACCAAGGTTTAAACCCGAGCATTCTGCCTCCTAGAACCATGGTCTCAATCTCTCTACTGTAGAGCCCATTAAGTGACCAGGACCTAAACCCAGATTTATAGGACTCTAAAGCTCATGCTCTCTTCAGTGTATCATAGGGATTACAAGACATATAGACAGAAGCAGAATCCCAAAGAAGTCTTTCTAGAACACCTTAGTTTCAAGAGAAAAACAGGTGTATCTGACCATTCAACAGATGTCATTAACAGAAGTGGGAGATCTGTCACCTCGTCTCAAAACAGCCAACTATCTAATTTAAGACCGTCTCAGCCAGAGCAAAGGTTTATGCTTTTGCTCTTTGCCTGAATTGTCCACTAGAGTATCAGAGAAAGCTTTAACACATCTTTTACACACAGAAAAGGAGTAAACATAGGATTGAATTTTAATCCTGTGCTGGAGATGTTGAATAATTGGGAGTCATAAATCTTGGGCAGCCAGAGTGCTTTGAGCACACAGCAACATCAATTTTCAAGGGTGTACAAGAAGTGAAAGAAAGTAGAGACTAGAAATAGAATAGACAATATGTATGGGGAAAAATAATAGCGCAACTAGAAAAAGCAGTGATTCTGGACCAAAACAGTAGAAATGAGTTGATGAACAGCCATCAGGTAGCTCCTGCAAGGCCTGTGATTGGATTCACTGGTCCTAAGTGCATTTATGTTTGTACCCATTCTTGGATGTGACTAGTGTGGAGGCTTCCAGGGCTCTCACAGGTGAAGAGCTGGCTGGGTAAGGTGAATGAAGACAGGAAAAGGAAACCAGTGTGGCCCATATTTCTAACAAAAACAAAGGGGAAGGGGTGCCTGGGTGGCTCAGTGGGTTAGGCCTCTGCCTTTGGCTTAGGTCATGATCTCAAGATTCTGAGATCAAGCCCCGCATGGGGCTCTCTGCTCAGTGGGGAGCCTGCTTCCCCCACCATCCACCACCCCGCCTGCTTGTGATCTCTCTCTCTCTCTTTCAAATTAATAAATAAAACCTTTAAAACAAACAAACAAACAAAAAACCAAAGGGGAAAAAAATAAGACTCGCATTGTGAATAGAGGCAAACACATTGTCCTTTTATCGTTTATCCATGCATAGCTTAATCTCCATCATTTAGTAGGTTGTTGGTTTTTTTTTTTAAGATTGATTTATTTATTTGAGAGAGAGAGAGTGAGTGAGTGAGCAGGTAGAGGGGCAGAGGAAGAGGAAGAGAGAGAATCTCAAGCCGACTCCCCTCACTGCAGGGAGTGGGACAGGAGCCCACCCTCACAACTTTGAGATCATGACCTGAGCCTGACACTTAACCAGCTGAGCCACCTAGATGCCATCTGCTTTCTGTAATCAAACATATTCTGCTTTTTTTTTTTTTTTTCCCCAACGAGAGAGCTTTGAAAAAAATTAACTCCCAAAGACTGAACAGGACAAGTCATTTGTCAACAACTACGAAATACTGTGCTTTTCCCTGGCAACTGTTACAAATTGCAAGCAGGCATAAGAGGAGTGTTTAAATCATAACAGGAGTTTCTAAACAATTCATTAACTGAATTACCATAATAATATTCACTTATGGAAGCACCTTTAGTCCCGCTTCATTGCTCAATTAACATTTTTATATGCTGAAAAAGAATGATAGCATTTAACTAATAATATATGTTCTAAAATGAAATATGACCTAGTTGCATGAACTTTATAGCCCCAATTTACTTCACTTTGTACCATGATGCTTGTCATACATTTTGTTTGAATGCTGGAAAGTCTTCCAAGTTATCAGGGCCAAAACCAAGGAGAAAGGGCTCACCAAGATGTGAAATGAAAGTGAATACCTCATCTTTTCCTGTGAGCAAAGTATTTTCCAGAATTACTCCTGTCTCTGAAACCAGAACTTTGACTCGGTATTGGTTAATGATTCCATTTGGTTGTCGTGGTTTCTTCCAAGTAATTCTTATTTGTGTGGCTTCTACTTCTGCAAGTTGTAAATCAAATACTGCACCTGGAACTAAAAAAAAAAAAAAAAGAAGAAGAATAAAGAGGGACGAGTTTAACAGTATATTTTTAAATCTTAAAAATTCCCTAAATTCTTAGCTCAACATTTAAGATTTGTAACTAGTCCATTAGAAAATAGACTACAACAATTTATTATTTATTAACAAATATGTATAAGACTCATTAAATAAATAGATAGAGTTAAATTTCCACATATTGTTCTCAAAAACGTAAATAAGAAATAGGATAACATAGAGTAATTTCCTCAAATCAGAATGTCATAATATTTGTTTGAAACAAATTCATTAATCAAAATAACTTCCCAGAAAAAGCTGTTTAGGGATGATTAATACCCACCTGAAAGCTTTATAAAATTATAACAACATATCAAAAAATAATATCCAGAAGACTTTGCCTGAAATGAAATGTAGTTGGTAAATTCAACTAGGTTATCTTTCAATTTATTACATAAGATTGCTTGAAGAGTTGATTGATTTCGGTCTGCTGATTTTACAAATGAATTATGTGAGTCTCTAATTTGAGGTACTTTTACTCTTTTCAGTAATAAAGAGAAACAGAAACAAACTAACCACTGGCTTACAATAAAGCACCAAGTATTTACGTAAATTGTAGTTAGAAAGTGACCATGAGTGACATCCAGTAACCCTCCCAGTACTAAAGGAGTAATAATGAATCAAGGATAAACATGCCCTGGGCTTTGGTCTACTTTTTGTTTATAGCTAGTGTGATTATGAATAGCCAATTAACCCCTCCCCTAAGTTTGCTAACCTATAAAATGAGTAAAATTATACTGTTCTTATTACTATGGAAGGTTACCATAAGGAACCTTGAATGAAAGGCTCAAGAAAGAAAATAATATAACTTCTTACGATCAAGATGTAGTAAAACGTCAAATTCATTTCCCTAAGCTATTTCACATTAGGATAGTTTTTGCAAATATCATTTAGAACAGAGGTAATTTAGGGATAAAATATAAATAGAGAATGACCCTTTTCCCTTCTAAGATAACAGAAAGGACTTGAAAATCAGTTTCACAACTCTTGTAAACATTTACAAGATTTAAAATTAATGAATTTAAATTGATTTAAAATTAATTTAAATTAAATTAATGAATTTAAATTGATTTAAAATTAATGAATATAATTATGCTTACCTCAACCATATAGGAAACTATAGGGATTTTTCATTCCACAGATTTGAGTTTTTTTGTCTATGAAGTAGCCATTTAAAAAGCCCCCTATATAGTGTAACAATATAAGTATTTCTAAATCTTTCTAAATAATTAATGGCTAGATGAATGAATGAGTAATTCTTGCCTAAGATTTTCATTACTACTACAGCCAATATTTTCCTGTCCAGCACAGAGTAACAACTCTGCTCAGAACTAGGATATAAACATGAAAGTACCACTGTAATTTACTAATTCTTTAAATCTCCTTTTCTAAAAATATTTCCATATTTCTTTATATAGAAGGATAACTCTTTAGATTGATCTCTCCCCCAGAACTTCTGATCTGAAGGAAAAACGGTTTGACGTTTGAAGGATGGAGGAAGAGTTCTAGACTAGGACCCCATAATCACAGATTCACTCCATCATCCAGCAGACTGAGCCCTCATCTTTTAATCATTGTTCTAGGCTCTTGAGGATCGAGCAAGAAATAAGATAGATAAAAACTTTTGCACAGGTCACCTCTTATGTAAGTATATACAAAATAAATGTTGTTCCTAACATATATGGTCCTTATGTTTCTATCATCATATTTACCAATACACATTTTTCCAAAGGCAGAGCAACTTTCCAATCGACTGTGTACTATGAAAATAACACAGCCATTTAAAAAGCAAAGCTCCCATTCCACCATTCTTCTACATTTTATTTTAGAGTTGCTACGTAGACAAAACCTTGGCCAGTATTGTATCATGGAAGAGATCTGGCATTTTTCCATTTAATTTGATCTTGTGTAGAACTTCAACTGAAGAAACAAATGTAATGACTACACTGATCGGATTAAGAGGTAAGGAAACCCTGCCTACCAAAAAAATAAGTAAAGTGTCACTTCCATTTGATGTAACACATTAATCTAGTGAATACCCAGTACAGCAAAAAGAAGCAAAAAGAAAAAAAAGTAAGTGTGTGTGTGTGTGTGTGTGTGTGTGTGTGTGTGTGTGTGTGTGAATTTACTATCCCTTATTTAATCAAAGAGAGGAAATCTTCTAATTTATAAGATATTTTTAAAAATAACTAAGTATTGCTCTATGACACTAATGCCTTAAATTATAATTCAAGTAAAGATTAAGTTATTGTATATTACCCTAAAAATGTACCCCTGTGTAAGAGTGACTGTAAAGCTATCTCTCTCTCTCTCTCTCTCTTTCTTTTTCAGTGAAAGAAGAAAAAGCTTGGGGGGCAAAGGAAATGACTCCATTTGTCCTTGTCCTTGTCCAAAGAAGGATACTTGATCTGTTACAGCAAAATTTCTTATTAGGAAACCAGAGAAGTATGGATTAAATCAGATTCTTTTAATATTGATACCAAATTAACTAAAGAAAATAAAAAACACAAGGGAATTATTCACAGTTCAGCATCGATTCTGAGGTGTAGTCTACAGGAATTTCCTGCGAATCATTCTCAAGTCAATACACTTATAAATTTTCTTAATAAATGAGAAACAGAACAGACATATAAAGGATAAATAATGTTCAAATGATTTTAAGCTTTCAAATGAAAAAGGGTTAGAAAAAAATAAAATGGAGACACTGGCACAGGGGAAAGAAAATGTATTAAAATAAATTTTGCCATTATGTAGGATGTCTGGGTGGCTCAGTTAGTTGAGCATCTGACTCTTGGTTTCGGCTCAGGTCATGAACTCAGGGCAATGATCTTAGGGTTATGAGATGGGGAGCCCTGTGTCAGGTTCTGTGCTCAGTAGGGATTCTGCTTAAGGCTCTCTCCCTCTGCCTCAACCCTGGCTCTTTTTCTCTCTTTCTCTTTAAAATAAATCAAGCTTTTAAAACATAAATTAAATGTTGCTATTGTCTAGCAAATTAAACTAATTTATTGAATTTTAATTAAATTAAACTAATTTTGGAAAAAAAATCTATTGACAAAAGTCATTGAGAACCCTGAAAATTTGAGACTTTCTCTGATTTCCCTACTAATGATTATACTATTTGCAGAAAGGAACAAGTTGGAGGACAAAAATCTTCACTTTCGTAGTCTATTTATGGAAGAATAAATATAGATTTCAATACTCTATTTGCTTTTAAGAAAAAATGTTAACCTTCTTATGAGATTTTTATACTAGTGACAGAAAAGTTATTAGGTGATATTGAAGCAACAAAGTTTTACTTAAGATTTGTTTAACCATCCCAAACAAATAAGAAAATGCTGATGTCTATGTTGTATATAATAGCACTCTCTCATTTTGGGATAGGCAACTCCATGACACTTTGTAACATCAGCAATTATTAAGCTATCTTTGTTTTTCAAAACCATCTCTTCCTCATACTTGTGTAGAAATCTGCTCAGTAAAAGATTAATGTATATATAGGAATTTTATAAAATGTACAAGAGTACTGCCATGACATGATGTTGACTTTCATTGACGATCAAAGTAGGCTATGGACTATAACATTCTCAGTGTTAATGAAATCAGCCCCATATTACTATAATGGCATATGCAATTGTCTATAAAAGAAATTCAACATAAATATATAAATATATATATAGTTATATATATAAATATATAAATTCAACATAAATATAAAATTCAACATTTTTTCCATGACTATCTGGAGATTTGTAGAATACCAGTTGTTTTAAAAACATTAATTTAAAAATTTCTCCTAGTATATTTTTAAATAGAGAGTCTACTTTTAAATACGGAGAGGAAAATAAATTGGGGAACCTTAATTAGAATACAAAGAACCCAGCTGTATTAATAAATGAAAAAGAAAACAGTCTAAAATTAAGGTATCAATTTTAACCAAAAGTATATAGTTCTAGCGAGTTATTAGATTGTTCTCATATGGTTTAAAGATTCCCTTATTGCAAAGTTTTAATTAGTAGGACTAGGACTAATTAGTGTTGTCAGAAGCTGAGAGATACACTTACTGCATTTGCCACAGCATTTCACTAAAGCCCTTCCTAAGTCTGAACTATCCCAAGAGAACTCTATGGAGGAAGGCTAGCACGCAGAGATAAGAACCATGCCACTGCTGCACTTAGTGGAGCCCACCTGCTGCCAATGGAACCCCCTGAGGGCCACCTGGACATGGTCAGGAGGGTAGTTAAGATAAAACTCAGGATAAATTGTTTATTACATAGGGCAAACAAAATCGTTTGTTCAAAATAATTTTGTGTCAAAAATAAGCTGTGTGAAAAATATAGAGCAACATTTTAAATTTTTATTTATTGTTTTGTGAATAAAAAAAGATGCAAAAATAAAGAAAGAGGGATGAACTCTTTTAATGATGCCCAAAATCAACAACATGAGAGCATATGTGGCAATATAGTACCTATTTCCCTATTTTTGCCAAATGCTATAGGCCAAAAATAAGAACAAATAAAAAAAACCCTTAAATTATCGATTCAACTTAGGGGTGCCAAAACTGGCTTGATTTGAAGGAAGACAAAAATTCTGAATTTATTTAACTGCATGCCTTAAGAATAAAAATTAGTTGGCCAATTAAGTGGTTTGAGAAAATGTTATTAAAATCAAACCAAAGGACTCTAGACTAATGAGGGCCAGGTCACTCTGCCATTTTTGGTAGCCATTCATAAAGCTGTCTAGCTTTCTAAGAAATGCTTAAGAGCAGTTATTAGGTGAAGGGGAGATTTAAGGTGTAATGGAAATAAGTACAAAGGTAAGACTTCTGACAGAAACACAATGGAAAAAATTTAGTAACAAAGAAATGAAAACATTTTGCTTGTAAGTTTACATATCTTTCTTAATCTGTGTATTGAAATCATATACACATCAGCATTTTCATTTGATATAAAACATAATGTTTACATTCTTTCAACAGCAAAATATTAATAAGGGGTTAATTGTACTTTGAAGGGAAGAACAAAATTCCCTAATAGTTGCTGCCCTCTAATGGTCAGATACTTGAGTGATTTATCTCTCAGTCTTGATGAACATAATAAGCCCAATCTTTAGTTATATGTGCATATGTGCACTTGAACACATGTGTGTATTTAGTTTACAAGTTCCTGTATGTTAGCTATCACACAAAATCTGGAAATTTTTCCAGTGTTAATGTGCTTGTAATAAAATTGTGATGTTCTCAAATAATTGCAATCCGTAAGTAAAAATGAAGACATTTTAGCAAGTTTGATGTGGGCCAGGAAAATAAGTTGTGAGACAATGCAGGAACATTTTTTAAACACCTAAAACTGTGATGTTTCATACATGCTAACAAAAACTTTCTTTAGGAAAGCTATTTTGTAATTATTTCAGGATGTGCTAGTAAACTTGTATTATGCATCCTCTAGGAATCTTCACTTGCTTAATATATCCTTTTGTTTACAAACATATTTTGTTAGAGGCATTGGGGATATATGGATTCTCCTAAACGTCATTCTATGAGAAAAATCTATTCTACATTGAATAATGTGAGTCAAACAATGTTAAATGTGTTTGTTTTTTTCTTCGGACCTCTTGAGGTTTTGCCAGTCTTCACTGTGAGTCTCAAACACACTGACACTACAGGTAGTACTTCCTAACCTTACTTGATCTCCAGTTCCTCTATGAAGCATGGTGTGGGTTTAATGTTCTGAGGAACACATGTTTGGAATGCATAGGTAGTTATCTGGTAAGGGAACAGCATGAAATAAGTAAATATAAACCAAATAGCTTCTAATATAATGTTTAACCAATGCAGTAAAATCTACAAACATATCTTATGAGCACACTGAAAAAGATGTTTTTACCTTCTGGAGGAGTGAATACTGAAATATTTGTTTTGGGTCCAATTCCTGCACTGGTCTCAGCAGCAACATATACATCATACACCGTAAATGGTGTTAGGTTAGTGAACGCAAATTTAAGGTCTTTCGTGCTATTATCCAAAATTCGACCTGCAAAAAACAAAAGATACTGTGAATTATTTTCTCATTAGGCACATAATCATTTACACATTTCAGTAGAGAACCAAGAATAGCAATTAACGTTTGTTATTACAATTTTAATACATTATAATTACAATTATTTCAAGTTTCAAACATTTAGCTTAGTGGTACATTGATATCAGGTTAAATAAAACAATGGAAAGAATATGAAAATCTCCTGGTAGTCAGAATAACATTAAATCATAAAGCCCTATCCAATTACCATGTTACTTTTTGACATTTTTAAAAAGAAAACATTAGATTTTGCTAATATTAAAATAATGACAGCATTTTATACATAAATTTAGTTAATTAAGATACTAAACATTTTCATTATCTTCTATAAAAAGACATTTTTAGAAAATACTTGTAGTTCTGCTTCTGAGCAAAACTCCTTCTTAATAGCCCATCATCAAAATTCTTTTAATCCTCAAGTTTACCTCTGAATAATTCTTTCATTTCTTGCTGTAGCTGGAACCTGGCTCTTCCCTAAGAACATGGCTTCTGTTCCCCGAATGGTCTAATTTATCTCACGGTCACCAAGTGATGACGCCTTCGGGTATGGCATGTGTTTCCCGAGCACCTCAGGGTCTAATCTTAGACAAGCCCACCTCCCTCCTTACAAAAGCTCACAGCTTTCAATCTCATGTCATGTATGGTCTCCACCAGCCCTCCTTGTTGCTGTGATAGATTTAGGCCTAGGGTCATTCACCTTCATTCTGGATGGTTTAGTGCCTGCTTCAATGTCACTGTCTTTAGTGCTAATTTGTGGTGATTTCAGGATTCCCTAGACTTGGTCCTTAAAACACTCCCTGCTCTCCTCAAATAATCTAATCTACCACCCTATCTCATCCACTCCCATAGACATCACTACTGCCAGTAACAGCGAATCTTCCATGATCCCAATTTCTTGCAACTCTCTCTGACTTATTCTAGAACCCCAAAGCAACAATTCTTTAAGTTCATTGGGACCTCCAATCCATTGATCGTATGAACTATTTTATTTTATTCCGTTTGGTTTGGTCCCTTACCACTTGGTTTCCACTATTATCCAACCTCAATGGCACTGTCAATTAATCACTACCTTTGCATAAGCCTTCCATTCCCTTGCCCTCTTCTTGTTGAAAGGAGCTGGAGAAAAACACAGATCCACTCTGATTGATATCACTTTATTCACTACCACACCCCAAATGAGCCCTAAATTTTGCCTAGACCCCTATTCAACTTCTGTGACCCAACACTCTCTACTCTTCCGGTTGATTTCTTTTGTAGCACTATTTTAGGAAAGAATTTTAGAGTTTACTTAGTTGACTTCCAGCAATAATATCTGAACCCCTCAAAATACCTGATAAGGGAACATCCAGGTTGTGCTTGTTGAAAAAGATGAGCTTGCGACATTATAAAGATGCCTGTATTATTTTTAGAGAGGTCTAATTATTAGAAATGCGCTCCTTGTTCTAAGCAGAGATTTGAACTAACTGAAGTCCATTGTTCTTCATAAACATATTTGCAATTAAGTAAGTCAAGGTCCTCCTATTCAAACATTTGAAGACATATATGTCCTCTAACACTTCTTAGGAGTTATTCTCTTAGCTTCTCCTCATGAAATATGGAACATGAACAATGTTTTGCCATCCATATACTTATTTATGATTTTAAATAAAAAGTTCAAAGAGCCTCACCTCCCTTGTTGCTTTTCTATTATTTGCTTCAATTGTAAGATCTTATATAAAAAAAGATCATGTTACTTTTAAGAACTTTGAAAATACTAATGTGCTTTGTATAATTCTTACTCCAAAAGGTAAACACAAAACTGGTTTGAGACTTACCTGATGGTCCATATAGTTCAACTCTGTAACTAAATTTCCCTGTTACTACACTAGGTGGGTCCCATGAAATTGAAAAGGACTTCCCTGTAATGTTGCCTGTTACACAGTTTTGTGGCGGTCCTTCAGGCACTAAAAGGGTTATAGAAAAACATGAATAAATAATATATACTTAAAATAAATGAGCATTTTATTAAATATACACAACAAAACACAAAATCTGAAAGAAAAGAAAATATCACACTATGAGCAAAGGGTTTTTTAACTTTAGAAAAAGGAAAAATGAATAAATTGAAGAATTTAAATAAGGCATGCTGGATCATCAGATGAACTACTTATTTGCAACAGTTACTACTTTAATTTAATGTTGTATATGACTGCACAGGCTATTTCATTCTCATTCTAATATTGTTCCTTGTATAGTTACATTGTCCTGACACACACCTATATATTGAATTAAACCAGCCCTTGGCATCTGACTTGAAAAACACCCTCCCCCTGGTGGACACAGGTAGATGGGTCAGGGAATTAACTGTCTCTACATTACCTTATTGGAAAAGATCTTCACTTTATGTATCAATATTTGTATTTGTTTCTGAGAGGAAATTTATAACCTACAGTTAGAAAATTCTAATGTAACATTGGCATCATATAAAAAAATGACATTTTAAAATAGTCTACTTTTCACAGATGTAGTCCCACATTTTACTTTCTTTTGATTGCAATGAAACATTCCAAATATTTTTCTCAAGCCAAAGTTCTTGTCTACCAAATTTCACTTTGTGTTATCCTTAAGAAATTATTTTTTAACTGTATAAGTAGTATAGAAGGAGAAAATGGTATGATTCAAAGATGACTATTTAAATCAAGAAAAAACTTCAAACTTGATGTGATGAAATGATAAAAGCTGACAGCTATGTCATCAGAAAAAAAAATACTGTGCTTTAGGGAAATTACCCTACCAGTAATAATTTCCAGTAACCTCAAAAATTACCAATCACAATGGAATGTCTCATACTATATATTTAATATAGTATTATGTCAGTAACTACATAAATTTACATATATATAATACTGTAATCCCATAATTAAATACATAAACACCCATAGCTAGAAATTGTGTGCACTCTTCAAGTTTCGTAATTATACAAATGACACTCATTGAATCCTACCACCACCACCATAAGGGAGGTACTATTGCTGCCTCCATTTTTCACATAGGGAAACCCAGTACAAAGAGAAGATAAGTAGGTATATTTTTAAGTACTATTTTTGTCTAATACTGAAATATGAATCACATGATATTTCTTCTACTACAGGTCTAACTTCCACTTTTGGTTGTAACAGTATCAGTGAGAGGAGGGTATAGATGATTATCGGAGAAGGAGAAGGGCAGAGATGATTTTGAAAATTGCTCAGATCAAAGATAAATTAAAGCTGATTGTAGGATCATGGTTATTAAGCTCAAGAATCCATTCTTCCAAATGTCCTTTCTCTTTTTAGATGCTTATGTTAGTATTGTAAAAGAGTACTGAAATTAAAGATGTTTCAGATGGTATGCCCATGATCTGTTATTGGGGGGAAAAGTTATTGGAAGGGAAAGAAGGTTTTAACAGAAAGATCTATATAGAAAAAATGAAAGATTATTATATAACTAATTTAATTCTTTTTTTTTTCTACATACACAAAAAATGAAACCATACCTGATTCTGGTGTTCTGACGATTGTACTATCAATATAACCTGCTTCAGTTGTAACAGCAGAAACTTCAAAAAGGTACGTTGTATAAGGTCTCAAATGTGTCACTACAAAACTGATAGGCTCTTTCCACACAGAGCTTATTTTACTCCTAGCCAACATGCTTGATGAGTATGTGGTACGTGATGGGGGCGTAACTCTAGCAAGGGTTGGAGAAGGGCTGGTTGTACTCCACAAAAAAGATTCATTATTCTCCTAGTAAATAAAATAAACAGCAATCGAAAAATAATGTGGTATCTCTTAATGAATATGAGCAGTATAATTTATTTCTTTCCTTTATAGCATAAATATCATTCTTAAATTTATGTTTATGTATATGATTCATGAAGATTTTAATAGATATAGATTGTTATCTATTCCAAGTTATGGACCAATTTGCTAGAGCTTAATTATACCCATTTATGTCTACAGTTTTAGAAGAGAATATATTTATTGCATTCTTTATACCTTCATATTTCTTATGAATAGGATTTCAAAAGGCTTAGCAACAGCAAAATCATTAGTAAGAATTTTTGAAATTCATGTTAAAAGTTCAAGAACCAAAGAGATAGTCTCCCTTTTGTGAAATTTCAAGCATACATCACTTTATTACTGGTACTATCATTTTTTCCTCAAAAAAAATACTTAAATGATAAAGCCAATAACATAAATGTTATATATGGATATATATGGGCATATATGTATATGTGTGTATTAGAAATACAGCCTAATTTTAAAAAGAAGGTTTTAAGACTTCTATAACTTACAGTATTTAAAACAAAAGTAATTTTGTTTGTTTTCCCATCAATAATATCCTAAAGATCATCTAGATTACTTTTGGGAAAACATTATTATGGTACTTCCAGGGATTTCCCATAAATGACTAGAGTCATTTAACAAATTTTTCACCTAAGATATGCACAACAAAAACAATCTACTTCCATGAACATAATTTTGACTGTTGCCTTTTCTACCCCTCCTGTCACATGGAAATATTTTTTTTTCAGTGATATCCTTTACCTTCCTATTTCAGGTCTTTTTAAATATCCTCCACCCAAAATACTCCTCACACAATCTCCCCTGTCCTTACACCAAGGCAATTCCAAGGTCCATTAACAAATGCTACTCCTTTCATGATGTCTCTTCAGAGCTTCCTGTAAGATTTTTATATCTCTTGAATTCTCAAACCCTGCTCTTACTCCACCTTGAATACAGTCAGTTGCATCTAACATGATACTATAACTGAACACTATAAGGAATCAAACAGCTAATAACCACTGTGGTTTAAAAAGTTTCCAGATACTAGAAACTTCAAGTGATAGGCTCACACCTAAAATTTTTGAGACACAGAAAGTGTTCCATGATACTTACATTACATTCTGGCAATTTCCCAGTTAAAATGTCTTCCACTCTGATGGAGACATCTTTCACTACTATCCCACTTCTGGCATGTTTCACACTAATCTTGAAGCTGGTAATTTTGCCATTTGGTTGCCGAGGTAAATACCAAATCAGGTTTACTGCAGAATAGTTAAAAGCCTCAACTGTGAGATTCACCACTTTTCCTGGAGCTGGGGAAGTAACAGAGATTGAAGGAAAAGAAAAAACACTGTTATAAAATTTAGAATGGCATTTATATAATGTTGAGATGTTATTTTTTTCAAGTTATATAAAATTAAATATACCCTGTTAGAAAAACCTACTCTCTCTCTCAAATAAATAATAAAATATTTAAAAATAAAATAAATTTAAGATGTACAAGATGTGAATTTGCTACATTTCCATACTGTGCTATGACTGCCATTGTAGTGATATTTAGTACTTCTATGATATTACATAATTATAAAATCACCTTATGTAACTATAATATCACACTGTTATCTATATTCATTATACTGTGCATCAGATCTCTATGCCTATTTATTATTTGAGGCAAGTTTGTACCCATAAACAACATCAGTCTTACACTCCCACCCCATCCTCTGGTGACCACCATTTTACTCGATTCATGAATCCCAATCGCCCTTTCAAATTCCTTATTTGTGTAAACTATATATACTCTTATAAGTATGCCTGTATACACAGACATACACACACAAATTAAATATATTCATACAAAAAAACAAATACAATTTGCTTTCAAAACATTTTCAAATGAGCTTCAATAACAGTCACAGGGAAGTACTTGAGTATAGATAAACTTGAATTTATAACATAATCAAAAATTTATTAAATACATGATTTTGAAATATTTGAAAAGTGACCAAAATATTAAATACATAGAAAGTTATTAAATATGTTGGGGCACCTGGGTGGTTCAGTCAGTTAGTTAAAGCATCTGACTTCAGCTCAGATCACAATCCCAGGGTCCTGGGATCAGATTGAGCCCTGCTCCTGGAATTGAGCCCCCTCTTGAGCCCCCTGTTGGGCTCCCTGCTTGGCGGGGGATTCTGCTTCTTTTTCTCCCTCTGTCCCTCCCCCGCTCATGTGCTCTCTCTCTCTGTCTCTCTGATAAATGCATAAAATATTTTTTAAAAAGAAAGTAATAAAATATGCTAAACATTTAGTGAAAAAGGTATTTTTATTAACTTGCTTTAATCCTTTTAATCTCAATTAAATATTTCTGCTTTTATTTTCTTTTTTGACTTCATTATGTCCGAAGAATAATGCTGGCTCTTTTCTGTAGTTGGTAGGTCTTTCCCTAAATATTGCAGTTTCTACTTCTGAACTTTCATGTGCCAAAACCCATTATTTCTTGATGTTCATAGAATGAATTCATCCATCTTGATCCAAGCAAAGGTTTGACACTGTGGCACCAAAAACTTCTGTTCATAAAGTCATTTCATCTTTCAGTTAGGTGTCTTCTAACACTTTGAGGATATATCTAGACTAGTGATATGCATAAATCTGTATAAGTTGTGTGAAGGTGTCTACAACTTTACAAAGTATATGTTATGCAAAGTATACATTTATTGAGCCAGAAAAAAACTTCATAAATCCAATATAGAGACTTTTCCTGCATTTCTAATGATTCATCAAGTTGAAAATGGAAGTGCATTCTATTATCCCAAAGCCCAAATAAATTCTATGTTTATCTGAAATAATGCCTCACAGTAAGTTAAGAAGTTGAGATTTTTGTGCTTGTGGATGCAATATTAACTCAGTATGGTATAACTAGTTAACTCATACACTCTTCCTAAGAGCATTTTTATTCACAGGAAAAGAAATTCCTTCTTATTTAAATTAAAAATGCAGCTTATTTATTCCATAAACTAGTCCTTAAATTTGGATTCTTTATATCATAAATAATGAAAAGGGGTACTTAGGGTGAAAATGGTAGAATACCGATACAATTAAATTTAGATTTACCTAATGTCTTTACCTCTTTATATTTACCAAAAAAAAAAAAAAAAAGGAAATATAGGGGCAAGAGAAATTATATAATATCTAATTTGCCCAAAAACACACAATAAATGAGAAACAGTAGGACTCCCAAGAAAAAATTTTTCATATGTCATTCAAAAGTTATCCAATTAACTTCCCTAAAACTGAAAACATAAGTAATAAATTTTTCTTTTTTATCCTGGTGAATATTTAATTTTGAAATGATAATTTTCCCACTTGAATTTTAGTTGTATGAATAATTTGAAAGTCAATATGCTCAAAATCAACAAGAGTAATTTAAATCTCATAAATGATTAATTTCTAATTTTAATAAACTGAATTTTCTCTAACTTTCTATGGAATAGAGCATGTTTCATATGCTTCTCTAGATAATGTCTCAAACAGAAACTAGGCCACAAAGCTTGATGTATCTTTTTTAACATGAGCCATTGTATTAGCCCCTCTAGATACACAGGGTTCATTCAACTTATCTCATTGGCATAAAGCAGTTCACTGGAAGATTTTTATCTTCTAAATATGTAGAACATTTATAGTTGCAAAAAATTATGGAAATTCTTTTTACAGTAGTTACCACTAACCTGACATATTACTTAGTAACTCATAGTTATCTCAGCCCACAGAATGTAAGCTGCACAGAAAATATCTATTGTTGAATGGAGATGCCATTATTTATCTAATCGTTCTGCATTTATTGGTCCTAACTTTTTACTATTATAAATAAATAGAGGAATTATTAAATAAATAAAAACACCTCCATTCGTTAACTTATTTTTATCAAAAATCTTGTGTTCTAACTAGGCTGATATATAGAATAAAAAATAAGCAAGTAAATGTGTACTATATCAGGCTGCTCTAATGAAGAAAAATAATTTGTTAGGACTAGAGATGGACAGGAAGAAATACAGCCTATTTTAGGAGGTATAGTTAGGAAAGCTAATGTGAGATTTGAATTAACTAGCAGAGAGAGAGAGATGTGGATATTTAGTGAAAGAGTATTTCAGTTAGAGGAAACAGCAAGTACAAAGGCTCTATGATGGAAGATAGGTATGGATGGTGTTATTTGGAGGGAAGGGAGAATGTTAGAGATGGATCAGAGAGGGAAAAGAACATCCTGAGTGCTATGCACCATGGGAAGGACTTATGGTCTTATTCTGAGTAAGATAGGAACCCTACTAAGAAGAGAGAAATACTATGGTCTGGCTTATGTTTCAAAACGATGATGCAACTCTTGTGGAGATGGAAAATTGTAGACAGGTAAGCTGGAAACAGGAAAACCAGTAAGGAGACGTTCAGTTGCTCAGGCAAGAAGTGATAATAAATTAGAGTGATTTGCAATTGGGGTGAGATTCAGGATGCATGTGGATATAGTGCTGGCAGGATTTGCTGATAGACTAGAGTTTACTATGAGAAAGAGGCATCAATAATACATCAAACTCTTTCTTCTCCACCATTGAAAGAAGGGAGGTAACTTACATTGGTTTGAAAATGATTACATGTTATAGAATAATATGATAACTATAAAATCCATATTTCCAAAGGTCTAGTGTCATAAAAATGTATATGATTTGATATTAACAGGAAAAAGCAGGATATAAACTTGTATAAATGGTATAAGGCTACTTTCATGAACATATACTCACTCATATAGACACATATTCATAAGAGGAAAAAAGGACCAGCCAGGAGCGCACCAAAACGGTAACAGAGTTTTTATATGACAAGGTCATGGGTAATTTTTACTGTCTGTTTCTTATTTTTTCAAAGCTTTTTTTAAGATAACACTGCTTTCATAAATTTAGAGAATAATATATATTTTAATGAATAATTATCTAAGAAGATTCTAAAAGTAATTGAATGGCCATGCTATTGAAGAGTCTATGGATTTTAACATCATTATTTGGCTTATATACCTATTTATTTTAAATAAAAAACTTATAATTAAGTTAATTTAGAATAAATGATTTAAGCAAATTACCACTTTCTGCAGTTTGGAAAAGAAATGGGTCACTAAACACTCCAATACCAGCACTGTTTTCAGCAGCAACCTAAAACAGACCAAAAGAATTATGTTCATGCTCTCTAATTAAACAGAATCTGAAATAATAACATTTTAATATTGATTAGTTAAATGACAAAGATATTTTTCCCTTAATCCCTGCAAAACTCCCAAAGTGGAAAGTACACTTGGAGCTATTCCATATTTCTATTATCCTTAAGGATATATTTGCAGCATAGTTTGATTCAACATATTTAATCAATTCCCAATAGAAAAATTAATAGTCAAGTTTTATAGCCAATTAGTAGTAGTAATAGTAACAGTTATTTATGGGCAACTTTCATGTACCAGGAAATCTCCTAGAAATTTTACACATCTCATTTTATCCACATCACCAATGCATGAAGTGTTCTTATCAGCATTTTATAGATGAGGAAACTGGTTGAGAGAAGTCAAGTAACTTGCTTGAGTCTTACGGAATAAGTGGTAGAACCAGAATTCCACTGAAGTTATGTTTATTTCTAAAGCTCAACCTCTTTCTATTATATTCACTTCATGCCAGATACTATGACTATTTCTGTAACAAATATGAAACCATATATATGGTATCTTGCCTTATAGTTTACAATCTAAACAAATACATACTCAAGAAAACAATTAAAAAATAAGTCTAATCAGTTAGACTAAGTATTTTGAATTTGAAAGATGGAAAAAATAGATAGAAAAACAGGTAGAAAAATTCTTTTAAACTCAGATATCCTAATCAAATAGACTAGAATAGGCAGAGATAATGTCATTATTGAGATTAAGACTCTTCACTTATCCAAATGCCAAAACCGGAGTCTGAAAACCTTAATTTAAATTGCACTCCACTAATTCTTAAATGAGTAGTTGTAGGCAATTTATTGGCCTTATTCTAGGTAACATCTTCCTTTTCTTTAAAATGAGAATGATTTATCTATGTCATAGAATTGTTCTAAGGACTAAATGAAATAATACCTGTAAAGAACTTAATGGGATTTTCCCCCGATCATATAGATTTGAGATCTACATTTGAAGATATCAAACGTACTGCACCAAATACTCTTTGTAATTCTGAAATGGCTAACATTTATTTGAACAGCTTAAAGGTCACAACAATGATTTAGAAAAGTGTGGAATTAAAAGAAGAATAAGGGCTTCCCAATAGGCCTGAAATAAGAAAATTCAAAGGAATAACAATTTGAACTCTATATAGATCTAAGTAGAACTACCTTTCTGTCTGTAACAGCTTCTTATGATCACATTAAAATGTAATCTTTACATATTACCTTCAATAGTATATTTTAACATATAAACTAATCTAAAATGTACTGTTGACAAAATATATGTATACTGTGCTATTTTATGTGTCAGTTAGAAAAGGTCTCCTACTCTTTACCCATGTCTCTGCAATGAAATAACCACCATGAATCTTTGACATTTGCAAAAATTTCCCTTTAACTGTTCTCATATAGGGGATTCCTACTACTGGGATGCTCTCTAATTCTTACTGTGTGCTTTGCTTTCACAAATAGGCATGCTTCCAATAATGAAACCCCCTCCCCAGGCAAATTCTTTCTTTCCCATCATTTCTTACCATCCAGAAAGCCATCTCACTTATGTCTTATCACATATTTATACAGCTTTTATAGATGTTTTCCTCTATATTGAATTATCTTAAAAACTCAAAGAATATGTTGATGTTATTTTGAAAATAGAAAGGATCACAAAGATATCTGTATCTTTTACTAACCTCTGAAAATACCACAAATATATCTTAATTGGAAACATTTTCATATGGCATAGTTTAGGATTGCTTTTTATATGCTCTTCTTTATTTAATTTTTAATAAGATGTTTGATTTTGCCTATTAAACATTGTAAAGAACTAAACATTTTTATAAACACAAAAGACACAATAAATGTTCAAGAAATACTTATTGAATGGAACTGAATTGAATTTATTGTTCTCTGAGAAGCTGGCTCAATAGAAACTTTCATTCCATTATTTAAATTTTGATAACTGACACAGAAATACAACAGGATTAAGGGAAAAATAACAAAGCTAACTTAAAGGTTAATGAAAAAGTAGACTATTTTTTACCTATAAAGCCTAAATTATGTCATTTAAACTAGATTCATTCTTTGAAAAAGTTGCTAAGTTAAATGTTTTTAAAATAAATAAATTATACAAATACATCTAATAATGAAAAAATGTTATAAACAGTTGTTCAAATTTTAAAGGCCCAGATGCGCACTGAGGTCAGGACTCAGGTGATCATTCTTCAATCACTTGGCTGTGTTCGGCTGTAAAGACTTAATCAGGTGGGAAAAAGTGCCCTCATCTTTAAAATGAATGGAGTATTTTAATATTGTGTTAATACTAAATAGTTAATATTTAATACTAAATATTAACAAAAATATTACCTTTATTTCATATGTTGTTCCAGGATTAAGATTAGTAAGAAGAACTTCCAGACTGTCTGGCTTTGTTCTAACTTGTGTGTATTCTGTTTGCATCCATGGACAAACTTCCTTATATTTCACAATATAAGACATAATCCTTCCATTTGGATTAGGTGGTGTATTCCAAGATAGAAGAATTCCAGCAGATCCAACTCTTTCTCCTGCCAGGAAGACTGGAGGTCCCGGTTCTATTTAAAAAAAATATGTTGTTAAAAGGTCAAACAATTATTACATTTTCACAATCATAAATAAGAAAGCTTTTACAAATGTAGACTTTCCAAGTTCCCTAAGACTAATGGTCTCTCAAATGTGACTTTATCTTCCCTAGAGCTTTGCTACCAATAGAAAAAAAAAAAAAAAGATTAAATGCTTTGGGGGATACCAGAAACATTCTTTTATAAGAATGTAAAAAATGGAATGCTACTACATACATGCCAAATACACTTTTGATGCCAGATCATTTTTAAAAGAAACTTATTTGTGCAAAGCTTACACATAAAACTAAGAAAGCCAGAACACAGTCTTACAAACTTAATTATTCTTCCTGAACAAGAGTACTGAGTCTATTTTCATGGCTCTGTATTATTTAAATATTACCATTAACGGTCTCTCTGGTCAATTTCACAAACAAGTATAATTATCTTTACTCTGAAAGTCAAGAAAGCTAAAGAACCAGTAGGACACAAGTCCTAAACAGATCACTTTCTTAAGTTTCCATTTTGCTTTAATTACTAACCTGTTTTCATGTATATAAGGCACATAGTGCTAAGCTAAGTATTTCTATCCAATAGACTAACTGCAAATACTTCATAAAAAGTACTTCATAAAAGAAGGAACATATACTTACTTGTTACATTGGTTGTCACTGTTCTACTAACAGGTGAGCTGTATGTTGTAGCAGAAATAGTAGAGATGGTTACATCGTACCTAGTTCCAGGAACAGCTTTGGAAACATCAACCTGGAACACCAAAACCAAATAATTGCATTAAAACTCTTTCTGAAAAACAAGAAAGCTAAAACAATAAATCCATCACAACAATAACAGAATAACAATAACAGAATAAACTCTGCACTGTTTAAAATATTCCAAGTTCCATATTATTGTAAAATATAATAAATTTGTTTTATCACATAACTAGTTACCAAGTAACAGATAATAAAAACTTACAAAGCATACGGTGTTATCAAAAACAAAATCAGTACTTCAATCCCTCTTGTTTGTTGTCACAAGAAACAACTATTTAAGAGTCTTAAGAAATCTACAACCCATTACTTAACCCTGGTTTTTAAGAGTATGTATGAAATACCTGTGTCTCTGAAGCTCCAATAAAAAGTAAAAGAAAAATGATAAGAAAATCCATCATTATTACATTTTTCAGGCAGTGGAATCACATTGATGGCTCTAGAGAGAAATGTTGCCTGCATTAATGATTTAAAGACAGATCCTCCTGGCAAGTACACAATTAATGAGCCTGGATTACTCAATAGCTCTGCCCTTTCTTTGTTAAACTATTCATGAACCCTTGGATGGCTGGCTGTAGGTTCAGGGTAAGACTTAAGAAAAAAGGCATAGACGTTGCTAAGGTAACAGTCCACCCATGCTGAAACTTACACTCATCAACTCAGCATCAGTGTTTTTGTCTTCATTTTATGCTTTTAAAAACTCTCAAAGTGTTCATGGTGTATGAGTTTCATAAAGAACTTTCCTATGAGGACCAAATATAAAACAAGTTGGCTCGGCAAGTATGATAATGAAAACTATACCTGATACTCTTCACCTCCAAGATCTTTGATAGTAACAAAGCCGCTGTCAGGAACAAGATCCACATTAAACCTTTCCACATGGCCAGAGGGCAGGCTCCAGTAGAGAGAAAAGGAATGTGTGGAAATATTGAAGGCTTTAAGTTTCTCGGGTTTTTCCGGTTCTGATATTGAAAAATAGAGGTTTGAAATAGAGTTATTCTCCTAAATATTCAAAAGAAAAAATGAAAATCAACAGTCTGTCAGATTTCAATATAATCACATTGCTAAAAGGCACCAAATCCTCTAAATTATCTCTGATCACACAAAAGTGTTATGCATCTAAATCTTTAATAATAAATATTTTTAAGTATAATTATCAGAAATAATATATCAATTAATGTATCTGTTTCTGGGATATTCTTTACCTGCTAAAATCTGCTGGTTGCCCAAATTGTTTTATAAACCTTAAGCTCTAATTGAAAACTTGAATCATTTTAAGCAAATTATTTAAATCCAAACTATTGATCCAATTAACTGGATATTTTATAAAGCAGAAGATAATTGGAAAAAATATAACTAACATCTGCCAAATTTTTTTAAAGGGTGAGCATTTCTGATGAATATTTAGTCAGGTGTCTCCTTAAAAGAAAAGCTTTTTTCATGTAGGAAGTGAAATACAATAGCTTCTCAACAATAAGTATTAATAGTTCTAGCCACTTCAACCATATTTTTCTACTTTTACTTCCACTGTTCCCAGAGTCTTGTTTATGCTGCCTGTACCTCCTTGAAGGGAGTTTTCTACATAAGGTTCTTCTGATTGGTTGCCAATGAGTCAGATTTTCACTCTCCCTTATCTTTAGTGCAGATTCCAGACAAACAATATATGGGGAGGAAGAGAGATTATGAAGCCAAGCATGCCAAAAACATACCTGATAAAGACAAATTTAATACCACTCCCAGAAGAAAGGACTGTGGAATTAAATATTTAACTCTGCTTATCATTTTAAAGCCATCTATCAGAGATGATTTAAAATGAATATAATAAAAAATGAAATATATATTTTCTAACAAAACTGATAGGTCACGTGATATAAAATAGAAACCTTAACAGGTCAATTTCTCACATTGGGGCAGGTGAGAGATACTTTTAGAGTAGTCTTTCTTTATCTTCTTTTAAAAGTTTTTTTTAAGGCTTATAATGCTTTCCTGGTAACTGGCCCTGGTATTGACCAGTTAATTTCCACGATGACATTCAAAGACACAATAAACATTCTCTCAGCATCATCTCCAAATTGCCCATGTAGGGAAAACTATAGTTTTATAATAACTCTTTAAAATATGAAAGCCAAAGTAAAAAGATCAGAGGAATACCAGTTTGTATGGGTAGAATTCCTTTATTATGCATAGCTGCCGCTGGCATTTTTCCTGGATCATTCTGAACATAGACCTATGTCCTCTGTATTCCCAAGCTCGAGAGAAAAGAGCTTGGTTCTTCTCACCAGCTCATAGTAAAATAGACAAAAATCCAACATGACAAAAGTCCAACCAATTAGTACTCACGCTTACTGAATTATGTGAGGACTAATACTTTTTATTTCCTCCAAGATCCTAGAAAGTAACTAATATCCATGAAATCTTAGTCAAGACACTGGAAAAGGACCTGGAATGAAACTTTGGAAGAAGAAAAAAGATAGGAGAAGTAAAGGTCTGCTTACTGGGATGGTGATGAGATAGTATATAATTTCCTAGACTGTGAGTTAAGATTACACACTGAAGGAGGGTTGGCTAAGGATAAAGCATGTCTCACCAAGAAGAGGAAGAATGTATTTGTCTGGAAACCTGCCGATCTGATTGAGAGAGAAGACTGGAAGCTTCCACACAGTTTGGTAAAGACTTTTCGAAGCAGAATTAATAGAAGCCCTGGAAGTGGACAGAATTTAGTGTAAGTGAGAAAGGCCAACCTGAGTTTCTGGAATCAAGTAAGAAAGAGAACGTCTGATGATCATGCTGGCTATCATAAAGATGTTAGATTCCCCCCCCCCCCATCAAATGCAATGGAAACCTGGAGAATTTGAAGAAAAAATCAATGTGGCTTTTTAAAATTATTATTTTAAAAGATTAGCTTGAAATAGTATATGAAAAACATGAGACTTGGAGAGAAGTGAAAATGGCAATGGGAGGGCAATTAGTAGGATACTGTGGTAGTCTGGACAGAGAGACAGGAGGCTTGCCCTCAGAAAAAAAGTAGTGGAGATGGAGCAACACTTATGTCATTGTGGAAGAGTGCACAGTCCTGAATATGAGCTGGAAGATTCAATTAACTGAAAGTAAATGCTGTAATAAATACATGATTTGTACCTCATGGAATGTAATCTCTCAAAAGGCAGGAAAATGTGAAGCGAAACTATTACTCTCAACCAAGTTGTTACTAACCAACAAAAATCAAATTGTGAGATGGATGTGTTTGGAGTTTTAAGAGAATATCACATTGTGTTCAATTTAATTAGGGATAGCAAACAGAATTCTAGGCATAGTTACATATTTTTTTTCAGACTAAATTTCTTGAGCTAATTCTCAGAAACCTAAATCCTCAGAGTTTAAAAGATGTTCTATGATTCAGCCACTTTGTCAATAACTTCTTTGTTTAAGTTAAACAGCTTTCTTTATTGTGGGATATCTCAGAGACTTAAATATGCTTAACTGTCTCTTGATTCTATAAAGCAGCAGTGTCCAAAAAATATAATGTGAGCCACATGAATAGGGTAAAAAGAAACATGTAAAATTACCCCAATAATACATTTTATTTAAACCAATATATCAAAACATCATTTCACATTTAGTCAATATAACATTGCTAATGAGCCAGTTCCCTGTATTTCATACTGTCTTTGAAATCCTATATCTTTCACACTTATCGCCCAGCTGAATTTGGACTGGTCATGTCTTAAAACTCAATAGTCACAGATTGCTTATCACTCTATATTGGACAGTATAGCTTTAAAGAATCTCTCAACTTTTCCCCTTAGTGTTTTGGTAAGTCTGCCTAAACTGCATTTTGAGAAACTAAAAAAAAAAAAAAAAAATAGCAACAATCTACTCTTATGATCAGTGTCTACAAAGAAATAAAAAGTTCAAAAGAACTCGGAGGACCTCAAAAACAAAATTCTGGTACGAACTATGGTATATTAACCTTTAAGAAAGAGAGGAAGAGGAGACTCAAAATGGAAGAACAAGCTACATAAGGAACTCCTCAGAAGATTCTGACTCAAAAGAGCACACTTACACAAAGTGAGAGGAAGATGTTACATATCTTGGAATACCCGCAAAAAAGCTGCACATACTTATCAAAACACTATCAAGAAAACAAAAGCCAGCTATTTTAAAATCAAATGGGGAAAAAAAATCAAATGGGAAGACTTAAAAAGTTTCCACTACCATTATTATGAATTTTTATTTATACTTCCTATGTACCAACACTGTATAGAATAAGCTTGGCATATCCCATTTAAATCCTTCCATGACTAAATCATAAGCTGGGCACAATATATACTATCATTGAGGAGATACTCATGCATAAGACGTGCAAAATTATCACTAATTGTACCAAGTTTATGATACCATCTGTCCTGGGCTAGCACTTTCACATGCTCTATGCAACAGTCATAACCATTCATAAGTACATACCATTATCATTGTCATTTAAGAAATGAGAAAACTAAGAAACAAAGAATTTAGGCAACTTCACCAAGGTCTCGAAGCTAATAGGTGAACTCGGTAGAGCCAGGATTTAGACCTAGAAGCAACAGCTTTGGAACTTAAGGTTCAATAATTAAGATAACTGCACCTCTCTAACCTATACTAAGTGGCTTACAAATAACAGCAGATCAAGAAATCCCAAATAAATCAATACTTTATAGAGGATTCAAGCAACAGGGTGATCCATAGTTTTACTGTTAAGTCAAAGATTGTTATTTGAAATGGTCCCCAATTTAAAGGGACTCCATCTAAGGCAACACATATTCATCAAGTGGTTATAGCTTTCTCCTATTTCAAAAATAGGTATAAATTATTAATAAAATAAGCATTCTCTAGTAAGTCAGCATCACCTTAGGTGCCGTAAGTCTAAACAAGGAATCATTTTTTAGTAACAGGCACTGGTCATGGGCCCTGGAACTGGTTTACTGGGTTTAAACCCTGGCTCTGCCACATAAGTAAGATTTTAGGCAAAATCCTTAACCCCTCTGTACCTCACTGGCTGCATCAATTTGGAGATAATAATACTGCTACTCTATACACTATTGTGAGAATAAAATAAGTTAATACATATAAAATGTCTAGAAGAGTGGCTTGAACATAGCAAGAGCTTAGGATAATGTAAGCCCTGACTAGTAGAAAACCATCACATCGCCTCTTTTACATTTCTTAATTTTAACCCCCTCCTCATGTCAACAGTGCTCTGCACACAATGCCCCCCCCCAACATTGTTCCATTATTACTACTCTGCAAAAAGCAGGGTGGCAGGATCTATTCCTGCTCCAGAGACACCCCCCGCCCCGCCCCGCTCCCACCCCGGGGAACCTAGATTGCCACTTTCTCTATTTCCCTTCCTTATCAACTCACTTCAAATCACTCCTCTCCTCTAGCAGTGACTTCCATTACCCACCTATAATCTCTCAAAACCATCTCCTATACCACACTGCGTTCAGATCATCAGGTTCCTAACTATTTCATAAAGTGTTCTCTTTCATGAAAATGACCACTGACAGTCTATATTTTCCATGAAACTTTTCTGACATTGACATTGTTTTGGTTACTTTACCAAATTCTTATTGAGCAAACTCTGTTCCATTTACTGCATAATCTTCTTTACCTGTACATCAGCAAAATATTTACCATGCTTTTTCTCAATCTTTGCTCAGTGATTTGATCTTTCCGTCCAACCACATACATCAGTGCTTACCATGGACCATTTGTGACTTTGCCAACTTCTGGATTTCTGGAAATGGAATGTGATTACCATGACACTATTATGTAGTGGGCAGAGGTCAGAGATGCAGCTAAACATCCTACAGTGCATAATACAGAGGGAATCACCCAGCCCAAAATGTCAGTAGTACTGAGGTTTAGAAAATCTGCCACAGACTGAAAATTTTTGAATGGGTCCAGTTTTAATGTGTTTGATTGTATACTGTACTTACTGTGACACTCTGAAGAAAAGACATTGAATACATGATTGAACAAATGTGTTCTTTAAGAAATAACAAAGATGTAGAGTATTTATATATAAATAATATTTAAAATGTACAAAGTAGGGGCCCCTGGGTGATTAGGTGGATTAACCATCTGTCTTTGGCTTGGGTCATGATCTCAGGGTCCTGGGATTGAGCCCTATGAAGGGTTGCCTGCTCAGTGGGAAGTCTTCTTCTCTCTCTCTCTCCCTCTCCTTCTGCCCCTCCCCCCACTCATGTGCTCTCTCTCTCTCTCTCAAATAAATAAAACCTTTAAAAATTAAAAAATAAAATGAACAAAGTGTAATAGAATGTTTAAGAGTCATAAGAGTCTCAAAGATCATGTACTCCAAATTACACTGAAACATAAAGCCAAAGATACTAGGTAACAAACAATAATAGTCAGTTAATAAGTATCAAATCCAGGAGTAAAGCTGATGAATGAATTCTAAACACATTGCTTGTTTTTCATTGTCACATACATATCACATTTAGGAAAACAATAGTTCTATTTAGTACGCAGAATAATGCCACTCCAAGGTGCCCACATGCTAACCCTGAAGCCTTGTAATATGTTATGTTACATGGCAATAGGGGCTTTAGATGTAACTAAGATTACGGACTTTAAAACAGAGAAATCAACCTAGATTATTCAGGTAGGCCCAATCTACACACATAGGCCCTTAAAAGTGGAAGGAAGAACAGTCACATGTGATAGGAAAAAAAAGGTAGGAGAGAGTTTAAGCATGGGTGCAATTCAACCTTCTTTGTTGGCTTTAGAGATGGAAGACAAGGATTACAAACCAAGGAATGAGGCTTCCTCTAGTGCTGGCATCAATTCTCGGCTGCCAGCAAGGACATGGTCAAGGAACTGAATTTTGCAAACACTCTAAATGAGCAAAGAACTGGGTTTCCTCTGGAACTTCTAAAAAGAACACAACCTTCCAAACACCTTGACTTTAGACTGGTAAGATCTATATTGAATGTATTACCTACAGAATAAGGACATAATAAATTTTTTTGTTGGTTCATGCCACTGAGCTTATGGCAATTTGTTACAACAGCAGTTAGAGGCAAATACTATGTATAAAAGCCACATCACAAATGTCCACAGACTGAGTTATCATCGCATGTCTGCTTTGGATTGTGTTGAATCCACAGTCTTAAAGATTGCTTAAGAACAATCTCATAGGGGCACCTGGGTGGCTCAGTGGGTTAAAGCCTCTGCCTTCAGCTCGAGTCATAGTCTCAGGGTCCTGGGATCAAGCCCAACATCGGGCTCTCTACTCAGCCAGGACCCTGCTTCCTCCTCTCTCTCTCTCTCTGCCTCCTTGTGATCCCTCTGTCAAATAAATAAATAAAATATTAAAAAAAAAAAGAACAATCTCATAAGCTATTGCCGTGATTGTGTTCTTTTTTCAAAAATTTAAAATATTGATAGGTTTCACAGCTTCATTTGGATTTTAAAATGATGCTTTGTTCAGAATATGATTTTGTTCACATATACAAACAACAAAATCTTACAATATTGAATTGCTTATTATTCCACAAATAGGCCCTTTTTCATTTCACCTCCATAATTCTGCGTAGGCTATTCCCTCTCTCTGTGAGTCTTCCCCCTCTCACACCCCACATGCCCTCTAGTCAAATTAAAAAATGCCTTACACTTTGCAGTCATTACCAGGCTCAAAGAACCTTCTCCATCCCTGCCATGGAGCTAGTCTTTTCCTTTTCTATGCAACCAGAATAAGTTTGAATTTATTTCCATTGTGTCACCTATTAATTTGACTTATACTATATGTTCCATTATGCTTCCATTCTTTACTACTCTCTGTAGAATCTAAGACTATGCTTTTTTACACGTATATCACCTCGTAGGACACGAAAAACAATGAGTAAGTTTTTAGGAGAATGGATGATCCCCAAATCATCCACCTACTTTCACTAGCTGGACCTCTAATTTGATGTGACATTCAAGTGTAGTATTAGTTACATTTCCTGAGCACTGACCATGCACCAGAAACTATTTAATCCAATTTGCATTTTACCTATATTCTTTCAAAAAATGCACAGACTATCCCAATAAAATGAGTATTTTACCCTCATTTTACAAAGTTTAAATTTTCAAATTAAAAAAAATGCACTGAAATTGTATCTTGAACAATATAATATGTAACACAAATGTTAATTTTTAAAATATCAATAAGAATTTGTATACCTGTAACAACTCTGATAAATGTGCGAGGTCTCTCAACATTGCCTCTCACTCTATGTATGACGATGTTATGTATTCCACCAGGAGTCAGATCTGTAACTGTGTGTTCTGGAATAATTCCGCAAATAAAATGTTCGTCTGCAAATGTTCTGTTTGATATATAAATCTTGTACTGAGTGAAACTGGTCTCTGTTGGATTCCACATTAAATGTGCAGAAGTAGTATTCACAGCTTTTAATGTTAAGCCACATATCCTAGATGGTTCTATTGAAAAGGTAAATTATATATAAGTTAAAATTATGTACACACACACACACATATACACAAAGCAAAATGAATAATATAATTTAATCATCTAGGTACCAATCCTTAAATTTTTTCATGTATAACAGCTTCTATGTTCAGCTCTGCAAATAGAGAAACAGGACATTATATATATTTAGCTTCAATTTAAGTGACTCATTAATATCTTCCCTAGTTCCCAAATGTCTTTCCTTAATCAATCATAAGTCAAGTCACTAGTAATTCCTGTAGACTTGTGCCCCTGAGTGCTTGTAACGGAAGGATCCTTATACCATATAATCCCAAATTTGTTAGCTGCGACTAGCAGTTAGCTACATATTGAATAAAAAATGAAACAGAACAATGGAGTGCCTGGGTGGTTCAGTCAGTTAAAGGATCTGACCCTTGATTTCAGCTCAGGTCATGACCTCAGGTTTTGAGATAAAGCTTTGTTAGGCTCCCTGCTAGGTATGGAGCCTGCTTGAGATTCTCTCCCTCTCCCTCTGTCCCTTCCACCTCATGCTTTCTACAAAGAAAAAAAGAAGAGAAAAAGGAAGGAAAGAAAAGGAAAAGGAAAAGGGAAAGGAAAGAGAAAGGAAAGAGAGGGGATTGGAAGGCAAGGAAGGGAAAGGCAAGGCAAGGCAGAAAGAAACGGAACAAGTCAGTCAGAGAGTGAACACGGGTCAGAAGTGAACAAGTCAGTCAGAGAGTGAACAAGGGTCAGAAGTGAGGGTAATTTCGAATGTGGTTCTGGTTACATCAAAGCTTTTAGCATTCCTATATTGCTACATTTTTAATACATTGGTCAAAGGAAGTAATGTTGTTTTTTGCACTACCAATTCATTTGCACTGAGAGGGGATCTTGTAGGCCTCACACACACTTTCGTAAGAATTATTGGTAAGATACTATTATTCCACCACATCCAAAATATTATGAAACTGATTTACAGTAAATTTACAAATATCAGGGAGGAAAAAATTCCTATCAAACCCCTTCCTCAGTAGAAAATGAATTGTGTTTATATTATTGTGGCGTACTATATACAGTGTTTGTGTATATACACAAACATATATGCATGTATGCACACATGTGTATTTCATATATGTGATAAATAATACACACACTTATATATACATGTTGGCTTCAGATTATTTAGAAAAAGCTCTAGGTACGTCTCAATGCATTTAGTCATACAAAGATCTGCTTGTTGTTCATATAGTTTTTGAGAATTATCTTAACCATATTTTTATCGTCATAATTTTCCTTCATTATCAGGATTTATGTTTTAAAATAGCTATATTTATGCTAAGCCAAAACACTTTAAGTTCTTATAAAACTATACGGCAAAGAATTTATTTATGATATAACCTTACTTGTAGCCACTTTCGTCATTACAGATACACTGTAATCTCTGCCTCTAACTGTCTTCATGTCCAACATGTAGTCCACCCCTGGAATCAAATCCTTTACTTTGGCTTTGTTGTCATCCACAATTATTTGAAATGTATTTTCCTTTTTAGATGTCATACAAAAGAATATCTAGAGAAAGAGAGAAATTTATGCTTTTGACTGTTAAAAAATAATTTACTTAGCACCAACTCTGTACCAGTCAAATTCACAGACATTAATACTGAAAAGAAGGGGTTGTGATTCTTCCTGTCTTCATCAAGGAGTAATTTGGGGCCAGTTGATTCTGAATAACTGAGTGAAGTTCACATAGTTAATAAGCATAATTGTCTGACTCAGAAGTTTATGTACTAAAACACAAAGTCTCAAATAGTTTTTAAATTTCATACACACACACACACACATCCATGCATACATATATATATAGCATACATACATATATATATATATATATACATATGTATATACAAATATATATAAATGAAGTATTTAAAATATGTATCTGTATACATATGTGTGTATATATGTATATATTCTGACTTATATGTGGATATGTGTATAATAGATGTACTGCATAATGAATTGGACTTTTCATGTTGTTCACCTGAAAACAAAAAAATATCACTCTCCCAACTCCACATAAGCAGAATACTAGAGGAAGAAAAAGCAGGAATCACTGGAGTCGCAAGTTTCTGACTTCGTAAAGAAGACCATGGCTTTTCCCTGGCATCCCAAGGTATTGTAAACAGGGGGATTCTGCCCACCCCCCACACTGCAGGTAAATGAGACCGACGTGTATCTCTACTATAAATTGAGGGTGCCTACTAGAAAGAATGACATCTCCCACTTGGACATGTACTTAGCAGACCTGCTGCTCATGTTCCCAAGTGGTCAGAGAAAAAGGAAATTGATAAGAAAGAACATTGCAAAAAAAGAGCCATGGAACAATCTGTACACCCACTTCTGCCCTTACAAAGATGACAATGTCCTATAAATCAAGTACAAGCACATGGAGTAGTCAGCCTTAAACCATCTTCCCAATACTCCACTAGGAAAGCTGGCCCCTGGATAGAGACGCTGGCAGCACAAACAGTGGGATATAATGTCAGGGTTAGAGACAGGGTTGAGAGGAGATGCAAAAGGTTGAGACTGAGCTGGGTCCATCATGTCAAGGAAATGGACAATGAGGACAAGTCCCAGGGCTCTCCAGAGCACTCACACATGTGCCTCAGGAGAGAAACAGGATTTGGAAGACTGTTAAATAAACTAGAATACATTCAGTGTTAGGGGAGTCAAACAAAAACAAAACAGCAAGAGAGAACAACAAAAAGACACACCTGGGATAGAGAACGCCCTCCAGTGATTATTAAATGGATGCCTGACAAATGTGCTCCATGGCAGGCCATCTTCCATTGTGACCTGAGCCAATCGATTATTCATTAAAGCTCTGAGAACTGGCATTGCCTTTAGAAATTTTCAGTGGAATAACCTGATAGTTCTAATACCTTGAAGATTTATTGAGTCATTAAAAGCTGTAACAATCTTTACTCTTCTTCACTCTATATTTCATGTTTGTTAAACAGAAAGATGTATCTAAATGAAAATAATGATATTAATTTTATAAATTATTTAAACATTATGATGCTTTAAAAAGCAATTGTTATGTGGTAGGAATCAGAGAAACAAATTTCCGAGGTAGACATGTTTATCACTGTCTTGTGGGAAGAGTGTTTTGTTACTGAGAAAGATAATCATGAGGTCTGGATGCATATCATTGTTTATTGATTTATAAGGTGTCACTGACAATTACCTTGCTTGTCTGGCATATGGAAAGGCAGGAGGAGTGAGGAGAATGCTGAAGACTTCCAGGACAAAAAGGATGGTAGGAGAAGGTACTTTGTAATAACAGAATATAATCTTAATGGAGTGCTAAATTTGAACATATGAAGAGTTACATTAAGGCATTAATGAATGGAAAGAAAGAAAAGAAACAGTCTGTGGTGATCTCATGTAAAATATATAAATTCCTAAAATCCAGTTTGAAGGATAGAGATTTGTTTCCCAAAGTATGGGGACTATGCATCTAACAAAAATCAATTGAAAAAAAAAATGTAATTCTGGCTTTATTTCTACTTTTAAAGCATAGTTTGAAGATCTGGGATGATTAATTTTAAATGATTAGGTAAATGATCCCAATTATGCAATTACACTGTGCTAAGCAAACAGGATACTGTTGCTTAATTCATTAAAATTTAACAAATAATCTCATTGGTTGAGAATGATTAGGATAGCCATTAGTAATATAACATAGTTGAAAAATAATCTGAATCCTAAATATTAACGTGATTTCTTAGAATAAGTTTCATTTATTAGTATATACATAATTTACAGTCTCTGGGGAAAAAGTGTTCATACAAAAATAGGAAAAATTAACTCTAGACTTATATGTTTCATCTGACAATAAATAATTTTATAGCCTCAGTTAACCCCAAAGAAAGTTTTTTTTTTTTTGGCATTTGCCTTGAAAAATGAGAATTAGTACAAACAGGTAAGGGTAAAATAAAATGTGAACTTTTTACAATTAATATTAAAAATGTTTAGGATTTTCACCTATACTGAATATAAAAATGAATCAAATAATTTCAGAAAGAATAGGATTTTCAATGAATGATTTATAAGGAGGCCCCTATCATTGAATGACATTTAGAAGTAACAAATAGAATGCTCATTCATGACCTTGTGAACCTGCTCATGTGGAATCATTTCTTTTCTATGAGTATGAAGCCTAGTAAAAGTGCATCTCAAGTTTTACATTTTCCTGATACTGTATTCAGTATTGATATCTTCCCTCCCAATCATATATGGGGAAACAATGTTATGTTTTACTTATTTATCAAATATTTATTGAGCTTCTTATTCAGGGTAAACATTAGAATAGGCACTAGGTATAATTGGGATAAAGAAGACAGAAAAGACATCTGATTGTAGGGAAGTTACTGTCTAGCAGGAGCACCTAATAGCAAGGGAACTCGATAAATAAATGAATGAGATAACTCAGCTACATCAAGGAGCAGTTTTGTTTAGATCAAAGAGCAGTTTTGTTTAGATTACACAATCAGAAAAGGAGATGGGAAGATAATATTTGAGATTAGAATTTAGTAACAGGAAAAAGACAACCAAAACTGAAAGCAAGATATCCATGCAAAATGAAGGTCAAGGGGAAAACCTTGAAATGAAGATGTTTTGGGCATGCTAGAGGAGTAGAAAGAAAGTCATATGGTTGTACCCATAGTAACTAAGTAGACAGGATAGTTAGATGAAGGTCCAATCACATAAGGTCTTGGAGACCATGGCAGGGAGTTTAGTTTTTATTTGAAGGGCAATGGAAATCTACCAGAAGATGGTAAAACAATGAAAGACACTGTGTTTTTAATAGCTCTCTCTTTCTCTGGCTGTTATATGCAAAGTGGATTATAAGGGAATCAAGAATGGAAACAGAGACCAGTTGGGATGTGAGAAGCTACCATCTGTCACCTAGACTGCTGTCTTGGTAAGAAGTTATAGTGACTAGGACATGAGAGGTGCAGTGGTGATGGAGAGAAATAGACACACCGACAATCTGTTTTAGAGGTTTAAATGTCAGAACTAGCTGACGGATTGAAGGAGGAGAGGATGGCAAAAATTGGGCAGTGATTTTTGGACAGTGGCCTTTCCTGAGCTGACAGAGATTGGAAGGAGAAGAGATAAGGTCACAAGAGAAAGGAAGAGCATTGTAAGCCATGGCAGGAGATTTTAAACCCAAGAATGATACATATTTTATACTTCCAGGAGAGAGAATTCTGATTGTTGTGTGGCAAGGGAGGGGGGTAAAGAGATTCACATCAAAATTAAGCTTCTTTGGGCAACCCAGGTGACTCAGTCAGTTGGGCATCTGCCTTTGGCTTGGGTTTTGATCCCAGGGTCCAGGGATTAAGTCCTGCATCTGGCTCCTTGCTTGGCGGGGAGCCTGCTTCTCTCTCTCATCGACCCACCACTCTCTTTATTGTGCTCTCTCTCAATACCAAATAAATAAATATAATTTTTTTAAAAGATTGAAGATTTATGAGAATTAACCCATGCTTACATTATCAAATAATCTATGACAAAGAAGGCAAGAATACAATGGAAAAAAAGAGAGAATCTTCAATAAGTGATGCTGGATAAACTAGACAGATGATACAAAAAACAACAACAACAACAAAAAAAAAAAAAGGAACTGGATGACTTTCTTATGCTATACACAAAAATAAACGCAAAATGGATTTAAAAAACCTAAATATGAAAACTGAAACCATAAAACTCCTAGAAAAAAAACATAGGTATAGTGATTTCTTTGACATCAGCCATAGAAACATCTTTCCAGATATGTCCCCTCAGGCAAGGGACACAAAAGCCAAAATAAACTACTGGTACTACACCAAAATATCTCAAAGTATTTTTTATTTCTCCCCTGATTTCTTCATTGACTTACTTACAGTTCAGTAGCATGTTGTTTAATCTCGATATATTTTGTGACTTTTTCAGCTTTTTTCCTATAACTGAGTTATAGTTTCATACCATTGTGGTCAAAAAAGATGCTTGATAGGATTTCAGTCTTTTTATAGAGATTAGTTTTGTGGCCAACATGTGATCTATCTTGGAGAATATTTCATGTGCACTTAAGATGAATGTATATTCTACTGTCTTTGGATGGGATAGTCTGTATTTACCTATTGACTCTGTCTGGTCCAATGTGTCATTTAAGGCTGATTTTTCTTTACTGATTTTCTGTCTGGAGGATCTGTCCATTGATGTAAGTGTGTATTAAAGTCCCCACTATCATTGTACTGATGCCTATTTCTTCTTTTTTTTTAGTATTTGCTTTATGTATTTAGATGCTCCTATGTTGTGTGCATAAACATTTACAAATGTTATATACTTCTGTTGGGTTGAGATTTACCATTATGAAATTCCCTTCTTCATCTTTTATTATAGACTTTTTTTTTAAAGATTTATTTACTTGAGAGAGATGGAGAGAGGAAGAAAGAGGGAGGGAAAGCATGCGAGTGGGAGAAGGGGCAGAAGGAGAGAATCTAAGCACGAAGCCACTTAGTGCCCTTTGTGCCCCTTCTTCGTGGGACATGAAGCCCCATGTAGAGCTTGATCCCACAACCCATGAGATCAAGACCTGAGCTGAAACCACGAGTCAGATACTTAACGGAGCCACCAAGGCACCCCTTTGTTTTAAAGTCTATTTTTCCAGATGTTAGTATAGCTACCACAGCTTTCTTTCAGTTTTCATTTTTATGGAACATCTTTTTCCTTCGAAGAATTTAATACATTCATAATTGCATTCATTCATTCATACAATCTCTACATCTAACATGGGGCTCAAACTCATGGCCCTGAGACCAAGAGTCACATATTCCTCCATCTGAGCCAGACAGGCACCCCTCAAGTAATTATTGGTATGTATGTGTATATTGATATTTTGATGATCATTTTCTGGCTTTCTTCTCTGTTCCTTTCTTCTCCACTTGCTTTCTTCCATTGTGGTTTGATGACTTTCTTTAGTGTTATACTTAGATTCCTTTCTCACTACCTTTTGAGTATCTACTATAGATACTCAAAAGTGTATTTTTGTGGTTACCGTGAGCCTCACATATAACATTTTATATATAGACTAAGTCTATTTTGAGTTGATGGCAACTTAAATCCAAATGCATTGCAAAACTCTACATTTTTATTCTTCTTGCCCACATTTTATGTTTTTGTTGTCACATCTCACATATTTTTATTTTGTGTATGTATCCCTTAATAAATGTGTAGTTTTAGTTATTTTTACTACTTTCGTTTTTTAGCTTTCATACTAGCTTTATAAGTGATTAATCCACTACTTGTACTATATATTTATCTTTACCAATAGGATCTATACTTTGATAGCTTTTCTTGTTACAAACAAGTGCTCTTTATTTTCAGGTCAAAGAAGCTTTAATATTTCTTCTAAGTCTGGTTTAGTAATGATGAACTTTTACTTTTGTTTGTCTAGAAAACTCTACCACTCCTTCAATTCTAAATGATAATTTTGCTGTGTAGAATTTTCTTTGTTGGAAGTTTTTTCTTTCAACACTTTGAATATATTTTGCCATTCTCTTCTGGCCTGCAAAATTACTGCTAAAAAGTCTCCAAAGTCTTACAGTGGTTCCTCTTTACATAACACATAATGTTTTCTCTAGCTTCTTTTAAAATTCTCTCTTAAACTTTTGCTATTTTAATTGTAATATGTCTTGGTGTGAATCTCTTTGGGTTTTTCCCTTTTGAAATTTTCTGGGCTTCCTGGATCTGGATGTCTGTTTCCCTACATAAGTTAAAGCAGCTTTCATCATTGTTTCTTCAAATTAAGTTTTCGGCCCCTTCTTATCATGTGAATGTTATTCCACTTGATGTTGTGCTCTAAGTCCCTTTAGATATCTTCTCTTTTAAAAATTCTTTTTTTCTTTTTGTTGCTCTGAGTTCCACAATCCTACCTTCTAGATCATTGATCTTTTCTTCTGCTTTATCTAATTTGCCGTTGAACCCCTTTAGTTTTTGGTTTTATTTTTGTCGTTGTTGCTGTTGTTTTAGCTCAGCTACTGTATCCTTCAGTTCTCTGAGTTGGTTTGGTACTCTCTTCTATTTTCTATCTCCCTGAAGTTCTCACTGTGTTCATCCATTCTTCTTCTAAGTTTGGTGAGCATTTATTGATGACTACTTTTGACTTTTATCAGATAAATTACTTATCTCCATTTAATTATGGTCTTCTTCTGAGGTTTTATCCTTTCCTATCATTTAAAACAGAATCCTTCGATCCCTCATCTTGCTGCTCTCTCTGTGTTGGTTTCCACGTATTAGGAAAACAGCTCCCTCCCCCACTCTTGAAGGAGAGACCTCATGTAGGAAAGAAACCTTATTGTTCAACCTTGTCCCAGCTCTTGGCTGTCTCTCAAACCTTTGTGATTCTCCAAAAAGTCTGGCTTATTCTTCCTAGGTCCCAGTTGAAGAGGTGTGCCAAGACCTGCTAGTATTCCAAAGGGAGAGATCTCAGTCATCACCTAGTTTCAGTCTGACAGGAAATATAGAACCCCAGGAAGCAGCTTTTAATGTAAGTAAATATATATACTCCTGTGGGATCACAATGATAAATCCTGCTGGCCTCCCAACCAGGTGGTCTGAAGATGTCCTTTGAGCAAATGTTGTAAAAATCAGGGCTCCAAATGAGTATAACATTTCTTTCTGGGAGATACCAGCAAGCTTACTGAGGCCAAGGGAAAGCACAAAGGTGACTTCCCCCAGCAAATGCTCCCTGAGAACACTTACATGGCCTCTAAATATGTGGCAAACTAAGGTCTGCCCTCCAGACTGAAGCTCCAGGACAAGTAAATAGGCCTTTTTCACAGCAAGACTGGGGGTGTGCTTTACTCTGTGATCTGTGAAGTACCCTGGGGTTTGTGTCCTTCCAAAACTATCTCTCTAATTGTTTCTATCCCATGGAACCCAGAAACACAAACACCCTGACCATTGGAACCACATCAAGAAGCATTCCCTGTGAGGACTATGTGCCTATGCTTATGGCTTTAGCTTGGCAGCAGGAGCGGGCAGGACTGGGGCACACCTACTGATTTTACCAGGCCAGTGGGTGAATGTAGGAACTACACATGCCCACCAATGCTAGCATGGTAGAGAAAAAACACAAAAATCGTTCCTGTTAAGACCTCTGTCACTGGGCAATGTCCCAAGAGGCTACTGCCTTTCCAACAGAAACTTTAAGATAAGCAAATGAATCTCTTTCATATATAGTTTAGATGCTTTTCAAACAGCTTCTTTCAGCTGGGTCCCAGGAAGGATGTGTGAGAGCCCTTAGAGCAGTATCTCAATATTTTACAGTCCTTTGGGTCCCCTGGACATAAACCCCACTGAATTTCAAAACCACATGTTTTGGGAGTTCATCATTCCAGTACAGGTCTTAGGGGTCTGATGTGGGGTATGGACACTTTGCTTCTCAGGAAGAAGCTCCAGGTTTGTGATATCCCTCCCTATTGTGGGTTACTGTGGCAGGAATGGGGTTTTTGGCCTCTCAGCCTCTCATACCCATCTCAATCTGACCCTTTTATTGTTTGTTGGAAAGGAGCTCTTCATCTAGTCTTCAGGTCTTTTTCAGAAGGAACTGTTCCATTGTAGCTATGGATTCAGTGTGCCTGTGGGAGATGAGTTCAGGAGCTTCCTATGCTACCATCTTGGACTGCCCCCTCACTTGTATCTTTTTACTTTTTTTTAATGTCTCTATTAGACAATTTAAAATTATAAATATGGTTCTCATTTATGGTTTCCATTGTATTTCTATTGGACAGTAGGGGTCTATAACATAATTCAGAGTACATAAAAAATAGTTGAAAGGTATTAAGAAGGGAAATCGCAAACTTCCATTGATGTCCTATATCAGCTATATGATTTTTTCTAAGTTCACACTGAATTCTTTTAGGTCTTAAATGTGGGAGCCAATGTTTATTTTCATGCTTGGAATACAGTACACCTTCAGTTCTGTTACAGTTATGAGATTCTCTGAAATGATATAAATCTTTTTGCACTCCCAGGGCTCATGAAAAGAAAGCTAGCAATCTAATAGTTTCAGAGGATTATTCACTAGACAAATATTTGGTGTTCAAATGAATTTCACAGTTTGTCCATACTAATAAAATGTTCTGTCTTTATATTTTGAATGCTCAGAATGCCGAGCAAAACAAAACAAGGATTTCTGGGGCACCTGGGTGGCTTAGTGGATTAAAGCCTCTGCCTTCGGCTCGGGTCATGATCCCAGAGTCCTGGGATGGAGCCCCACATCGGGCTGTCTGCTCAGCAGGGATCCTGCTTTCCTCCTCTCTCTCTGCCCACCTTTCTGCCTACTTGTGATCTCTCTGTCAAATAAATAAATAAAAGTATAAAGAAAAAAAAATACACAAGGATTTCTGTTTTGTAAAGAAACTCCTATTATGAAATCTATTGCCAGAATATTCTGCATAAGCATATCACTATGAGCTTAATTCCTCTGAAAAGGGCAGAACTGGTTGAAGTCAATGTTTACTAATATCATCAGAAATATAAGATACCTGTTTTCTTATGTTAACTGTGACATAGACTTTTATGATCTTGTATGCCAGGCAGACTCCATCATTTCACATTGGTAGAGAACTTTTAGGTGGTTTGGTTTTCTGAGAAACCATGAGGAGCCAACTGGAATTTATACTGCAGTAATGGAATTAATAATACTTGGTGACTGAGACTGAAAATTTCATTTAAGATAGTTCATTTAAAAATTTTCCTTGGTTAATCAACCAAGGCTTTTAACCCATAATGCTCTCTTTCCTTTTGATTTCAGAGGATTTAAGCTTAATCTTCCCTCCTCCAGGCTTTTTTAACCATTCTAGTCACTAGCTTTCTCATATCTGCAATTCTCCTAGAATATAAGCACCATCAAGACAAGAATTTGTTGTTGAAGGAATAATTTTTTTTAATGCTGAATGTTGGATTTATTGAATGAATGAAATTTTACTGTTCCAGGAATCTTTCAACTCAGCCTGAAGGCATACACCATACCTCTATCTTTTAAAAAATAATAATGATAACTCCTTTTTACTTTATTTCTATCAATCATATATAATTAATAAATTACTATAATATAAAGAGTTTAACTCCATTTTTTACTTGACTATTGACAACCTTGAGATCCTCACCCTTCTTTCCAGTCTTCCCTACATCTGGGCCTCAAGATAAGAAAGACTTGGATCCCTTTGCCTCTGAGAGCAGGAAATTTTCAAACCTCCCAGCTTCTAGTTCTTCCAGGAAGCCCCTGCTCCAGCTCTATCCTCTAATCACAATAAAAACCAAACTCAACCTCTCTTCCTTTCTATTTGCTCTTCTCCTCATTGGACCCTTATATAAGCCTATCCCCCTCTGGGAATTCTCAATTTGTTTTGAATATTAGTGAAGTGCTTTTGTGTCTCTCTTGGCATCCAAAGACATTCCTGGTGAGCAATCAAAACAAGTATGTGGTAAATATCTGAAATTAATAAACGTTATGTATCAACTATACTCAAATAAAAAAATTTTAAAAACAAGTATGTTGTATAAAGGCTGTGACAAAGACATAAACAGAAAATTGTATGGATCACAGAAGAGAAAAAATAATTATTTTGGAAATAGCTGGGGAAGCCATCTGCCATAATATGGTAACAATAAAAATATGCCAATAAATACTTAAGAGAGAAATACCTTACAGGGATGAGTCTCAAAGGGGTGTGTACTATTGAGGAAAGTAAGAGTAAGATGTTTAATGTATTTACAATATAAGCCTGAAATTTAAGATGAATACAGGGAAAAGAAACAAGATGAAGTTTCAATAGATTTAGGATTATCCTGGGGTCAGCTTGATCCTTGGAGCACAAGGGAGCCAACAATAATGGGAAGAGCCTGAACAGAGGTAAAGAAAAAGGGAATGGAAAGAATAAGTAGGAATTTCCCAATAATTCTAAGTTGGAATCATCAGGATTCAGTCAACAAGTACATATGGACATAAAGAAAAAGAAGTCAAAGATTATGCACGATTTCTGGTATGGGAGACTGATAACTGGTGTTCAAGGGAACTTTCACAGGGAGAATATATCTGAGCAGGGTCTTAAAGAACTGTCAAAGAAAAACGGGAGAGAATGTATTCTGGTTAAAAGGACATGACTAAGGAATCGAGTCAAGAAAACACAAACTATGTAGATAATTGTAGGCAATATAATTCTGCTGAAATATGAAGTCTTGAGAAAATAGATGAGACAGGTTGTTAGAGTCTGATTCTGAAGGTCACACTCAGTAGCGTGCACATTAGAAGGACAATGGGGAAGCACTAAAAGACTCTCTATTTTATACAAGTGCATTATCTTGCTCCTTTTACTGACCTTTATTGTCAAGAAATTCATACTCAAATATAAAACCCAGATGTACTAATCTGTTCATATCATGTATCTAGGAATTTTATTGTTCTGGCTCCTTTTAGATTGCACTGATTCTATAAATTATTAAATTCTGTATTGTTTTTTATTTCTAGGAAACATCTTTTGCTATGTTTGCCATAAAGCTAATGATTGTTTTTATAACCTCTCCCCCACAAACCTGTGGGCACCATGTATTACACGATTTGGGACCTAGAAGCACAGTTAACTGGAACTGTACTAGGTGTCTAATGCAATTTGGAATAATCACAGTCCTCCCCATGGGAATTTAAGGAGAATCTGTCTCTCTGTGGCTGGTAACACACCATTTATACTCATAAGTTGTATACAGCACTCTTTCCCTCACCACATGGATTGCTTAGTGAAGAAAATTGGTCATTAGGGGGAAAAAAAAAAAAAAGCAAGCAGATGAGTAGAAGTAGACAAAAAAGAAAATAACCCGTGGATTCTCCACAGGCATAAAATACATTACAGGTCTTCCTAACACCCAGCTCTACCCTTTTCCTTGGTCTCCATGAAGCACTCTTGTATTAATGCGGTTTTTTTCTTTATTGCTTAAACTATGTCAGATTGTTTTCTATTATTTGTAACTCAAATTATCATCTCCTACTGCTATGAAAGTATGGAAAAGTTGTTTGCCCCCACAGAATACAAAGCAGTAGTGCTGTCTCTGGCAGCTTACTCTGTAAACCATACAATGTAGGATGCAGGGTGGATATATTAATGTGATGCTTGGTTACATTATTAATGACAAAAGACAACAAAAATGTACATGTTTACTACAAATAGCAAAAGATACAGTTAAAAAGTGGCTTCTCCATATATCTTATTCTCCCACTTTCTTGGCCACAAATCTCCACTCAACTAAATCGCTTGGATAAGGTTAAAAGGGAGCTTATGACACATCACCCAGCTTTAACAGCTCACATTTTTGTCTGGCCAGTGCTGTCACAGAAGCATTACTCCCCAGCACCATTGTCCCTTTATTCCCTTCTCTGTACTATGTGTGCACACGTCTACCTCTGTTGAAAACCGTAATCTTAAAGTATCAGCTTTGATTCATATTTGAACACTTGCCATGATAACCTTGTACTTTTAAAGCAGTAAATAGAAAATTTACTTTGGAGGAAAATCTTATGTTAAAAGTAGAAAAGTTTCCAAAATCATTACGCAAAAGAAAAGATAAAAACAAAGAGTGAAATAAAGATCCCACTAAACATCTATGTTGTATGATAGCAGCACTGTTATTTACCTGAAACTTTTCAAAGCCTCTTTGTGGAAGTTTCCAAGACAAATATATTGTGTTTTCTTTCTGGTGGTGGGTCATCAAATCTGATGGTGGGTCTGGATCTATGGGTAATGAAATAAGGGTAACAAAATAAGACACTGGAATAATATCTTTTAAAAAAATCTATACAGAAGTTATCAAACTCAACACTCAAAAAATCTAGATAAGAAATGGGCAGAAGACATGAACAGATATTTCTCCAAAGAAGACATACAGATGGCCAACAGACATATGAAAAATGCTCAACATCACTCAGGATCAGGAAAATACAAATCAAAACCACAATGAGATATCAGCTTATACTGGTCAGATGGCTATAACTAACAACTCAGAAAACAACTCTGGTGAGGCTGCAGAGAAAGTAGAACTCTTTTACACTATTGGTAGAAATGCAGACTGGTGCAGTCACTCTAAAAAACAGTGTGGCGTTTCCTCAAAAAGTTAAAAAATTAAAAAAAGAGCTACCTTATGATCCAGCAATTCTACTACTAGGTTTATCCAAAGGATATAAACACAGTGGTTTAAAGAGGCACCTGCACCCCAATATTGATTACAACATTTTCCTCAAGAGTCAAACCATGGAAAGAGCCCAGGTGTCCATAAACAGATGAATGGATAAAGATGTGCTACATATATGCAATGAAATATTACTCAGCCATCAAAAAGAACGAAATCTTGCCATTTACAATGATGTGGGTGGAACTAGAGGGTATTATGCTGAGTGAAATAAGTCATCCAAGAAAGACAAATACCATAGGAATTCACTCCTATGTGGAATTTAAGAAACAAAACAGAGGAACATAGGGGAAGAGAAGAAAAAATAAAATAAGATGAAAATAGAGAGGGATGCAAACCAAAAGAGATGTTGAACTCCAGGAAACAAACAGGGCTGCTTAAGGGAAGGCAGGTAGGGAGAAGGGTGATTGGGTGATGGGCATTAAGGAGGGTCATTGATATAATGAGCACTGGGTGTTACAGGCAATTGATGAATCACGTAATTCTATCCGTGAAACTAATAGTACAGTATATGTTGATGAAACTGAAAATAAATAAAAAACAAATAAAAATTAAAAAAAAAACTTGACTGTCACACTATGGAAGAGTCCTAGGATATAGAGGTTTTTCCAGTCCAATTTAGCACTATGTGATCTTATGTAAGTTATCTACCCTGAATCTCAGTCTCCCCAACTCTGCAATGGAAGGGAGAAAAGAATTTTCTAGAAAGCCTCTCCCTACAATAAAATCATATAAACTATGAATTTTACCATTTTTCTCACAGCAGAATTCATTATGAAGTTATTACAATTGGGATTTTTAACTTACAATTTTTTTTTTACTTTTTTATTTTTTATATACATATATTTTTATCCCCAGGGGTACAGGTCTGTGAATCACCAGGTTTACACACTTCACAGCACTCACCAAAGCACATACCCTCCCCAATGTCCAAAATCCCACCCCCTTCTCCCAAACGCCCTCCACCCAGCAACCCTCAGTTTGTTTTGTGAGATTAAGAGTCACTTATGGTTTGTCTCCCTCCCAATCCCATCTTGTT
The DNA here is from genome assembly GCF_964662115.1 of Mustela nivalis. Taxonomy (NCBI): domain Eukaryota; kingdom Metazoa; phylum Chordata; class Mammalia; order Carnivora; family Mustelidae; genus Mustela; species Mustela nivalis. Next base: position 37,647,336 of record NC_139026.1, read on the forward strand.
TCATTTGTTCTTCTCCTACCCACTTAAGCCCCCATGTTGCATCACCATTTCCTCATATCAGGGAGATCATATGATAGTTGTCTTTCTCTGCTTGACTTATTTCGCTAAGCATGATACGCCCCAGTTCCATCCATGTTGTCGCAAATGGCAAGATTTCATTTCTTTTGATGGCTGCATAGTATTCCATTGTGTATATATACCACATCTTCTTGATCCATTCATCTGTTGATGGACATCTAGGTTCTTTCCATAGTTTGGCTATTGTGGACATTGCTGCTATAAACATTCGGGTGCATGTGCCCCTTTGGATCACTACGTTTGTATCTTTAGGGTAAATACCCAGTAGTGCAATTGCTGGGTCATAGGGCAGTTCTATTTTCAACATTTTGAGGAACCTCCATGCTGTTTTCCAGAGTGGCTGCACCAGCTTGCATTCCCACCAACAGTGTAGGAGGGCTCCCCTTTCTCCGCATCCTGGCCAGCATCTGTCATTTCCTGACTTGTTGATTTTAGCCAATCTGACTGGTGTGAGGTGATATCTCATTGTGGTTTTGATTTGTATTTCCCTGATGCCGAGTGATATGGAGCACTTTTTCATGTGTCTGTTGGCCATCTGGATGTCTTCTTTGCAGAAATGTCTGTTCATGTCCTCTGCTCATTTCTTGATTGGATTATTTGTTCTTTGGGTGTTGAGTTTGCTAAGTTCTTTATAGATTCTGGACACTAGTTCTTTATCTGATATGTCGTTTGCAAATATCTTCTCCCATTCTGTCAGTTGTCTTTTGGTTTTGTTAACTGTTTCCTTTGCTGTGCAAAAGCTTTTGATCTTGATGAAATCCCAATAGTTCATTTTTGCCCTTGCTTCCCTTGCCTTTGGCGTTGTTCCTAGGAAGATGTTGCTGTGGCTGAGGTCGAAGAGGTTGCTGCCTGTGTTCTCCTCAAGGATTTTGATGGATTCCTTTCGCACATTGAGGTCCTTTATCCATTTTGAGTCTATTTTTGTGTGTGGTGTAAGGAAATGGTCCAATTTCATTTTTCTGCATGTGGCTGTCCAATTTTCCCAGCACCATTTATTGAAGAGGCTGTCTTTTTTCCATTGGACATTCTTTCTTGCTTTGTCGAAGATTAGTTGACTGTAGAGTTGAGGGTCTATTTCTGGGCTCTCTATTCTGTTCCATTGATCTATGTGTCTGTTTTTGTGCCAGTACCATGCTGTCTTGATGATGACAGCTTTATAATAGAGCTTGAAGTCTGGAATTGTGATGCCACCAATGTTGGCTTTCTTTTTCAATATCCCTTTGGCTATTCGAGGTCTTTTCTGGTTCCATATAAATTTTAGCATTATTTGTTCCATTTCTTTGAAAAAGATGGATGGTACTTTGATAGGAATTGCATTAAATGTGTAGATTGCTTTAGGTAGCATAGACATTTTCACAATATATATTCTTCCAATCCAGGAGCATGGAACATTTCTCCATTTCTTTGTGTCCTCCTCAATTTCTTTCATGAGTACTTTATAGTTTTCTGAGTATAGATTCTGTGCCTCTTTGGTTAGGTTTATTCCCAGGTATCTTATGGTTTTGGGTGCAATTGTAAATGTGATTGACTCCTTAATTTCTCTTTCTTCTGTCTTGCTGTTGGTGTAGAGAAATGCAACTGATTTCTGTGCATTGATTTTATATCCTGACACTTTACTGAATTCCTGTATAAGTTCTAGCAGTTTTGGAGTGGAGTCTTTTGGGTTTTCCACATATAGTATCATATCATCTGCGAAGAGTGATAATTTGACTTCTTCTTTGCCGACTTAGATGCCTTTAATTTCCTTTTGTTTTCTGATTGCTGAGGCTAGGACTTCTAGTACTATGTTGAATAGCAGTGGTGATAATGGACATCCCTGCCGTGTTCCTGACCTTAGCAGAAAAGCTTTCAGTTTTTCTCCATTGAGAATGATATTTGTGGTGGGTTTTTCATAGATGGCTTTGATGATATTGAGGTATGTGCCCTCTATCCCTACACTTTGAAGAGTTTAGATCAGGAAGGGATGCTGTACTTTGTCAAATGCTTTTTCAGCATCTATTGAGAGTATCATATGGTTCTTGTTCTTTCTTTTATTGATGTGTTGTATCACATTGACTGATTTGCGGATGTTGAACCAACCTTGCAGCCCTGGAATAAATCCAACTCGGTCATGGTGAATAATCTTTTTAATGTACTGTTGAATCCTATTGGCTAGTATTTTGTTGAGTATTTTCACATCTGTGTTCATCAAGGATATTGGTCTATAGCTCTCTTTTTTGATGGGATCCTTGTCTGGTTTTTGGATCAAGGTGATGCTGGCCTCATAAAATGAGTTTGGAAGTTTTCCTTCCATTTCTATTTTTTGGAACAGTTTCAGGAGAATAGGAATTAGTTCTTCTTTAAATGTTTCGTAGAATTCCCCCGGGAAGCCGTCTGGCCCTGGGCTTTTGATTGTTTGGAGATTTTGAATGACTGTTTCAATCTCCTTACTGGTTATGGGTCTGTTCAGGCTTTCTATTTCTTCCTGGTTCAGTTGTGGTAGTTTATATGTTTCTAGGAATGCATCCATTTCTTCCAGGTTGTCAAATTTATTGCCGTAGAGTTGCTCATAGGATGTTCTTATAATAGTTTGTATTTCTTTGGTGTTAGTTGTGATCTCCTCTTTCATTCATGATTTATTTATTTGGGTCCTTTCTCTTTTCTTGTTGATAAGTCGGGCCAGGGGTTTATCAATTTTATTAATTCTTTCAAAGAACCAGCTCCTAGTTTTGTTGATTTGTTCTATTGTTTTTTTGGTTTCTATTTCATTGATTTCTGCTCTGATCTTAATGATTTCTCTTCTCCTGCTGGGCTTAGGGTTTCTTTCTTGTTCTTTCTCCAGCTCCTTTAGGTGTAGGGTTAGGTTGTGTACCTGAGACCTTTCTTGTTTCTTGAGAAAGGCTTGTACCGCTATATATTTTCCTCTCAGGAATGCCTTTGTTGTGTCCCACAGATTTTGAACCATTGTATTTTCATTATCATTTGTTTCCATGATTTTTTTCAATTCTTCTTTAATTTCCCGGTTGACCCATTCATTCTTTAGAAGGATGCTGTTTAGTCTCCATGTATTTGGGTTCTTTCCAAACTTCCTTCTGTGGTTGAGTTCTAGCTTTAGAGCATTGTGGTCTGAAAATATGCAGGGAATGATCCCAATATTTTGATACCAGTTGAGTCCTGATTTAGGACTGAGGATGTGATCTATTCTGGAGAATGTTCCATGTGCACTAGAGAAGAATGTGTATTCTGTTGCTTTGGGATGAAATGTTCTGAATATATCTGTGATGTCCATCTGGTCCAGTGTGTTGTTTAAGGCCTTTATTTCCTTGCTGAGCTTTTGCTTGGATGATCTGTCCATTTCAGTAAGAGGAGTGTTAACGTCCCCTACTATTATTGTATTATTGTTTATGTGTTTCTTTGTTTTTGTTATTAATTGGTTTATATTTGGCTGCTCCCACGTTGGGGGCATAGATATTTAAAATTGTTAAATCTTCTTGTTGGACAGACCCTTTGAGTATGATATAGTGTCCTTCCTCATCTCTTATTATAGTCTTTGGCTTAAAATCTAATTGATCTGATATAAGGATTGCCACCCCTGCTTTCCTCTGATGTCCATTAGCATGGTAAATTCTTTTCCACCCCCTCACTTTAAATCTGGAGGTGTCTTTGGGCTTAAAATGAGTTTCTTGGAGGCAACACATAGATGGGTTTTGTTTTTTTATCCATTCTGATACCCTGTATCTTTTGACAGGGGCATTTAGCCCATTAACATTCAGGGTAACATTGAGAGATATGAATTTAGTGCCATTGTATTGCCTGTAAGGTGACTGTTACTGTATATGGTCTCTGTTCCTTTCTGATCTACCACTTGTAGGCTCTCTCTTTGCTTAAAGTACCCCTTTCAAGATTTCCTGTAGAGCTGGTTTGGTGTTTGCAAATTCTTTCAGTTTTTGTTTGTCCTGGAAGCTTTTAATCTCTCTTTCTATTTTCAATGATAGCCTAGCTGGATATAGTATTCTTTGCTGCATGTTTTTCTCGTTTAGTGCTCTGAAAATATCATGCCAGCTCTTTCTGGCCTGCCAGGTCTCTGTGGATAAGTCAGCTGCCAATCTAATATTTTTACCATTGTATGTTACAGACTTCTTTTCCCGGGCTGCTTTCAGGATTTTCTCTTTGTCACTGAGACTTGTAAATTTTACTATTAGGTGACGGGGTGTGGGCCTATTCTTATTGATTTTGAGGGGCGTTCTCTGAACCTCCTGAATTTTGATGCTTGTTCCCTTTGCCATATTGGGGAAATTCTCCCCAATAATTCTCTCAGGTATACCTTCTGCTCCCCTCTCTCTTTCTTCTTCTTCTGGAATCCCAATTATTCTAATGTTGTTTCATCTTATGGTATCACTTATCTCTCGAATTCTCCCCTTGTGGTCCAGTAGCTGTTTGTCCCTCTTTTGCTCAGCTTCTTTATTCTCTGTCCTTTGGTCTTCTATATCACTAATTCTTTCTTCTGCCTCATTTATCCTAGCAGTGAGAGCCTCCATTTTTGATTGCACCTCATTAATAGCTTTTTTAATTTCCACTTGGTTAGATTTTAGTTCTTTTATTTCTCCAGAAAGGGCTTTTATATCTCTTAAGAGGGTTTCTCTAATATCTTCCATGCCTTTTTCGAGCCCGGCTAGAACCTTGAGAATTGTCATTCTGAACTCTAGATCTGACATATTACCAATGTCTGTATTGATTAGGTCCCTAGCCTTTGGTACTGCCTCTTGTTCTTTTTTTTGTGTTGAATTTTTCCGTCTTGTCATTTTGTCCAGATAAGAGTATATGAAGGAGCAAGTAAAATACTAAAAGGGTGGCAACAACCCCAGGAAAATATGCTTTAACCAAATTAGAAGAAATCCCAAATCGTGAGGGGCGAGAAAGGGGATAAAATGAGGTTCAAAAAGGAATAAAGAAAAAAAAAGAAAAAAGAAAAAAAAAGAAAAGAATTTTAAAAAAAGAAAACAAATAAAAATATAAAAAAGAATATATATATATATATATTAGATAAACTAGTTTAAAAATGTTAAAAAAGAAAAAGGTAAAAGTTAAAAAATAAATTTAACCAGAAGGCGAGAAAAAAAACAAAAAATGAAAAAAAAAATCAAATTAACTGCAAGACTAAAAAAATCACAGGGAAAAAGCCATGAGTTCCGTGCTTTGCTTTCTCCTCCTCTGGAATTCTGCTGCTCTCCTTGGTATTGAAACCGCACTCCTCAGTAGGTGAACTTGGTCTTGGCTGGATTTCTTGTTGATCTTCTGGGGGAGGGGCCTGTTGTAGTGATTCTCAAGTGTCTTTGCCCCAGGCGGAATTGCACCGCCCTTATCAGGAGCCGGGGTGAGTAATCAGCTTGGGTTTGCTTTTAGGAACTTTTGTTCCCTGAGTGCTTTCCGTAGAGTTCCGGAGGACGGGAATACAAATGGCAGCCTCCTGGTCTCAGGCCCGGAGGAGCTGAGAGCCCAGGGCCCCACTCCTCAGTGCACCCTCAGAGAACAGCGCCCAGTTACTCCCGTCTGCCTGACCTCCGGCCGCACTCCGAGCTCACCGAGCCTGCGACCGGTTCAAGGTAACACCGAGCTGCGAGCTTACTGTCGGCTCTGTCTCTGCAGCCGGCTTTCCCGTTCCAATACCCGCAAGCTCTGCGACACTCAGACACCCCTGATCCTTCTGTGACCCTGCGGGACCTGAGGCCACGCTGACCCCGCGTGGGCTTCTCTCTGGTTTAGCCTCTGGAGTGATGTCCCTCAGCGGAACAGACGTTTAAAAGTCCTGATTTTGTGCGCGGTTGCTCCGCCGCTTGCCGGGAGCCGGCCCCTCCCCCCGGGGTCTATCTTCCCGTCGCTTTGGATTCACTTCTCCGCCGGTCCTACCTTTCAGAAAGTGGTTGTTTTTCTGTTTCCAGAATTGCTGTTCTTCTTCTCTTCGATCTGCCAGTGGATTTTCAGGTGTTTGCAATCTTTAGATAAGCTATCTAGCTGATCTCTGCTAGCTGAAGTAGTCTCAGCCTGCTACTTCTCCGCCATCTTGACTCCTCCCCCCCTTTAACTTACAATTTTACACACTGCATGAAGAGACTGATCTATCTCCCTTGTCTTAAGTTCACAAACTCCTTTTCCCTTTAAATGCTGTATCTGAGAATGTTCTTGAATCTTATCCTTCAAATTGGTAACATGACTCTATTTCTAATTTATATTAAAAACTGACATATTGCATTGCTTTCTTTAACTCAGGGAAACAAAACATTAATATTTTATTGGAATGATTTCATCCCTAAAATTCAAATTTTGCATAAGATTTTTTGTGCCCACTTACATATTGATTTAAGTTTATTAGAATTCAGCTCAGTGATAGATTTAAACCTGAGTCACTGAATCACCATCTTTTTCATTTTATTTTTCTGTGATGCATATTCCCTCCTAACTGGAATTAATTTATTTTACCTCAAAATTTTCATAATATATTTTAGCTCTATTTTATAATTTATTAATATCCCACCTACTTCAAATGGAGTTGAGGTGGCTTCCAGAAAAGAGAGGTACAGAAAGATTAAAAAAATCATTAACATACAGTAGAAGATAAGAGTCAAATCTCTTAGCTTATCTTATCAAGGAAAAGAGTTGCCTTGTCTTGGAAAACACAGCCAAAACAACATCATGAAATATGAAAGTATTATTAAACCCAGAGTAGAGATGAAGATCTTGAGGTTCAAACAGAATCAGGATTTGTACAAAGTCACAGAGCCAAGAGTGGGTAGGTAGTATCCTTCCTTGACAGATATAGTGGCCTTCCTTGTGAAGCACAGTTGTTACAAGGGCAAAATTTTATGTTAGGGAAACCAAGTTCAAATCTTTGTTATCTTGTATAAGCTACTAGAATTCTCCAAGCCTCAGTTTCCTCACTTAGAAAAAAATGTAAAAATATGCATCTCATTATGATCGATAGAATAGAAGTTGTCATTCAGGGGCGCCTGGGTGGCTCAGTGGGTTAAGCCCCTGCCTTCGGCTTAGGTCATGATCTCAGGGTCCTGGAATCGAGCCCCGCATTGGGCTCTCTGCTCGGCTGGGAGCCTGCTTCCCTTCCTCTCTCTCTGCCTACTTGTGATCTCTGTCTGTCGGATAAATAAATAAAATCTTAAAAAAAAAAAAAATAGAAGTTGTCATTCAGAATTAAGTGATATAAAGGATAGAAAATCCTGAGCAGTCTCTGACACACAACAAGCACTCAATTTGATGATGACAATGAGGGTGAAGGTGGCAGTGATAATGGCACAGCTCAGATCAAAGCAGCAAAGAAACTTGCACTGACAAATTTTTTTTTTAAGATTTTATTTATTTATTTGACAGACAGATCACAAGTAGGCAGAGAGGCAGGCAGAGAGAGAGGAGGAAGCAGGCTCCCTGCTGAGCAGAAAGTCCGATGCGGGGCTTGATCCCAGGATCCTGAGATCATGACCTAAGCCACCCAGACACCCCACAAAAAAAATTTTTTTTAATAAAACTTATCCAAATGAAACTGTTTCTCATCTATTTCTGATATTTCTTAGGATGGTCTTTGTGAGAGGCTGCAAAGTTCCTATCAGTTTTGGAGTTAGTTAACTGGGTTAAAAATCTCACCTTCCATGATGAGTAATGAACACCTCTGAGCCTTAACCTACATTTGAGGTAGCCTAGGCAGATTCAATATGGTGACTTAAGCACATAATACCATGCTGGTAAATTGTAACAGCTCAGATGTTTTAGTGTCTTTTCCAGGAATTGACCTGGCTGTTGCTCATCTTCCTGTGCTTTCTATTCCTCCACACTGCAAATTCTGAGAGTAAGCCCCTTCTCACACTGATAGGGCACTGGTACCTGAGCACAGGTGCATGTGGCTGGGCCCCACATGGGAAAGGGCTTTTTGGAACACTGCATATGTTCGGGACGAGCTTACGTGAAAGTGATGCTAATAAGATCAAAAGAGGCAAACTGAACCCAAATAATGCAATTAAAAAGACAGTGCTAGGGCGCCTGGGGGGGTGGCTCAGTCAGTGAAGTATCTGCCTTCAGCTCAGGTCATGACTCCAGGATCTTGGGACAGAGTCCCATGTTGGGCTGCCTGCTCAGCATGTCCCTCTTCCTCTACCACTTCCCCTGCTTGTGCTCTCTATCAAATAAATAAATAAAATCTTTAAATAAATAAATAAATAAATAACAGTGCCATTTATTTGTTCATACTCTAAGTTTTGTTTTGTGCTTCATAAAATGTTAAATACAGTCAAAATATTAGAAAAATATTATTTCGTGACAATAACAGCTTGAGGTTTAGAGTACTTTGCACTTGCACAAAGAGCTTTGCGCTTGGATCTTAGTAACAAGATTTTGTACCTAGGCAGGAATAATTATTCTCATTTTCTAAGTGAAAACTTAATAGTTTTGCCCAAGGTCACATAACTAATAAGCGGTGGAGGCAGGAATATAACTCAGGCGTTCTCCGAATAAATGCAGTGCTCCTTTTCTTCAAGCATGCCATAAACCACTTCCATTTTCATTCATTTTTAATTAGATATTGGCTTAAACACAATCATTTCCATTATTTTTTCCCATGAAAAGTCAATTAAATATAAAATAAACTTACAAGTGCTAATCACGAGGACAGTAGGATGGCTTCTCTTCAGTCCCTTGGTAGTTACAATGCTAATTAAAAAGTCAGTCCCTGAAGACAAGCTATTAAATGTGAAGGTCCTACACATTTAAAAAAAATCAAGTATTAAAACGTTTCGCTCAGAAACATTTGGAAAACTCCCATTTTTTCATACTGTCTACAGAAAGGATTTTATGTTAAAGTCTTATAGTATTTTTACTGCCTCTCATGAAAATAATCTGCTATGCTTAAGCACAAATGTTAATGAGAAACCATAGCTGCTTACACAGAGTAATTCATTTAAGTCGAAAACTGTGTATTATATATATAAGCATGAGCCATCCTGAATTGGTTTATAATTATTTATTTGCAGAAAGGATTTGTTACTGTACATCTGATTCAGGTATTCTAATCACACTATAGTCCAAAAAGTTGTCTTACGTTCTTCTAATTTGTTTATATTAAGCCACTAATATAGCTTTTCAAAAATATATATAAAATGTTAATCTCGTGTTCCATGTAATGTAACACAATTTCTCTTCGATATTTTCATACCTTTCTGTGGAAGGCAGGATTTCCTCTTTCATTAAGCATTCGCTGGATATTGAAATAATGTATCCATCCAGAAGACTTCTAGCTGAAGGCCAGCTAACAGTTATTGCATTGGAGTTTCTACTGTGGTTCATAAATTCAACGGCACTCGGGGCTATATCATTAAAACGTACACATAAAATAACATTTTCTACCACACAAAGCACCTGCTCTAAAACAGCCTTGAAACACTCCCAAGATTTGTTTTACTTCCTGTAAACTCTGAGGGTAAGCAAGATAGTCCTTTTATTCTTCCTGGTACATATGAAAAGTTAAAAGTCAAAAAAGAGAAACAAACAAACAGCAAGTATCATTTTAAACTTTAAAATGGAGCCAATATATATTATTGTAGTACTGCAGCCAACATTTCCCTTGCCTCAAAATGTAGGGAGAGATTATATCTTGGTTCTGGGCAACCATTAAAAAGGAGCAGAAAATGCCATCCCAAAATATTCCTCTTTGCCATAAGGATTATTTCAAGCTGGTTATTTTTAATAAACAGCAGATACAGGAGAAACTCTGAAAACTGAGTAAAAGCTACCCTTTTTAAGAGACACATTTATAAGGGAAATCTCCATTCATAACAGTGTCTTTCTCTACTAGAGAGAGAAGCCTGACTAAATCTCTTAGAAACTCTTAACAATGGAGAAGACAGACCTAAATCTCCATAACAACCTTACATTTGTTTTCTGTGCTTTTCCTGGTAGCCTCCCATAACTGGCTCTCTTACCCCTTCAATATTTTCTTTTGTCTTTAGCTGGAGATGATATTTAAGGTGGTTGTTTAGACCATTTAGGAAGTTTCTCAGATTCCTTGGGTCTCTTCTACATAAGCAGGAAGTATACTTGTTATTAAATTTCTGTTTATTTCTCTCTGTTGATCTGTCTTAGAGGAGTTGGTGGGGGTGGCGGGGTGGTGTTGGGTCTCAGTCAAGGACATAGAAGGGCAGAGAAAAAATTATTTTTCTTCCCAACCCCATGAATCTCAGGAATATTTAATGATTTTTCGGACTCATTCTAATTAAATACCAAATAGTGACAAGGTTAATCAGCAGGAAAGTTCATTGCAATCTAAACATGAAATGCTTCCCTTCCTTCCTAAGGAAAAAAAGTTAAACGAAATAGTGTATAATATGTATTTTGTTTTGTCTCTAAAATTCTTCCATGTATAAGAAAGGAACAAAACTGCCAAGATATTCTCTCCCAATTCCATTCTGTATTAATACAGTAAAGGAATACCAGATATGACCAGTTTCTAAACACATAGATCAATGTTCCCATAACATCAGTGTCAAGAGTCACTAAAATAGCTATTTTAGTAGGATAGTTGAAAATGTTACTTCATCTAGATATGAAAATGCATACATTTTACATACATCCTTCCCAATCGTCTTTTATTTCATATGACTAGCTTAGAATAATCACCATCTGCCATGGAGAGTAAATTGCTAACACTGGGGAAATGTCACTTCATTGCCTGCTTAACTGAACAATGAAGGAATTGGATCACAAATGGAAAATCTGGTCAGACCCCAGGCAACTAGTCACACTACTGCCTGGCAATACATATACAAGAGAGGTTATTCTAACCCATATAAAGGGAAACAGAAAGAGGGACAAGAGATGACAACTGTCTGTCCATAAAGAAAATACGGGAAGAACAAACTATTTTCTAAATCTTCCCTAAAGAATGAAACAAATAACTGAACACGGAATAATACCTAAAGTGCTTACGCAGGCTGTACCTGTTTGTATTTCTTTGACATTAGGAGGGCTGTCTTTAAAACCTCCCCTTTCAGGGTGAATTGAGAAGGCGTACACTGTGGTGGGATCCAGGTGGGAGAACGTAGCTGCTTCTTGAACTACCTTCTGGACCTATCCATCCAAAAGAATAAATTAGCAAGTGTTCATTTAAAAAATGTTCCACAATTCAGCACAACCAAATAAGCATGGGAGTTATTTAATTTCACTACCATGTAATGTAAGAACACAGTAATATTGGGTTCAGCATGAAAGATTCGAGTTAATGCCTCCAAGAGCCACCTGTAACGTACCATGAGAGCAGCAGTACAGTTCAGGCATGTGATTTCATAATGCTGGAAATTCCCATCAACTCGATTCCAGAGAATCTCTATGGAAGAGTCTGTCACTTTGCCCTTGTGGATATCTGATGGCGATTCCAGACCTACCCAAAACACACAACACATTTAAATTCAATTTATATGTTTTCTAACTGGGTTTTTCTTTTAATTTATCCCTGTAAAGGGGGAAAAAACATAATTTCGGGTAAAGAATAAAGTTTATTAATCAACCACCTTTATATCCTAATTTAAAGTATTGTTTATATATCAAATGACAGTTTATCAAATATAATAATCAGTGGCAATACTCAGAGTCATTGAAAACACTGTAACAAGCAGCTGATTTTGGTTTTGCCACAAAAACTACATAACAGGAAATTCACAGTGCAAATTGCATGATATCCAAAAGAAAAAAAAGAGATTAAAGCTTTCTGAGTCTATTACCATACACTAAAAGGACAACAGAGAGAAAAATGTAAAGTCCAGACAAGGGAGTAAAAGAATCCTCTTTGTATCAAATATTGGCTAAAGCTAAAATCAAATCTTATCTGATGAGTTTTAATGGGTTATATTTTCAAATTAAAGATTCCATTCAGCATACGGAAAAAAAAATTTTCATAAAAACTAAAAAAATTGCTGCTTTAGATTGTCATCTTATATATCGATATATTTTGCCACTTATATCACAAAATTGATATATTTAGATGATCAAGTACTAATTATTTTTAAAGACAAGAACTGTCAAATATAATGCTGCCCATAAAGATTTATAACACAAGGAAGAGACAGAGAATACAGATATGATATAAAAAGTATATAAAAATTGCAAACAAAAATAAAGTATAAACATATACTGAGCTGATTAAAGTACTATTACAGTATGTGACTGGTGATATCAGTTTGGAAGCATTTTATGAAAACTTGAGTTTAAACAGTAATGGAAAGATTACAATTCGAGAAGAAATGACACACAGTAATATAATAATATATGTGTACATTTAAAGAGTGAAAGAGAAAAACGTGAAGAACTTGGATATGTTATAGTAAAAAATATTACATTTTTAGGACTACATATGATTTTTGTTTGGCATTTATTACTCTGTGCCATTCATTTCTATATCTACTAGGTCAATAGCTTAGATGAATTTCATGTGTCTTTGATGGTGAAAATGAGTATTTGTAGAATTTATGAGTGACTTAAAGAAAAGATAAACCAAAATTGATATGAAATTCAAAACGTAAGTATTGGGGCACCTGGGTGGTTCAGTGGGTTAAAGCCTCTGCTTTCAGCTCAGGTCATGATCCCGGGGTCCTGGGATCGAGCCCCACATCAGGCTTTCTGCTCAGCAGGGAGCCTGCTTTCCTTCCTCTCTCTCTGCCTGCCTCTCTACCTACTTGTAATCTCTGTCTGTCAAATAAATTTAAATAAAATTAAATTCAAAACATAAGTATTGGTATGAACAAATATAATACACACTAATTTTAAATATTCAAAGAAGTGGGGAAAATATATACTAGTTCTTTCCAGACAAAAGGCAGCATGGAGAGAGCGAACACATGCTAAGATTATATGCTTTGAGAGACACTATTAAGTGTCTCTAGACTCAAAAAATATAGCCTAGTTCTCATAATTTGCCTAAAACTATTCACATTCCTCACTCTTAAAATAAGTCATTTTAAGTTCTGATTAATATGCACATACATTTTTTGTTAATGGATAGATATAAAAATTCAGGACTTGTCAATTTTACATAAAGTTAGCTCTTCATACTTGAGCAATGAAAGATCAGGCTCAGGAGAAAGGCATTTGTAATTATTTTAGAAGAGCTTTGAAAATAACTCCATTGAAGTAAATGTAGCTTACTAATATGAAATGGTACACAAAATCAAAATCAAGAAAACACCTAAATCCCAAAATACTTATTTTAAGATTTTGTTTATTTATTTGACAGAGAGAGATCACAAGTAGGCAGAGAGGCAGGCAGAGAGAGAGAGAGAGGAGGAAGCAGGCTCCCCGCTGAGCAGAGAGCCCAATGCGGGACTCGATCCCAGGACCCCGAGTACATGACCTGAGCCGAAGGCAGCGGCTTAACCCACTGAGCCACCCAGGCACCCCCAAAATACTTGTTTTAACTGCAGGCACATAATACTTATTACTTAATTTAGTCCCACTGATGATGTAAACAAAAAAAATTATATTCTGTGCCTGGGATTAAATTGCCAACAGTTATTTTATTGTCATGTTTCAAGGACTTGGTCATATTTGGCCCTCCTTCAATTACAACGTGTATGCCGTCAAACACTCCAATATCGGGCATTCGAACAAATAAGATTATAGAGGTACTATGGCTTTCATATGGGATGACAATTTGGACTGGTTTGGGATCCGAAAGATAAAAAGAGAGATTTATAAGTAGTGGGCTTTTTTTTTTTTTTAAGATTTTATTTATTCATTAGAGAAAGAGAGAGCACACAGTAGGGGGAGAGGTAGAGGAAGAGGGAGAAGCAGGCTCCCCACTAAGCTCGGAGCCTGACACGGGACTCGACGTGGGGCTTGATCCCAGGACCTGGAGATCATGACCCAAGTCAAAGGCAGACACTTAACAATCTGAGCCACCCAGTTACCCCAGTGGGCTTTTTTTTTTTTTTTTTTTAATTTCAAATCTATTTCTCTCCATTTTGTCTGGCATGTTCTAGAATATGCAAAAACACTAAAAGCCTGTGCAAACTTATGTTTACTATATCAGAAAAATAAGGTGGATATTCTGAAAGACTGTATGTACATATATATTGGAAATACTTGATTAACTTTCATTTTTTGATTCTCAGGAACTTTCATTTTTTGATTCTCCAAAACCTAAGAATCTGAGATTTTCTGATTTTTTTTACCTTTTTTATATTTTTATTAAGCCAATGCTTTTGAAAACCTATATACTAGGAAGAGTGCTTAAATAAAGTTAAGTAAGGCCAGATTCCTGCATTCCGATTTCCCAATCTCAAGAAAGAGATATGCAAATCCCTTACTAAATCCCAAATGCATAGAGCTGAGCTGGTAACATGAACAAAAAGCTGTTGAGAAGAAAGGAAGAAAACAATTTTAGTAGAGATCATTGGAGAAGGCTTCCAGAGTCTATGATGTTTTATCTGAATCTTAAAGGGTAGTACAGGTTAACCAGAAAGAGAATGTGGTGGTGAGAGGTGGTAAGAAGGGAATTTCAGACAAAGAGAAAACGATGAATGAAGCATAGGAACCAAAAAGGAAATTGGGATGATTATCATCATCACTGTGTATTCGGGGAATATCATGTTCTTTCCTCTGTTTACTAGCATGACAAGTTACTAATCACTAGTCTTTGGCAACTATGGCAAGATTAGTCCCTAATCTTTGGCAGGTTACTAAGTCACTCTGTGCCTTGGTTTCTTCATTCCTAAAATGGGAAGGAGACTAGTATCTACTCTGCAAGGTTATTGTGATGATCCAATGAGAGACTGTATTTGTATACAAAGTGCTTAGTTCCAGGCTCAGGTGGTAAAAGCCTGGGGTACGTGAGGAACAGGGATCAGGCTGGCAAGGCCACCTCTGGGGCTGGGTGCTGTCTGCAAGAGGCTTTGCATGCCGTGCTATGGAGGTCAGACTCTATCCTGTGGGCACAGGGATTCTGAACAGATTTCATTTCATTTTTAGGAGCGCAGTCCTGGTAACAGTTTAGGGGAAGGATTCACTTACATTTCATACTCTCGCTGACCTCTCTGTAAGAGCTTTCTTGTACTGTAATCCTCTGCTGTCCTATTTAGAGCAGATTTAAAATTTCAGATGAGTTCTATTCACATTTTTCCCCCCTCAGGTCAATTTTAATTTCAACTGTATTTGTGGATTATTGAAATACAACCTAGTATATCCTTATATGTGTCTTTCTTCCAAGTATATATCTTCTTCTAAGATACATTCTGAGGAAATATTCTTTCTTCCAGAGAGTAATTGGACAGCCTTTGCTTTTCAGTTTTCTTTGTGACATCTGGTTTGATGTAATGGAATTTGTTTTAAGTCAATAATACTGTATTTGATAATGTGATTTCGCCAGTTTACCCAGAACCAGTACAGTGTAAAAGGATTTAAATACATAACTATAATTAGCATTCCAGAACATAAAACCTGTGCAATATGTCCATCAATTCGTTCATTTGTAACATAAATTTCTTGCCTTTTTTAGTCTGGGGAGTTATGAGGAAATGTTCAATGTATTAATCATAACAAATACCATATGGTTTACTACTGGGTTTCAAAGCATTTTTACCATGTTTTTCTTTTTCAAGCTATATTAACTTTCCTTTTTCTGTCATCACTGATGCTTTTTGTGGGTTTCCTCTTTAAATCCCTTACAGCTCTCCTCAGTTACAAAGCTGTGAACAAAAAGTATGGTTTTTCCAAGGCTAGTCTGACATCCCACAAGTATCCAATCCATTTGAATGTGTGAGCAATGATATGAAAGTTTCTAAATCTACCTTGAGCAGAAATTAAATATCAGGAGATTGGAAATAAGTGGCCAGTGTAGTCATGGAAACAGTTCACTTCCTTGTTCCTAGGCACTGAAGATATCTTCTAAGGAAAGACAATGCTTTAAATAGGCATTATCTAATTTAGTTTCTAAAACTGTATAGTCTGTGACATTCTCTATAGCTGGTAAATGTGGGGTTTTTCATCAGTTCCACTTGTTCAGGGAAATGGGACCAATGACATCAATAAATGACATATTACAGCAGATGGACACCAAGGCTGGAAAAGTGGAAAACAAGACAAAGTTCTTTCTTCTCTTTAAAACTATATCCTGAACCTCTGGAAACTCAAGTGAGAGAAAGTATTACTAATTAATTAATTAATTAATTAATTGTATTGTCATATTCTGGAGACATCTAGGTGTCTCCACTTTCGTGGCTGTGACCTTTATCCTTACCCATTTTCCTGAAAGAGATCTTTTTTTTTTAAATGTTAAACTACTCATCTTTATTAACAGCATTTAAGTTAAAAAAGAAAACAATTACATTAGTAAATTATAAAACTTTTTCATTTGGGACAAAAGGGTTGGATTGTCATGGTAACAGTTATCAAATCACCATAGCCAGAAAGACAAGAATCAATATGGAGTCCTCCTTCCTCTCCATCCCAAACTATATACAGTCTACACTAAGTTCCTTTGTGTGTGCCCCTTTAATAACTCACATATCTGTTATTCCTCTTCACCATTTCTGCTGTTGCTCAATTTACATGCTCATCTACTAGTGGACCCCAGCAATAATCTGTACTGACTATTTCTGATCTCCTGGCTTATCCTTCATATCCTAGCCTTCTTGTTTTTTATTTATTTTTATTTTTTATTTTTTATAAACATATGATGTATTATTAGCCCCAGGGGTACAGGTCTGCGAATCTCCAGGTTTATACACTTCACAGCACTCACCATAGCACACACCCTCCCCAGTGTCCATAACCCAACCACACTCCCCCCCGCCCCGCAACCCTCAGTTGTTTCGTGAGATTAATTGTTCTTTTCCTGTCCCCCAAACTCTCCACGTTGCATTTTCACTTCCTCATGAAAGAGATCTTTTAAAAGGAGTGAAAGCAGTGGGGACTATATGAGGTTTTGTTGACTTTTTTTTTCAATGTAAGATAAATGGAACAAGGCTAAATTCAAAGGGTTTTATTATGGGCAAGGAAGAATGAAGTCTCAGAGATTTCCAGCCTGTCTTAATATTTATCCTTCTATACTGAGAGGGACAGAAGGAGACTCAAATACCAGCTCTCCCTCCCTCAAGAAAAGGAGTACTTGATTCCTCCAACAATGAGAGACTACATAAACAAACGGCTTTACTGTGGTTGAAACACTAGGGATGCTCTTCACGCCTCAAGCTACCAGTCCAGTCCTACTGAGAAAATAAAAATCGTCGCAATAATAAACATTTTCAGAATGCTTGCTTGGTGTCTGAGCCCTTAAATTTTATTGATTTCATACAGTAGATAAGATTATCATCATTCCCATTTTAGAGAGAAGGAACCTTAGGGCCAATAAAGCTTGAGGGACTTTCCAGTGGGTATAAGCTGATAATTGTGGAGCTGGAATTCCAGCTGAGACAATCCAGTTCCAAGGTCGGTGCTGCTAAGCACTGCCTCCTCCCAAAGGTCACATGTTACAATTCATGTGCACCAACATAATAACTGGAAATCAAATCTGGCTAGTTATTTTCAAGATAATTTAGAGTGATGGACAAATATGTTTCAAAAAGAAAAGGGAAGTCAATGAAGGTGTGAGTTTTATTTTCTTCTCTGCTTCTGAAAAAGGTCATTAACAGGTACAGGTCTCTCTATGCTTTAACCATCTCAAATTGTACGGAAGAAAGAGAAATGGGACATGGTAGGTAACAGTTATCAACAAATGTTTGTTGAATGGATGCATACAGAGAATTAATTTCTATTTATGCACCTTGGGATAGGTTAATATATATCATCTGAGACAAATAAAAATGATGAATGGTAAATAATCTGATGGCACCAGTAGTGCTTCTAAGGTTAAGAACAGAATAGAAAAGCTAATAGAATTATAAGAAATAGTGATATGCTTGAAGAAACTAAAGACAATTCACCAGAAAAGAAGAAACTATAGAAACCAGGAACACCTAATGGCTATTTCCAAACAACTGATGTCCTTTCATGTGAATCAGGGAGTAGATGTGCTCTCTTTGTAATGCTTCTGGAAACAAACATGGTCTTATAATAGAGAAAAATTACAGGGATGCATTTACAAAATAATGAGAGGCTCTATGCTAGGAATTACATATCAGGTAGGGCATTGGCAAGAAGATTTCTATCTTAACTTCAAACCCCCAAATTCTATCATTTTTCCTAGGATTTATATATGTTAATCATGTTTCAGCCTGCATGCTAGAGAGCAGTTTTACAAATGTATTTGAGTTAAACAGAGTTAAGAACTGTCAGACACCTGGAGATTCCAGGCTGAGTAAGATTTCAAAGAAGCTCACTTTCTAGAAAGGGAGATAAAATTTTTATATTTTAGATAGCAGAGGGTTGAAATCTCCTGAGTTCCCTGGACTCAAAGAAAAAAATAGGACTTTAGAGCTGGAAGTCAATTTAAAAATGTATTCAATGATCTAAATTTTTAAGAGAAAACTTAGGCACCAAGACACTGTGGGGACACTCTAACCTCATATTGTTAATAGTTGGTTCATTTTCCATTTATGAATTTTAATTTTAGTACTTCCATTCTGCCAATAAAAATTTTGGGGGTTGGGCATGAAATATATTTTTTTAGGAATATTTCTTTTTAGGAATATCTTTTTTTCAGATGTTTTCTTTTTTCCTAACCTTTTCCTATGATAATTATCTTCAGGCACATTTTCTCAGAAATTTAAGTATGGAATAGCTATAGACAAATTTAGTTTTAGTCTTCTTTTTTTTTTTTTTTTTATTAAGTTCAGTTAGCCAGCATATAGTACATCATTAGTTTTTGATGTAGTATTCAATGATTCATTAGTTTTAGTCTTTGGAAGACAAAATGGTAAGATTTGATGTGGTTGAGTGTGGACACTACTGGTACATAATTTTTTGGACCAAGTCATTTTTCCCATCAGGCTACCCTACTATTAGCCAAAAAGGCCTGTGAGGTCTAATCTTCTTTCCTTTCTCAGAGATACCTCTTTCTACCCAAATCAGATACAAGTAAAAACAAAACAAAACAAAACAAAACAAAAAAACCCTTCCTTTATGCCTCACATGCACTCTATCACCAAAGCTCAGACTTCCTACTTTCAAACTATAAAATATATCTACTACTTTCTATCTGCTCTTTCCCATCCTTGCCCACCATCATCTTTTCCCTAAATTCTAGGACACTCTTACCCAGCTGTCCTACTTCCATCCCTGACCCTTTACAAATCATTCTTTGCACACAATCGGGGGGAATTTTTGTAACAGAGCTCACACCATCACTCTCCTGAATAAAACTCTGAATGGCTTCCCATTGCCCTCAAAACAAACTCAAAAGCACAGCCTATAAGATCTCTGTGATCTAACCCCTGAATACCTCTGCAATATCATTTCATATTCCTCTTCTCCCTCTTCATTAGACACAGCATATTACAGCCTTTTTTGGTCTCAGATACACCAAACGTTTCCCTGTTTTATAGCCTTTGTGCCTTTACACCGGGTGTTAGTGTCTACCGCACCCTTCATCCACCTGATCACACTGTGGCTCCTTCTCATCCATTAGGCAACTCACATTACAGTCCATCCACACCAGAACCGCCCACCCCTCTTCAGTTACATCACACCCCATTGCTTTTTCCCCTCCTAATGTTTAGCACGATTTATAAATATCTAAAAATATTATTTATTTACTTGTCATTTCTTTTCTTTCTCCTTCCTTAATAGATTTGTTTTGGCATTTTTTATTTTAATTTATTTTTTTAGATTTTTAATGATTACATATGGCATGAATTAACCTTATTCGAGAAAGAACATGGAGATTTGTCGTTGGTTTGGCCCTAAGCCTTTTAAATACTGTTAGTATTTTCTTTCAATGTGCTGCAACAGCATGCCTTTATAATAATAATTACAGACATTCATATAGCTATGTGTCAGGCACTGTTCTAAGCCCTCACCTTTATTAAATCAGCTATTCTCAGGAAAATCCATTCAATATGAACATACCATTATTTTCTCCCACTTTAGAAATGGGTAAATTAAGGCAAAAATATGTTAAATACATTGCTCAGGGCCACTCAACTAGTTTGGCCCAGATTCAGACTTAGGCGGTGTGGCTTTAGGGTCAAGTTTCTAATCAAAATCAACTTTGCCTTAATTCATGCATTAAGCATTCTTGGGAGAAGAGAAATGCAAACCACTCCAGGTCCTGGGCTACCATTAGATATGCAACCAACAATCTACTTAAAAAGATAAAACCTACTACCAGAGGGGTGTGTCAGGGAATGTTCCACAATAGCCCCAAATCAGCAGATATCTGTTATGAATGAAAAACATTTGATTCTCACTTAGAGTCTGTTGAATGGTTACCAGCTCACTCAAATTCCCATTCATCACTGTTGCCATTCCAATGTCATATGTCATCCCAGGGGTTAAATTATCAATCTTTAATCTATTAGCATTCCTTACAAAAAGCTTCAGGACTTCTCTTATATCTGATGAGGGTTTGATTTGAATGTAGACCTCGTGGCCATCTGGTGGGGATTCCCACTGAAGAATTATACTGCCCTCTCCCACATCTTCAGGTTTAATGTGAACCTTCTGAGGAGGATTAATACCTTCAAAAAAACAGATAAGTAGATAGACTTATATTAGTTTATTGTTAGCATTACTCTTGCTCTGGAGTAAAAATGTCTTAATCCAATATTAGTTCCTGTTAACAGTAAAATTTAGCAAATCCCTACATCACCATGACTTAAAATAGACTCCATTTTAGAGAAAAATATGTCTTGTTGTTACTATGTAAGATTTGTCAATAAGATTAAGCACATTGCACATTAAGGAAATCTAGAGTCTTTGGCAAATTCTTCAGATTTAAAAAAAAGATTTTATTTATTTATTTGACAGAAGGAGAGAGAAATCAGAAGTAGGCAGAGAGGCAGGCAGAGAGAGAGTCAGAAGCAGGTTCCCTACAGAGCAGAGAGCCCGATGCGGGGCTCAATCCCAGGTCTCTGAGATGATAACCTGAGCCGAAGGCAGGGGCTTAACCCACTGGTCCACTCAGGTGCCCCAAATTCTTCAGATTTTTAAGAGTTCCATCAGAGTAAGGTTTCTATTGCCAAGGTTATTCCTTTTTTCATCAAATGTGCATGGCACCTACTAACATACCAGGCAGTCACCTGCACAAAAAATAACAAAGATCACTGCCTTATGCAGTTTATATTGTAATGGGTGGAAATACACAATAAACAATCATAAAATAAATGTAAATATTATATAGTACTTTAGATATGATTAGGCTAAGGGAAAAAAGAAAAAGTAAGCTAAAGCTAGGGAGCCCAGGAAGGAGGTGGCTTTGGGGGGAAGTTGTGGTATTAAATAGGGAATCCAGAGCAGGTGTCTTTGAAAGGATGAGATTTTGAGCTAAGCATTGGAAGGAGGTTAAGAAAGTAGAAGATGTGGTTTATATATACAATGGAATATTACTCAGCCATTAGAAAGGATGAATACCTATCATTTACATTGACATGGATGGAACTGGAGGGGATTATGCTAAGTGAAGTAAGTCAAGCAGAGAAAGACAATTATCATATGGTTTCATTTATATGTAGAACATAAGGAATAGCTCAGAAGGCCATAGAGGAAAGGAGGGAAAACTTAATGGGAGAAATCAGAGAGGGAGACAATGAGACACTCTGGCCTCTAGGGAAACAAACTGAAGGTTACAGAAGGGAGTGGGTAGGGGAATAGGGTTAGGTGATGGGCATGCAGGAGGACACGTGATCTGATGAGTACTGAGTGTTATACACAATTAATACATCTTTGAATACTACATCAAAAAACTAATGATGTACTATATATTGGCTCACTGAACATAATAAATTTTTTAAAAAGACAGATATTCAATATCTGGAAGAAGAGTTTTCCAGGCAGGGGGAAAAAATTGCTTAGAATTATAACCTATTATAACCTATTATAAAAGCTTTTACATGGTGGGAGTTTACTTGTTATCTTCAAATACAGAAAACCAGAGTGAAAGGACAAAGTAGTCGAATGAGGTCAGGGGATAACAGAAACCCAGAGGTTTCATGGGCTTTTACTTTGAACAAAGTAGGTAGCTACTACAGTTATGTGCAGAAGCATGATCTCACCTAAATGTAAAAGAATCACTTGGGTGTTAACGTTAATAACCAACCCCACAGAGAGCCAATGGTTGAAACAGAGGAGGCAAGCCCAGGACTCCTGGCGAGAGAAAGTGATGGCCTGGATGACAGCAACCATAAGGAAAGCAAGGAGAAGTATTCAGATTCTAGATTCATTGCAAAGATAGAAACAGTAGGATTTCCTGACAGCTAGGGTGTAGGCTGTAAGAAAAACAGAAGAGCTGAGGATGGTTTTTGACCTAAACAACCGGATGAATGAAATAGCCATGAACTGACCTGACAGTACAGGTCATAGGTACAGCAGATTTGGGTGGAAACATCTGTAGTTCCATTTTGGACATATTGGATTTAAGATGTCTATCAGATATCCAAATAAGATGTATTACTGTAAACATATATAAGTCTGAAGCTCAGGAGGAATGTCTGGAGGCTGAAGATATACACTTGGGAGTTATTAACATGTAGATTTTTTTAGAACTTTGAGACTGGTATTTATCCTAGAAATAGTTATAACTTTATATTACTTTTCAAATTTCTGAAGGTATGATATCTATTTGAAAATAGGATGATACCAGGTTGTCGTTGCTATTCTTACAGAAAATCATCAGAGAGCTCTTGATAGTCGATCATAATAACTGAAGAAAATACTTGGGGCTAATTAGCTCCTTATACAATTTACACGACTATCAACCCTTGTGATTTTTAATACTATACAATTCTCTCAAAATAGTAATCCCCTCCTTTTAGGCTTAATTGTTTATCCCATGTCATATACTTCCTCTGAACTTTCAATAGTTCACCAAAACAAAGATCAATCATTAATTTATGTCCAAGAATACTTATGTAATTTTAAACTGTTCAGTAGTTATACTTTAAATAATCTTCAAAGAATTCTTTACAATTTTTGTAATTAGTTTGTTCCCAAAAACTGTAACTTGACTTTGAATCTGTTTTGAGATTCACTTCCTATCAACACAATAAAGACTGACCATATTTTTAGTTCTCAGGAAAATATCACTCTGGTTCAGACCCATAATCTGCTCATCCTATACCGCTTCACAAAACTGTAGCTAGTCTGACTAGAGGCAATGAAATTAATTATGTATATAAAAATGATCAGAGAATGCTAGAATAATCCAATTAGACAAGCTGCCCACAAGATTCCAGGGTGAAACAACTTCAGATCTTTGTTCTTGTGTGATTGCAAAACTCACAAACATTTATTTCAGTGCAGGACTTAGATGAAATCTATGAATGCCACACACAAGCAGAGATTGAGGAAAAGATGAGATCTGGTAAGTCTGTGATAGCCCTATAATTACTCACAGAAATTTCTGTTTATGCATGTGCATTTTTATGGGCAAGGGTCCATTAATCTTTCCACATTCTCAAAAGACTTCATGATCCATAAAAGTTAAATTTTATTGAATAAAATATACTCCTTAATATGTATGAAAGCTCTTCCTATTCTGTGCCTAGCTTACACTTTCTAGATTCTCTGCAAGCCCCCGTACTTCAGCCTTGCCAAACTATTTGCCAATTTGCTAATGTTCAAATGTCAGTCCTTTCTAAAAGTTCTGGCTTTCCCAGGTATGGCTACCTAGATGCCTCTTTTTTGGTCCTCTCTGCCTGTGCACTTGCTGTTTGCCCTACTCACAGCATCCTCTTGCCTCGCTACTGCCCCCTGGCTAACTCCTATTCTTCCTCCTGAAGCAGTGCATGACTCCACCAGAAGACTTCTGGGTTAACTGATGCTTCTTATGGGCCCATAGTCCCCAGAGCAGAACCCCTATAGTTGCAACTATAAGACAGCATTATCACTGTTTTTTAAATTACTTGTCTCACTCTATTAGCACATAGCCCTTTAAAGTCAGAAGCTAGGTTTTATTCATCTTTGCATCTCTAGTACCTATTATCATTCTAGTCTAGATACTAGTCATCTCCAGTACCTATTACTGATACTAAAAAAATAACATATTGAGTGAATAATGAATGAAAAAAGGATATTGCCTTAAGCTTAAGAATAAAAGAACACGGGATTACTAATTTCCACATATGCACTGCTATGTCAGTTTACAGTTAATACACAGAGCAAATGACCCAAAAATTAAAAGTGCAGACACACATGTACCTTCTTCCTGTCCCTCTAGTAAGCAGGTATATGCCATGGAAGATTCTAATTTGACTTCAAAATGAACAAATCTATGAGAAATCCTCCTAGTCTTCCTGTCAGTTACAAATGGAAACATTTACAGAGAAGAGACCAATGGCTACCGGAGAAGATCTGTATTGGAGAGTAGGCAAAAGGGGTAAAGGGGGTCAAGGGCAGCATGATGGAGGGTAACTAGACTTCTGAGTGATCACTGTGTAGTGTACACAGATGTTGAATTATAATATTGTACACATGAAGCATATATAATAAAAAAAGAGAAAAAGAAAAAAAATCATCTTCATAAGTGTAATAGAGTCAACCAAGCATTTATCCATTGAAGGGAGCTTTGTCTGAGCTCAAGGAAGAGAAAAAATTGGCTATCTACTATCCATTTGGAAAAAATACGTTTGCTTAGGATTTGCAACACTGAATACATGTATGTTAAGCATTTGCATTAAGTTCTCCTTAAATGGCACCTTTTGTTGTTTTATTTTCAAAGTATTGCAAGTATTGCCAATAAGTATGAGAAGGCTAATTGCTCTATGGCTGTGCACATTTTGCATTTCTCCTACCTTGGTCTAGCATGTTTGAATTTTAGCTATTCTGACTTGACTGGAATTTCAGCCAAAGAACTTTGCATATAGGCATGTTAAATACACATGCACAAACAATACAATTACAAACAATTACACACGCAGGAATATACTCCAAAAAGTGTTTAGCTATGCGTTGTTTCATATAATACTCTAATCTTTTTTTTAAAAAAGTGACTCATAGGAGTATACCTACTGCTTCATTAAAAGATAGGTTACTCTAATGATTATGTTCCAGACAAGAATTCAAAATTGGCATGTGGAGGTGAAGGATTAGAAATGCAATTGCCCAAAGTCCTGGAGTGATACTGCCCCCTAGAGGTGAACTCCTCACACTGTGTAAGAAAATGAATTTGAGTAAAAGAATATGCAGACCAATTTGTTGGATCTAGAAGTGGATGAACTAATCTTCTTCATGTTTCATAATAACTTATTTCCCAGCCAAGGCTATTATAAGAAATATGTCTTCTAGGAACTCTGGTAGGAACAACGCAGATGTTTAAAGAGTTCATGTAAATCTAAACGAATTTAGTCCATAGAATCTATGCTAAATTTTGATTTAACACTCAAATGTTTAACTGTATTTATACTGATGAAGGATCAACATAATTAAACTTCAGCAGATAAATTTCAAAATATGAAGTTTAAATTTTTTATTAAAAGGCAAAATCGGCCTGTGCTTACCTGTAACGGCTGAGATAGGTCTCTCAAAGCAGCTTAAAGTTCCTCTTTCCCCAACACTGAATAGATATATCTGATAATGATGGAAAGATTTCAGATCTCCAATTTTCACTGATGTGCTGAATTTTTCAACAAGCACCTCTTCTGATGTGCTGTTTTCCACATCCAAAATAGTCACAAGATAATGGTGAAAAGACATAAGATCTGGAGGATTCCAGTGTAAAAATACTTCTTTTGGGGTCACAAGAGTCACTGTGACATTCTGAGCTGATAATGGGCCTGGGAGATTTCAAAAATCAGAAAAATAGATCATATTAGTGATATAATGTGGCAGAGTACTCTAGCACCTCTCAGTACTTCCCTAATATTCTAGGTTGGAGAAAAGAAAAACTGGATTTGAGACCTAGCTTTTCTACTGTATGTCTCTACTCCCTGAGTAAATTATTTACTTTCCCTGAGCCTCTATTTTTTTTGACTGTACAATGGGAATTACAGTAGTAGCGATATTGGAACATTATTAAGAAGATTAAATGAGATAAGGAATGGAGAGCACTTCACAAATCATTTGACCTCTGTTATTGGTTCAATCATTATTTTTATAACAAAACCACCAAAAATGGCATTTCT
Organism: Mustela nivalis; assembly: GCF_964662115.1. Lineage (NCBI taxonomy): Eukaryota > Metazoa > Chordata > Mammalia > Carnivora > Mustelidae > Mustela > Mustela nivalis. The sequence continues at coordinate 37,673,648 of NC_139026.1, forward strand.
GGCATTCTGTGATCATATCTTAAATGCCTCTTAATCCTTCTGCCCTGTCAGACTAGAGAGCAGGGACTTCCTATTCCTTATTCTTCATTTCTGTCATCACTAGACCTCAAGTATTCATCCTTGCAGAAATCTTTCCCTACACCAAAGCATTTCAACCAATCCCAGTCAGTGGTTTTTCTAATCCATCCTTCCAGATTAATTTTCTTTAAAAAGCACCTTGCACATATCAACTTCAAACCCATATCCATCCCTAACCTCCAAACACACACACACACACACACACACAGAGTACACTCATTCCTTTCTATCCTTTCTTTAGAAGCAATAGCTCAAGAGTTAAAACAAGACCATCTGGGTTCCTGTGTGGCTAACAAAGCATGTTCCTCTAGTCAGTTTATTTAACCTTTCCGAAGCTCAGTTTTCTCATTTCTATATAGCTACTCCCAGGGCTGAGGTACGACCTTTGTGAGATTATGCATTAAAAGTGTTTTGTAAAAGGTAAGGCGAGTTTTAGAAACTGCACTTAATGGATTTCCAATGCTTCTAAGGTCAAGTCCAACTATCTGAGATTCACACCCCTGGCACTCCCAAATCTGGTACACTTCACCACTCCAACTGTTTTTACCTTCATGCCTGAGGAAATCTTTTCCAGTTAACCTACACTATTCTTTCCCCACAAACTGCTGTCTCCATACTTTTGCTCACAGTGTTTTCCTTCAAGTTTGAAGCTAAGCCTCCCCTTTCCACGAGTCTTCCCATCACCCATCTTCTGAATTCTAGAAAGCACTTATTAAATGTATCACTAAGTGATTGATAATTTAGGCTCCTACATTTTCCTACACTTTGCTATCTTTTGTTTGCTTTTACTTTTCTTCCTTACTAATTCTCTTCATTGCATGTCTCCCCAAATCCACAATGCATGTCCGTTTATCTCCTGCTCTTAGTACATATCAAAACTTAAGTTCCAAAAAAAAAAAAATGTCTCAATTATCCACTGTGGGCTGGACACCAGTCTAGTCTGTGTTGTTAAGACAAGTAAGATATAGTTCCTGCCCTTATGGCTATCTAGTTTAATAGCAAAGTCAAAGACATAAACAGATCCACTGTAATTTAAAATGGTTAATGGTTAAAATGGCTAAAGATCTAGGTCAAGAGTGTTATGAGAAAATACCAAACCCTCAGGAAATATCTGCTGGTTATGATATTCAATAACTGAAAAATCACATTTTCAGAGATTTTGTAACTTACGTGTTTCAACAATAAATACTGAACTTAACATAGTTCTTGCCTCCCATTCATTTACTGCAAAGAGTAAAAATCTGTAAATATGGCCAGGAAACAATTTGGTAATTGTTTTTTCTGTAGTATTTGGGGATATGCTTTCAAAATATTGTTCTTCTGTATAATCTAAATAATACTTAATGATAATTTTATATCCCAGTTTTAGCCACTTATTCAAAGTGTTCCAAAAATTCCGATTATGCCAACCAAATACAACTTCAGTTGTTCCAACATCCTTTATGTGGATCAAAAGGTTTTCCTGCAGAGAAGGTGCTGGAAAAAATACAGAGGAGGATTGTTTGTAATTAAAAATCATAATTCTATCTTTACAATAATGACAGTGAGCTACATGGTATAAGAATATTAATAAAAATAATTACGTTCATATTTACAAATATATGGCAGTGGAACATAACAGAAAAATCTTGTATAGAAATAGTTTGATCCAGTTGCATTTTGTTGCAAAATGTAGCAATTGGTTTCATTCTTGGGTAGCATTGGAAAAGAAAAGGTTTCATTTTTCTTAAGGCCAAAAGATGATCCATCTGTCCATGTGAGATGACCGTCCTTCTGAAATAAGATGTACAAATTAAGCCGAGAACAAGAAATAGGTGTCATATCTTCAAATATATGTATCTGTCATGAATTATCGGAGCCAGAAACAGAGTTCACTTTTATTCACCCATTAGCCTTATGTCTTCAAGCAAATTGCTGAGTCCCACATTAAGCTTTTTTTTTAAAGATTTTATTTGACAGAGATCACAAGCAAGCAGAGAGGCAGAGAGGAGGAGGAGGCAGGCTCCCCGCTGAGCAGAGAGCCCGACACAGGGCTCGATCCCAGGACCCTGAGATCATGACCTGAGCTAAAGGCAGAGAGTTTAACCCACTGAGCCACCCAGGCGCCTTCGCATTAAGCTTTTATTTTCTCATCCATAAAATGGCTGTGATAATAGAACCAACATTCTAAATTAATTACAGAGGCAGTGCAGGTAAAGACCCAACACAATGCCAAGTATAGACCCCACTATTCATTACAGATTAGTTACTTTATTTCAGCTCACTGAATAAGCCAGAGGCATCAAGGGAGGTCGTTGATACCTTTCTACTACAGGATGTCACTGGTGAGTATCACCAACCTCAATGCTCACAGGTAAGAGATGTTAAAACAATCTGTTCCAATTCCACCTAACAGAATAGAAGAATACTCTTTCCTTGAAAAACTGGACATAGTGGGCTGCAGCTTAGCAAAAAGACAGAGGATCGGAGACAGTACACGTAAGTGGTCAGGGCACAAAGCTCTGGTCAGACTGACACAGATTCAAAGCCTGGCAGGGTCATCTCTTAGCAGTGTGACCAGGATTTTTCTGAGCTCCATCTTCCTTTATCTATAAATGAGAACAATAACAGTACTTCCCTCATAAATTTGTTGTGAGAACTAAATGAGAGTTACCGGTTTAAACTTTCTAGATTGGAAGACAGAACTATTAATCTTTCCTTCATCACATTCCTGCTGAGTGCCAGGCCGTAACTGGAAGCTGGGATAGAATGATGAATAAGACACTGTCTTTATCCTCAAAGTTGAGTAACAAACTCATACTTATTCAGCAAGAGTGAATGAGGTGATGTCTTTCACTACCTGCCACAGGGATTATAACCCAGGAGGTGACTTTGATGTTAACCTCAAGAGACCAGCTTAACGTAGAGGTTATAGAATATAATGGTTAAGAGCAGACTCTGATGCATGTCCACATGGGCAAGCTAACTCCCTGTGCTCCAATTTCCTCATATGGCATACAAGTAAATCACACAGAATGGCGCTTTGCACTTAGGAGACACTATAGGACTCAGCTATTATTATAAAGGAAGTTTTTCTTAATAGTTACTTTGATGTTTCATTTACCTCCTAAATTATTTTTAAGTATCATAAAAGCAGAGACTGTATCTTAGACCCCTTTGAATAATTCACAGCAACCATTCATGATACCTTGGGCACCCTCGCTTTGGCTGTCATGACCATATGACCTGAACCTGATACCAGAAACCAGTAACAAGAACTACTGGAAGTGTACATTCTAATTTAACAGTTTATAACAATCATGCTAACAGCAGGAAACAACGATATATATACACTCACTGGTCTACTTGAAAAGAGACTGGCATGCTGGGAGGTCGGCTTGGGAGAGTCAGACATGAACTGTGATTTGAGGAATCTTTATTAGAACTTCATTCCCTGACTGTGAAAAGATAAAGGAGGCCCCAAAAGAGAATGATGAAAATGTGATTAAAGACTGTCAATAAAGGGCACCTGGGTGGTACAGTCATTTAAGCTATGACTCTTGGGATTCACCTCAGGTCATGATCTCAGGGTCAGGCTTTGCACTCAGGGCAGAGTCTGCTTAAGACTGTCTCTCCCTCTGTTCCTCTCACCCCCTCTCTCAAAGAAATTTTAAAAATCTAAAAAAAAAAAAAAAAAAAAAAGACTGTCAATAATTTTCCTCAAGCTGATGCAAAGTTCCACGGGGGCGGGGGGGGGGGGAGGATTGTATCAAACTGATGTGCCTTGGGTCTCTAGAGGTCAGGCTATCTGGTAGAGAACAGATTTATTTTTGAGTGGAAGGAAATTTTTAATAAATGGATCATCAAGAAGAAAACACAGAGTAGACAGAGGTAACTATGCTACGTCTTGGGTTTTCCTACAAAATAAAATTTCATGAGATTTTCCATAGTGATAAGAATGTTGGGAGAAAATATCACACATTCCTTATTTCACTGGTATTGCATAAGATCTTTAGATCTTTCTATAACTCTTGTAGTAAAATTAAATTTCATGAACCTGGATGTTTTATCGTTCCGATTTTAGTGTATGTGCTGCCAAAGCAAGCACGAACCTGGATGTTTTAAATAAAAAAATAAAATGAACAAAATTTCTATATTCCATATTTTCAGTTTCACATTATTCTGTTTTTCACAGAGGTGAGAAATAGAGGAAGTAGAGCAGGTTGGTGGGAAGGAAAGGACAGTCTGGGCAATCTTGAAGTGTCTGTGGAAAATTCCTAAAGAGATAATCAGAAGCAAATAAGATAGGGGTGCCTGGGTGGCTCAGTCAGTTAAGAGCCTGCCTTTGGCTCAGGTCATGATTCCATGATGCTGGGATCGAGCCCCGCATTGAGCTCCTTGCTCTACGGGGACCCTGCTTCTCCCTCTCCCTCTGTCTGCCACTCCCCCTGCCTGTGGGTGCTCTCTCTCTCTGTCAAATAAAAAAATAAAATCTTTTTTATAAAATCTTCTTTAAAAAAGAAGAAAATTTGATGTCTGGAACGCAGAAGAGAAAAGTGGGCTACGTAAATACATAAGAACAATTGAGCTAGGTGGTAAATAAGAAATGGATGACATCACCCACATTTAAAACAGATCTGGGGAAGACCAAAATTAGAACAAGATCATGGGAAGAAATAGATGCCTACAAAGAGAGTGAAGGGGGTGGGAAGAGACAAATAGGCAGAGAACAGAGGGTTTTAGGTTGATGAAAGTATTTTGCATGATACCAAAATAATCAGTGTATGTCATTATACATTTATCCAAACCCAGAGAATATACAGTACTAAAAGTGAACCATAATGTAAACTTATGAATTTGGGGTGATTACAATGTTGTCAGTATATGTTCCTCGATTGTTAACAACTGTATCACTCTGGTGGGGGATGCTGATAACGGGGTAAGCTATTTATGTGTGGAGACAGGGTAGGTGGGAAATCTCTGGACCTTCCCCTCAATTTTGTTATGAACCTAAACTGCTCTCAAGACAGGTGATGGGGAGGCAAGGAGGGAGGGAAAGATTGAGATAGAGAAACGGAGAATGAAACAGTGTCTGGCTTATAAGAAGTACTCTAAATTTTTAGTGCATGATGGAAGAAGGAAGGAAGAGAGGGAGGGAGGGAGGGAGGAGAAAAGGAAGGAAAGAGAAAGGAAGAGAATGGTGGGGGGCGGGGAAGAGAGGAAGGAAGGAATTAGGAAGGAAGGAAGGAAACATAGCTTTATCATGATACATGCACTTCTTTACATTGACTAACCTTCAAGTCATTAAGACCAGCCCATATTATTATCTGATTTTTTGACCTGAGAAGTGAAATTATAAATTTTTTTTCCTCTTCACTTATTATATCCACAAGGTGTGCAGAACTTAAGGATAACCTACAGCGTCGCTGGGCTATATTCCATGGCACCCTCTCTTTGCTAATTTTGTAACAACTGTTTCTTAATGCTAGCCATCCTCGTGAACATGAACCTACCGAAAGAAAAATGTTTTGTGAAAGATGAATTCAGTAATATAACATTTCATTAGTACATTTCTTAACATTTATAGTAATTAATCATGAAAACCTCATAGCATTAATTGTGCACTTTCCCTGTAGTTCTCCCAAACCAGTAAAAGCACTAAAGTTGCTATTATTCAAGTAGCAAATGGGTTACAAACAATTAAAATAGTTTTAAGTAGTTTCTAAGAATTAATTATGCAGAATTATTGTCCAATTATAACTTAATTAAAATAAAACCACAGATTTTTTTCTTTTCTTTCTAAATCACTTTAGTTTGCCCTTTCTATCACTGCTATGTTGGCGGAGAAATTTTAAGTGTTTATTTTAGAGACTTTTCAGGTTTATCTTTATTTTAGAGAACTAGATATAACACTTGCTAAGAATTCTGCTCTCTGCTATTGCTACTTGACTTCAAATGGGTTCACTTTCCAGAAAACACTTGGACTTTTTCTCTAAGATTATACACCATGGAAAGACTGGGGAAAATATCAACCTATTGAGAGTAGATTTTTTTAAAAAATATTTTATTTATTTATTTCACAGAGATAGATCACAAGTAGGCAAAGAGGCAGGCAGAGAGAGGCGGCAGGGGGTGGGGGGAAGCAGGCTCCCTGCTGAGCAGAGAGCCCGATGTAGGGCTCAATCCCAGGACCCTGAGATCATGACCTGAGCCAAAGGCAGAGGCTTTAACCCACTGAGCCACCCAGGTGCCCGGAGAGTAGATATTTTATCAGTGCTTCAACCCAACATATTGGGGAGATGTAAGAAGGATCTTTTGAACAAACTGTTGTCCTCTTTTTTCACAGGGAGGAGAAGGAGATGGGAAGAGGGGATGCTTTAATTACCTTACTATCTTTTTCTTACTGCTGACGTGTTTCTCTCTTTCACTTGTAATTGTATACTGGAGTTCAAAGTTTATTCCTATACAGGGTATTAAAATAGCCAGTGTGTTGCTGTTATTAGGGGTCTATGACTCTCTCCTTTTCTCTTAAATCTTTTTTCACCATGTGGAGGAAGGAAGTGGATCTAGGAAGCCACAAAGAAGTTAAACATACATTCCCTTATCCCTTGGAATATTCCAAATTTTGGTCACATCCGACTGGGGATGAATAATGAAGAAGCCTTATATAGGATGAAAGATTGATATTTTTATGGATTTTAATGGATCCATTAATACCTAAAGATAAGACCATTCATTGATATTTTTATGGATTTTAATGGATCCATTAATACCTAAAGATAAGACCATTCATTGATATTTTAAAGTCACCTATCAATAGTGGTGCCTGGGTGGCTGTCAGTTAAGCGTCTGCCTTTGGCTCAGGTCATGATCCCAAGGTCCTGGGATCGAGCCCCACCCACATCAGGCTTCCTGCTAATCAGGAAACCTTCTTCTTCCTCTCCCACTGCTTGTGTTCCCTCTCTCACTGTGTCTCTCTCTGTTAAAAAAACAAAAAAACAAACAAAAAAAAAACCTTAAAAAAAAAAGCTATCAATAGTTGCCAGAACTAAAGAAAAGAGAACCCACTTGGTTTCATTTTTAAAAAGTGGTGGAAGGAAACAAAGTTCTTAACCAGCTTGTTAAGTTCTAAATCCAGCTTGTTCAATAAATCAGTCAAATACCAGGATGATATAGTTAGAAAAAAGGAACTATGCTGGTTCACTTACAAGCAATTTCCTGTAGCTAATACTTGGCTCAGCCACTTTTGAAAAGAACAATACATCTACCAAGTATCTACAAGATATATAATATATTAATAATGAACCCGATATTTGCATACCTGTTTCTACTTGAACATCCAGTCTCTGCAATATATTTATAAAATCCAAATACAACTGTTTAAATTCAAATTTAAAAGTATATAGGCTTCTAGGTTTTAAATTATCCCACTCATTAACTGTAACATTATTTGGCATAATTTGTGAAGAATTATTGAGAGATATTGACACTGAAATGTCATTGGAAGACAGTACACTCCAATTAAAAGAAACACTCGTGCTTGTCACTATTGTTTTAATATTGCTAGTTGAGAAACTACCTAAAAAAAAAAAAAGTCAAGAACAATAATTAGTTGGATTCAAATAAAACTGAATGAAACACAAAAGATGTTGAGTCACAAAAGAATGACTATGATAGGAGAGCAAATTATCTACTATAAAATACTTTCTAGACTATATGAGAGTTTCTTGTCCCCTGCTTAAAATAAATGACTTAGATTACAAATCTGCATTATAATATTTTTAGATAATCTAGATTGCATGTAACATCTCTGCTATGCCTATCTATTCATATTAGTACACATCAAATGTCAGAAATTAAAATATTCTTCTTAATTTATAATTTCCTTTAAATTTTGAAATTTACACTATGTTAAAAAAACACAAAACACTATCATCATGATGTAATTTTGTACCATTATATGACTGTTAATTACTACAAAATTCAGATTACCTGGTAATAAAATGTTTCCTTTTACAATTAGGCAATACAGACAAACAACAAATATATATTACTTACGGATTTTAAATGACTTTTCACTTAAAATTTGTCCATATTTTAGGGACTGTAGAATGATGTGATAGTCTTCATTTTCCTCTAATGTTATTGATTTTGAAAGCTCTTGTGGATTTACAAGAATGCTTTTGATATTCTGTAAATAATTAGATTCATCTGCTTAAGGAATGTTTATTAACTGAGTCAGGTATGTTCATTAAAAGTTTGACTTTTGTATATTTCTTTTGTAAGAAGCAATTTTTCGAATAGAATACAAATATATACATAAAATATTTATTTTTACATAAAATGATATTACCTCAAATAATTACTCTCTGTATAACATATAAATTATTAAAAATATAATCATTCCTATAAAAAAGTTCAAGGGTAATTTGATTGACTACTTATTGAAGATATTTCATAAAATGCTCACATTTCACACACTAATGAAATAAGAGTAAGAAATCCCAATAACTGCATAGCAAAAGAAAAGATGAACAAAAGAAAAAGCCAATCTATGGAATAGGAGAAAATATTTGCAAACCACACATCTGATAGTGGGTTAATACCCAACATATATAATGAACACAGACATACACAACACAGGGGAATACTATTCAGTTATAAAAAAGTAGAAAATCCTGCCATTGTGACGACATGGATGGGCCCTGAAGGTATTATTACACTAAGTGAAATCAGTCAGAGTAAGACAAATACTGATCTCACTTATATGTAGAATTAAGAAAACTAAAATCATACAAATAGATCAGAGTGGTGGTTTCCAGAGCTGAGAGAATACTGGGTGAAGATAACCAAAAGATACAAATTTCTAATTATAAGATAAATAATTTCTGGAGATATAATGTAGAACATGATGAGAATAAGTAACAATATTGTTGTGTACTTGAAGGTTGCTCCAGGGTAGATCATAAAAGTTTTCATCATAAGGAAAAAAGCTACTTGTCATTATGTGAGCTAATACATATTAACTAAACTTACTGTGGTCATCATTTTGCAATATACAGTATACAAATATCAAATGTCAGATCATTTCAATATACAAATATCAAATCATTATATCATATATACATACACATACAAATGTATCAAATTATATATACCTTAGACTTATATATGTTTTGTTTGTTTGCTTTAAAAAATTTTTTATTGGTATGCATGGGTGGCTTTCTATCTAAATAAATACATTTATATATTTTTATGCATTTATATATTTATATATACCTATATATTTTATTATATTTATTATGTATATTTATAAATATTATATATTTATAGTAATATATTTTATATATAAATAAATATATCTAAAACATATTGAGAGAGAGAGCACAATCAGTGGGAGAGGCAGGTAGAGGGAGGGTCCTTATGTGGAAACCCTATGCAAGGCTGGTTGCCAGGGCCCTGGCATAATGACCTAAGCTGAAGGCAGACACCTAAACAACTGAGCCACCCAGGCGACCCTAGACTTATACAATGTTATATGTCAATTATTATCTCAATAAAATTGGAGAAAAAGGAATCTCAATAACCATCAAATTCCTACTATGATGTGACATTTAGTCCCAATACATTTACATTATGCTTACTTTTTATCAGAGTCAAAAAAAAGTCTTACTTTTTCAGCAAAATTATTAACAAGTTGGTATTTTAAAAAATAAAATTCAGGATTTCCTGCCTTAGGAAATTCATCCCATTCAATAAAAACTGCTGTTGTTTTATTATTCATTGGCATATGACAGAAACTTTTTGAGATCTGAAATGGGAAAGAAAAGTAACTGTAAAGATATAATAAAAATGCATTCTTGGTTATTATTAACCACTTCTATTTTATTAGAAAACTTACAAAAATGAAGCCCATAATATGTCAAATTATAACTGAAAAGTATCTCAGCAATCTCAATTTCTAAACATGAATTAGGTAACATCCCATTGGATACTTTATTTGTAAACATAATTTTGAAAATGACTTAAGAAAGATAAGTAAAAATGAAAGCAAGGAAATTCAAGATCCATGTTTCTCAAAGTTGGAAATACCATGTTCCTGGGGTCAGGGAGAAAAGAAGAGACTCAAAATCACAGGAAAAGCACAGCACACCCTCCTGGTGTGTCCATTATGTACTTTGATCATAATGGCTACAGAGTTAAATTATTTCACAGACATTCTTGATAACACACTTGCAACAGAAATAAGTTAGAGTAAAAAATGCTTGATTCTGAGTTATTTTAGAGATTCAGTTTATTGCTACAGAAAGAAAATGTTAGCAACTGAGACAAAACAGCTAGACCACAGGATTAGAGATGTATTCCTTAGATGATTTAAAAAAAAAAAAAAAAAAAAAAAAGACCTCAGACCTCAAGAGAATGATATACTTAATCAAAATTCCTACCAAAAATAACTTTAAAATGCCTCACTACACCATGAATCTTACCAATTTCTGATCTCTCTTCCCACAGATTTTTCCCAACACAATGTGTAAGCAGTGAAAACAGATGCCATTTACATGTACAAATCTGTGCAACATCTAGCAGACAGCCCAATGCAGGGATCCCAGGACCCTGGGATCATGACCTGAGCTCAAGGCAGAGGCTTTAACTGGCTGAGCCACCCAGGTGCCCCTAACTACTTATTTTTTTTTAAATGCTCAAAAATGTCTTACCTTAACAACATATTGTAACCAGAGCAATAGAATAATTGATTTCTCCATCTGAAAAATAAAGTATATTCAGCTCAACTAAACATGTATTTTTTTAGCCTCAAAACTAAATCATTGGACATTCTTTAGATGTGTATGTATATCACTTCAATGTCATCTTTTCAATTTAGACTGTTCATCCAACTGAATGTTAAAGCATTAATAAGTAGGTGCTGCTTAATATCCTCCATCAAATAAAACTGGAATCGCCAGTATTTTCCAACAAATTACAAAGTAACTTGCTTCTAGAAGCTGCTATAATTAAGTATAAAGGAGGTGTTAGAAATAAAATGAATTATCAGGCAATTACAGGAAATTGTATCACATTGTGTGAAACTATTTAATCTTAATTGTTGGAAATTTAGAACACCTACACACTGCTACTTCATGGAAGTAATTTCTCACATTTTAATATTACACCATCGTTAAGAAAAATATTTCAGAACTATTGACGAACTGGGAAAAACATTTAAGTCTTTTCAACTTAGTTTATTTTTAAAGCACATTTATCTAAAAAGCTTGTGTCACTTTTCCTAGGAATCTAAACTCTCTGGGTAACTGAGACCTTTCCATTCAACGAAAGATATAACGGAAAAAAATTAACAGACTTGGTATTATACATATTTCTAAAACTGATAATATTTAAACAGGTACCCATGATCCATTTTAAAACCCCTAGAGAGCCCACTGTAAAGCGAATTCCTTCCTACAAAATCCTTTGTTCCTGTCACGCTGTTTACCTGAGATAAAAGTCAACCCCGTTAAAAAATACGTAATACTCCAATCCAGACACCTGCACAAAAGTGCAATGTTTAACCTTGTTCATTTCCCCCCAACCTGAGGTAACTGTACTATCCGCGGGGCTGCGGTATCCACCTCCCGCGCCAGCTCTCCAAGTGAGAACTAGCATTGCGAAAGCTGTGCCCCCTCCTAGGAATGCCAACGTGGAAAGATCTCTCCGGGCTGCCTGCTCGTCAAGTCCAAGTCCCCGCTCAAATTCAAATCTGTGGAGTCACAGGGGCCGCGCCCGGGACGGAGAAAGAGAGCGGCTGCCCTGGGGCGCACTGGTTTAGAAAGAGGCCGCGGGAGCCCACTTTGGGCGGAGGGAGCGCGGAACAGGGTTGAGAGAAAAGGCCTCCGGTTGTAAGGATGGCCGCGCTGGGGTCGCGGTGGGGGTGGGAGCGTGGGACCGCGCGGAGGGCAGAGCCCAGAGGTCCGGGCGCGGGACGCCCAGCGCAGCAGCGGGTGCGGGCTGGAGTCCGCGCCCGCCCCGCCGCGCAGCCGCCCGCGCTTTGCACGGTTCGCGCGCAGGTGCGGGGCGGGGCAGGCGCAGACGGCGGGGCGCCCACTCGCCGCCGCACCCCACCTGGCGCCCCGCGCTCCTCGCAGCCTCCTCGCCGACCGAGGCTCCAGCTCTTCCCGCCGCTGCTCGGGCTCCGCCGGGTCGCGTTCCCGCCTGGAGGCCCTGTCCCTCGGTTCATTAAGAGAACGTCTCCATGGAAACGCCGAGAGGCGGCGGGTGGGAAGGGGAGTGGGAGGCGAGCCCCGCGACGTCGGTGTGTGGAGGAGCCGGACGCAGTCCGCGTGGAAGAAGGGAGGGAAGGGGCGGGCGGTGACGGAGAACCCGAGTGGGAAACCCGGCCTCTCGTGAAAAAGAAACAGAAGCCCACCGGGTGGCTGTGAACAGCCCTGAGTGGACACAGCTTTGAGTTAACGTCATTCATGGGGCTGTGTGCGGAGCCACGTTCTTTCCCTGTCCACGGGCCTTGGGGTTTAATTGCTGCTTATTTTCCGCAGCATTTGAAGTGCTGATTGAACTCTTCCTGCTTTCTGCGATCTCCACCTTCCTTCTCTTCCTCCTTTCTGGACGCTGCTGCAGTTGGCATCCCTGACATCACCCTCACCTGGATCTTCCATCTTATTCCACCTTATCCTCTGACATTTCCACCTTAAAAATGGACTTGACCCAGGGTGCCTTTGTTGAGTCAGGGTTATTTTGTTCCCTTGTGTGATTTCGGTCCTATTCAAGATACTGCTCAGTATTGGGTCTCTTCACCCTGATGTGCCCAAAAAGCAATTCAAAACCATCTTTCCAAAAGGAAATTCATGATCATCCTTCTCCCAGCCCTTCCCGAGTAGAGTGTCAGCCAACCCCCCCCCCCAAAAAATTATCAACTCTGCATCTTCAGATTCTTTCCCTCACTATTCAAAGTCAATTTTGTCCTCAAAAATCTTTTTTGATTCTGCCTCTAACACATCTTTTAGGGCAATTATTTCCTCTCCAGTCCCACAGCCATGGGCTTAGGTGATAACCTTGGCTACCTCTCCTCTCTGGAAAGTATATGCCACGTTTAAGAGTTGGAATCTCAGTTCATTCAGGTCGTTTGTCTCAGTTTACTAGCTCAGCATCTCTGAAAAGGTGGGCGTAGTCAACAGTAGGCTTGTAGAGGGCTCCTGGAGCGTAAATACTTAATACACTGATAACTAGTACTGGTTTGTCGAAATTACTTCCAATAAGTTCATACTTGGACTAGGTCAGACTTCACGCAGAAAGGAGGAAGAGTTCAATCAACACTTCAAACGCTGCGGAAAATAAACAATTAAACTTGGGCTAGGTCAAAGCCCACACTGGCTGTTAGCCAGTACGGGCTTTCTGAAATACACACATGATCCTCCTGGAGGTGCTTACTTAAAAGCCTATTCTGACTCTTGCTTACATAGTACCTCAGGCCAAATCCACTTTCCATCTTCACCTCTTTCCTCTTTGGCACCCTAACTTGTATCCTCCTAAGTAACAGGCCATAATCATTTGCATCTCTGTTTTCCTGTATGACTTTATTCATATTCTTACACAAAAATTTAGTTTTTATGTGTTTATGTCCTTAGCCAGATTAGGAATTCCTTGATGGCATGGACTGCGTTATAATATAAGCACAGTTACAGATACGAACTATATATTTTTGTTGTTTTAATTCCTGAGGGAAGTACATATCTTTACTTTATAAAAGTAGAAAGTATCAAGGGAGTATATCACAAAATGATTTTATTGCCAATGAATTAGTTTTAGGCTTCGAGAAATATGATCAGATTAAAAATGCACCAACAGGGGTGCCTGGGTGGCTCAGTGTGTTAAAGCCTCTGCCTTCGGCTCAGGGTCCTGGGATCCAGCCCCGCATCAGGCTCTCTGCTCAGCGGGGAGCCTGCTTCCTCCTCTCTCTCTCTGTCTGCCTCTCTGCCTACTTGTGATCTCTGTCAAATAAATAAAATCTTAAAAAAAAAATTCACCAACGGTGTTGACTGAACATTTTTGGTAATCACTTTGCAGCATATACATATATCAAATCATTATTTTACACCTTAAAATTGTACAATGTCTTATGTCAATTGTGTATCTCAAGAAAATTGGAAAAAACAGACAAATCAGGAAACTGATCACAAAAATAAATAAATATATAAGATAACAATCCATCAAGTGAATTGAATCAAGTATATCTAATTCAGTATGTGGTGGGATTTTGGGGGAGGCAGTCATATATTTGCTTTGCAAACAATGGCATTTTAAATAAACAGACATTGTTAAGGCTACACCTTCCAGGGGCAGCTGGGTGGCTCAATGGGTTAAGAATCTGCCTTTGGCTCAGGTAATGATCTGGGAATCCAGAGTCAGAGGTTCCTGCTCAGCAGGGAGTATGCATCTCCCTCTGCCCCTCACCCTCCTGGAGCTCTCTTTCTTGCTCTCTAAAATAAGTAAAATCTGAAGAAGGAGAAGGAGAAGAAGATCACTACCTTCCATAGTTGACATCAGTCTTTCCACTAAGTCAGCAAACTTGGTTGCAAGTTAATCAATAGTGTTTCCCTCAAAAGCTGTTTCCTGACACAATACCCTATGAAATTCTATCCCAGTTAAGAGTTTGTTCCTTTATTTGGCCTAGGAACTTAGTTATGGAGAAACAAAGAGAATGATTTTTAAAATTATGGGTCCTCTCTTTCTAGAAATGGGAAAGTATTGAATTAGGACAATTTCAGGACATTTAGTTTTAAATGGAAAGAACTTACTTTTCTGATGGTGAAACACAGCCGAAAGCCATTTAGGCAATAATGGAGATCATTAATGTTTTAAAACTTCAATTCCCTATTAGGAAATATGTTGTTTGGCATCTTATTTAAATATCTATTATGACAAGAAACCCACATCATCACCAGAGGTTGGGTGGACATAACATGTATAACCACATCTCTGATAGAAATGTAACAATTACACAAATGATAGCCAACCCTTCCTCACCTTCAAATTGCAGGAATTCAGTTAAAGGTTTTTAGTGAATGTTATGTGTCAAGCTCAGTGCTAAGCACTGAGGCTATAGCAACAAATGTTCCTAGTTCTCCCTTACATAGCTACTAATTACTAGCTTAAATTCTACTGAAGGACTGCTGAGTATTATATACTATGATCCTATGCACAACCATATTCCTCTTGATCCTGTTCTTACTATCTAAATCCCAGGCCTCTTTCCCTCTCATCTAATCTTTGGGTTCCTGGACCCAGTTCCAATGTGTGTGATTGGGATGGGAGGTGCTACCCCCACACCACCAAACAATTCTTGGGATACCACCTTCGTGTCCCATACATAATTCAACTCAATTCTGACACTGTCCACCCAGAGATAGAGTCAGATTCCACAGGCTAAGCATTCAGTCCTACAAGACTCCCCCCACCACCCCATTTCATATGTCTGTCACACGCCCAGGTTGCTATCCATGCTTCTGACCTATGGACTGTAGGCTCAGTTGAACTCCCTGGGTTCAATTAATTTGCTAGAGTGGCTCACAGAACTCAGAAAATCCGCTTACTCACTAGATGAGTGATTTATTATAAAAGGATGGAACTCAGGAACAGCCACATGGAAGAGATGCAAGAGCAGGGTATGTTGGAAGAGACATCCACACCCTCTTGGAGCACACCACTCTCCCCAAATGTCCATGTGTTCACCAAGCTGGAAGCTCCCCCAACTCCAATGGTTTTTGTTTTGTTTTGTTTTGTTTTGTTTTAATGGAGGTTTCATTACATAGGCACAGTCCTACAAGCCCTCTCCCCTTCGGGGAGATGGTGATGGAACTGAAATTTCCATCCCCCTGATCATATAATTGGCTTCACTGGCAACAAACCCCCATTCTTAGAATCTGTCCAAAGGTCATCTTATTAAAATAACAGAAGACACTTTTATAGCTGCCATCACTGAGGAAATTCCAAGGGAAACAGTGATGAGAACCAAATATATATTTTATTAAAACTCTCAATATCACACTGGATAACTGGCATCCCTTCATGCCTTCTTATTAGATTGATCTAAAACAGTTCTCCTTCTCTCTAGGGACACCTGGGTGGCTCAGTCAGTTAAGTGTCTGACTCTTGAGTCGGGTTCAGGCCATGATCTCAGCGTCTTGAGACCGAGCCCAGCCTTGTGCTTTGTGCTGTGTGTGAAGCCTGTTCAAGCTTCTCTCTCTCTCCCTTTCCTTCTCCCTCTACCTGCACCTTCTACTCTGCCCCCTGCCAAAATACAATTCAAAATAAGTCTCCTTCTCTCTGGTTTTTCTTCTTTTCTAATCTATTTTCAACTTTCTTCAGATTAATCTTTCTAGAGTTCAGTTCTGATAATGTTACTTCCCTCCTCACAGTGTTTTCGATGACTCTTCAGCCTCCCTGATTCCTTACTGTACCCAGTAAGTCCTCCAGAAATATTTTGGTTTACTTCATACATGTTCAGTTCACTGTTTTCCCAATATTTTCCTCTTATTTCACCTTCTTCATGAAACTTGTCCTGGTATTACTAACAAGAGCTCTATCCCCTCCTCTGTGCTTCTGTGGTACTTAGTGCCCCTAATACATGGCTCATAGAATTCTATTTTTTTATATAATTATCTGTGAACAACTTAGTATCTCTATCAGACTGTAATCTCCCTGAAGATAAGTCTTATTTCCTATTGATTTTCATATTACGATCCAATTGTGATATCTTACATAGTGAGCCCTCAACAAACATGTTTTGAATAAATACTTGTAGGAGAAATATTCTAAAACTCTGCCACCTCCTTTTTCTAGGTGACACTGGGGATTCACTTCATTGTAAATATTTCTAAACGTTTTTGAAACACAAATACAAGTTTTAAGATGAGTCATGTCATTCTAAAAAAACTAATGTATGACTTATAGGAGTCCTCTAATACGGATCTGCTTTAAAACAGTCTTTTTCTGAACTGTTTGTGATGTGCCTGAGATTCTTTCTTTCCTAATGATTTCCTCTTTACAGTAACAAGATCTGTCACATTCCAGATTGTGGAGAAGTATATTGTTTTAAGGTTCAAATGGAACAGTGCTTAAAAGTTAAAGACCAACACAAAAATATTCTATCTTAAATCTTCTAGATAAATTAAATGAAGTGTTTTTGTCTTTCCTTGTTTCCTGACTCCTATTTTTATGGGTCTTTTTAAATGTCCTCTTTCAAAGGAGATATTTTACTCTAAATTTTCTTACAAAAATAAGACTTTTATAAGCTGACATGTAATCAAAGTGAGCCAGATTTCTATCATTATTTAAAGGAAAGCCATTGTTGCTATAGAATTTCTAAGCTTTATTTTGCTGGCATGAGTTACAAGAGAAAGAATATAAAAGATGGATTAGCAGCATGTTTTTCATCTGTATTTATTTCTTAAATGTGATGCCAAAAAGCTTGGTGTTTTAGTTCTGTAACTAGGATTGGCCTTTTTTATAATGCAAAATTTCCTAACAATTTGTGGCATTATCTTTTTAGCATATTTATTTATACAATATGAAAAGTAGTTATTGCAACAGATCTTTTGTGAAATGATTTAATCATCCAAATTAATCCAAATGAATTTACTTTGAGTGAAAATTGTATGTTTAATAATGTGTTATTGGCTGCATTTCAGAATCGAAGATTAAAACTCAGATTTATTTGTATTTATTGGTGTGGACTAAAATGCAAATGACATATTGAGAATTGAGACGAAAAAAGGACTTGCATCTCTGGAATGGGGTAGTTGTGAAATAATCTGAGGTCTGGTTCATCACGTTTATGGCTTTCCTGAGAGGTTTGTTAGCAAGTATGCCAGGATGGGTGGGAATTTATTTCTAAATGAGATTATCAGTACATTTAACATGTTTAATGAATTCAGTAAATTTTTACTGAGAAACTTTCCAGCAGAAGGGACAGGAAAGATAAGGCAAGAAAACTGTGACTTCCTTACTACAAGAGCTTTCTATCTAGACAGGAAGATCCACTATCCTTATACCCTGAAAAATGAAAGGGAGAAGTTAAAGACCAACATAAAAATATCCCTCCTTAAAACTTATAACCTGAATAAATTAGTGACATGGTTTTTGTCTCTTTTTATGGGACACTAGAGGAAAAGGGAGATCTGTGACCTTACAAGGGGATGGCCAATGACCCTGGCAGTCCAAGAAAGATACTCAAACCCTTACTGTTGGCACAATTCTAGGATGACACCTAAAATTTCCACCCCCTGTTATTCACACCCTGTATAATCCCCTCCCCCTGAGGCTTGGTGGACCTGTGAAAATGATGAGATCATCACTACCATGATTATTTACTTTATAGACTACTTCACTATAGCAGAACAAAAAAGCCATTCTCCTGCGGACTTCTAAGAAGTAAGTTGCCATGATGTGAGAGGGCCAGATGGTTAGAACATGAGCCTTGCCTCCAGAGGCTGAGGGTGTGTGCCAGCCTACAGTCAGTCAGAACACTGTGATCTCAGTCCCAGAGTCTCACGGAACTTAATTCTGCAACGATGTGAATGAGCCTGGAAAAAGAGGACCCATAGCCTCAGATGAGATCACAGTCCTAAGTAACAACTTGATTTCAGCCTGGTGAGATCCTGAGCAGAGAGCCCAGACTCCTGGTTCACAGAAACTGTCAGATAATAAATGTTTTGATTCAAGACATTAAATTTGTGGTACTTCATTTCACAGCAATAGAAAAGCAATACCCACAGTTAATGGATCGCAAACTTGGGCAGTCGTCGCACAGGCGTTCCTAACAAGAAGTCAGAGATGGATGTCCTATCCTCTTTGTTGGAAAACATCTTGAAGGGTTGTTTCATCAAAGCTGCCATAGCTATATACAAGGTTGCCATGTGGAGCAACAGGAATGCAGTGGGAGAAAATGGAGTTGGCAGAGCAAGGGAAGCAGAGATAAGTGCATTCAAGTCTTGGCATTTCTTTCACTCTGGCCCATCTCAAAGTTGGTTATCTCAAATTCTTAAATTCTGTGAAAGATATTCTTTGCAGTGGCACTCATCCTCCCCAGAATTAATGAGTAGCAAGTGGGATTTGATCCCAGGCAACTAGTTCCAGAGGCTGTTTTCTTAACCATGAATCACAGAAGAATATCCTTACCCATTGATTACATAATCAATCTCATCTTATTTGATATAATTTAGAGCAGCTGCAGGTAGATCAAGAAAATGAACATGACAAAAAGCACAGGTATCCAGGTACTACTCTTAGCAGGTCTAATATATTTATATCTTATAGATTTTTTCTAAAGTTAAGAAATAATTTTCTAAATGTTCACTTTAATCTACTGCTCTCAACATTAAATAATCTCATATGTTTGGTTAAACATTTGTTATCCCAATAGTTTGTAGTATTTTCTCAAGACTCCTTTGCAAAATTTTGTAGACCTTTTGTTTAATGCTAATATTTGAGTCTCAGTTTGTACTGTTCTAAAATACAAAAACAAAACAAAGTTCACGAACAAAAATTGCGTAACAGAATAAAACTGACTTCAGAAGAAAATCTGTTATTTATTATATGTAAAATTTACCAGGAAAGACAAAAGAGATAGCTTATATCTCTCTGATTTCCAATTCCCTAACTCAGAGTTCTGTGCATCAGAAGCTGGTCAGTGGACACATGGTGCTGAAACAGTGTCTTTCAGGAAGTAGTTAAACTTTTCTCTAATTCCAACTCTCTTTCTGGTCTTTCTGAATCGCTTGAGAGTTAGTAGTTCCCAGGAAACAAAGGAGTTTAGCAGTACTCCACTGTATTTTATGAGCACTCATTACAAGATAAGCATTATAGATGAAAGTGTCAAGAAAAATGAAGGATAAAAATGCTAGATGTGAGCAAAAAAAAATCATAGTTTTTCATGACTTTTGATAATTCAGGATATCAGAGATGCATGAAATGATGTAGAGAGAATCTGTGACCTTTGTAGTTGGAAACTATTAGGACAAGCTTGCCAGAATATAGAAAGTAAAATAGGAATAGACTTTTTCATCCTGTCCTGTAGCTGGAAATATGAGAGTATAATTCTTACCGTTCCTCAAGTGGTAATAGAGGACAACCACAGGCAATCCATATAACCTAATATAAACAGCCAAAATGACATGAAAATAAGCCATGAGACCTATGAAAGCAAAGAGAATATCATCTTAAAAATTGAGGAAAAGAAGAGATTAGATATTATAAGCACTTTGATGCAGAATTCAAGGGAAGAAATCAGGAAAGTTTTTGTCTTTGTCTGAAGTATGCAAAATACATGATTTCCGTAAAAGTATGAGAAAATATTGAGAAGAATAATTTTGTATCAATAGAAAATAGCCTGAAGTTAAAAAAAATTAGATGAGTTAAAAAGAGAATCTGATAGGAAATAAATACAAGGAAACAAAAAATGATTTTTCAGATTTACAATCTACACTGATAGAAGTAGAGTAAGCATGAATAACTATTATGGAAAAAAAATATACAATTATGAAGAGCAAAAAAGACAAACAGATGAAGACAGAAAGAAATTATCATAGGTATGAAAGAAAAACAATGTATACATAATTTTTCTGAATATAAAATCAGATTAAAAGGGAAACATATCAAATAAAAATATACTAGCAATAGAAGAAACACCTTTTATATATTTAAAAAAAGATTGTGTGAAGATCAGAAAATCCAAAAGAATATCAATAAATAGAGAACCATACCTATACACACTTTCACAATAGAAGAATTTAAAACTTGAAGGAAAATTATAATAAGCAACCGTTCAAAGAAAAAAGAAAAGAAAAATACCTATAATGGAACCATATACTAAAATGGAAACCAGACTTTTCTTTTGCAGCACTAAATGTCCAAACACAATGAAGCAATGTCTAGAGTTTTTGAAAGCAAACTATGAACTCAAATTTTTATACTCTGCTTATATATATCAAGTCCTATATGTTAAACACTCTAGTAAGTACTTTACATGTATTAACTCCATTAGCCTCACACAAATCCTTTGAGGAATTTGAAAACTATGAAGTGCAAAATTATTAAGTTTGTTTAGAGTCACACAGAAAAATATGATATTAGGATTTGAATTTATACCTATTTCATCCAAGGGCCTGAGACCTTAGTTATTATGTAAAAGTGTGAGTAAAGTCTTGGGAAATATATAACCCATATACCTTTCTGGAGAAAAATTACTTGAAGACAAAATCAAGCAACCAAGAAATCAAACAAACATAAGGATTCAGTAATGGAGATACTAGGACTGTCAGTAAAGACTGTGGCTAGTCCATATTCAGAATTATAAAATTAGATAGCAAAAACTGAATTTATTTTTATGTGTATGTTTATGTGCATGCATATATAGCTTTTAATAGAATAAATAGATAAAATTTAATTTTGGCACAAAATAAATATGACTAAGAAGGCAGAAAGCTTAAATTCCATATCTTTAGTAAACAAAACACAATTTTTAAAATTTTGTATCCATCTCAAGGTTTCTATAATCTATTTTCTGATAATAGATAACATTTTTGATAATATGATAGAATTTTAACTTTAACCAGAATGTCAGTCTTTCTAGTTAACAGTGAAATAACTCTGAAAAGTCAAATATTCCCCCCCAACCAAAGATGCTGTTTAGAGGCAAGATTTCAAGTACTATAGCCTTTCATGTGACATCATTAGAAAAAAAAAATGGATGGGAAGGCTATGAACAAGATGGTTGTTAATATTTGTGCAAGTTAGCAAAAGATGCCTCCTCATGGTAGATACACTAGGAAAAGGCACAGCGTGTGGTGGATAAATTAGAAAATACCTCAGGAATTATTAGAAAGTTCTCCTCCCTCTGGGAAGATGACTCCCAGATGGGTGTTTGGCTTGGCAAGAGACCAGTGTCTTCATGCAAAGAAAAAGGCATTCCTTCCTCTGGATAGAAAGAGCTTCTTGTCACGGTATATGACCTGGCTTGAGAAACATGAGCCAGATTTCAATACTCCCTTGCCTCTCAGGTGAGCACTTCTATACGGAAACCAGACTGCTGGACCATTCACACTGACCTTGTCTGGGAATATTAGCGCAGTGAATCTTAATTCACTGGGCTGTAAGCCATCTGGCCAGAGTCATAACTTTTGTGTATCTTGAAATCTTCTGAATCTACATGTTGTAACCACAAACGTTCTTGAAAGATTAATTTTAAGAAATTGTTGAGATATCTCTATTTCAGTAGTGTCCTTTTTTAATGTAATGTGAACATTAACCGTGAAACATTGCATGATAGTTAATTGCCTAGAAAAAGCTCAGAAACCTTTAAATTCCTAGTAAGAGCATCTATTCTCTTTTGGACATTAGAGCCTCAAGATACAGTGTCTGTCTTCTCTCCATTTCAGCTTAAATTGAATGGAATATATCAATAATTTATTCATATTCATCTCTTAAAACTAACATGAATAAAAGGTTTTGTTTCACTCCTAATAATTAAATTTTAAAAACAGAACCCTAAGTCCCAGGGTATATTAATTATAATACTTAAAGATGGAGACAGGTCAATTAAAGCTTGCAAAATCATTTGTCCTGAAAGAGAACTCTATAAAATTACCACTAAGAAAATGGACAAAGAAAAAATAGACAAAAGATAAAATGAGTATATAGAAAGGTTTGAATTCAGTGGCACAGTCAGGTATCTATTCTACTACGAGCTGAACCTTTTTTCTAATATCATCAATAAGGATTTTTCTTGTTATTATCAATAAGGACATTCTACTATGAGCTGACCTTTTTTCTTATTATTACCAATAAGGAATTTTGTCTGGTACTACCTAGTGTTGATGATGATAAAGAATAAAAAAAAAAAAAACCTCATAAACTTCTTGGGGAAGGAAAAAGTTGATCAGTTGTGGAAGACAGATTAGCAAAATGTATGGAAATTCTTCAGCATGTTGATGTCATTTGGTCCTTCAATTTCACTTCGTACGTAAGGGTTTATAATAGGGAAAATGAGAAACAAATTTAATAACCATTAATAGACCGGTTAAATAGATCATGATATTCACTTGTGAAAATACTATATAGCATATAAAATTTCTACTGCAGAAAATCTTTTTAGAACATAAAAATTCTTAAAGAAATTTAAAATTAAAAGATGTATATTCAATTTAATCCTGGAGGAAGAGAGACAGAGAGATAAGTGAAAATAAAATGACAATAGAAATTATTTAGATGGATGTTTTATATTCTTCTTTATCTCCTAGAAACTGCATGATTTTGTTTTTTACTCTTCTCCCTTCCAACAGGACATAGCAAACAGTTAAATCTTTATTGATTTAATAAGCTAAAGTTAACATTTCGTAGTTTTAATCTCTGAGCCTGTCAGGAAATATGTATGTGGTTCAAGTCCATGCTGACACAGCACAGACAGACATTAAATTTGTTATTTACTGATGTGGGGAAGACTCTGCAAGGAACTGATTTAAGGGAAGTGGGGCAGGAGAGGAGTCAAAATTACTAGAGAGTTGGCCACAGCTCACGTAGAACACAGATGTCTCTGGAGAGCCAAAGGAACCACTGCATCTGGGAATCGTCTGTGAGATGAGTGACAGTGAGCAATTTACCTGCAGGCTCCTGGGCCTGCCATCATTGCTCAGAGTTCATTTCACAGGGTACTTATCCCCTCTTTATTCCAGGCCACATCACCCAGTTTATCAGGGTAGTCATGGGGGTGTGGTGCTTCTTTCACAGAAGGCTCAGAGGTGGTGGGAGAAGCCAATGTCTATGGCAGGAGAAAGAAAACATAGGTCAGGGGAAGGCAAGGAGGCCAGTGGCTTTGGCTGGTCCTCAGCACGTGCACTGTGCTGTTCCCGTCCAGCTGTTTCAGGCTGCCTGCAGAGAGAATTGCCATGAAGGCGGCAGAAGGTCCAGGACCACCAGCTGCAGAAACATGAACATGTGCCTGCCTGAATCTGGGCATGAGTACAGCAGGAGAGTGTGTATTTTGGGTTCAACTGACCATCCACTAATCACCTTTCAACCTCTTACTGTGGTCTGAATTATTGTGTCTCCCACTCCCTGTCCCGCCTTAAATTCACAACACCCTATGTGATGGTATTAGGAAGTTGGCCTTTGGGAGATGAGTAGAACATGAGGGTTAAGCCCTCTGGAATGGGATTAGTGCCCTTACAGAAGATACCCCAGGCAGCTCCCTCATCCCTCCTGCCAGGTGAGAAAACAGCAAGAAGACTGCTAGCACCTTGTTCTTGGACTCCCCAGCCTCAAGAATTATAAGAAATAAATGTTTATGGTTTCTAAGCCACCTAGCCTAAAAAAAAAAAAAAAAAAAAAAAAAAAGTATAATAAAGCTTTTAATTGGCTACCATCTTGTAGGTGAGAAATGGCTTTTTGTGTGTGTAAATTGAATGTGAAATGCTTTTATTAAAAGCATGCTCCAGGGGTGCCTGGGTGGCTCAGTGGGTTAAAGCCTCTGCCTTCTGCTCTGGTCATGATCCCAGGGTCCTGGGATCGAGCCCCGCATCGGGCTCTTCTGTCTGTCAAATAAACAAATAAATCTTAAAAAAAAAAAAAAAAAAAAAAAAAAAGAACACGCTCTATTGGAGTGCCTGGGTGGTGCATTCAATTGAGTGTCCAACTCTTGATTTCTGCTGGGATTGTGATCTCAGGGCCATGGAATCAAGCCCTGCATCAGGCACTGTGCTGAGCTCAGATTCTGCTCGGGATTCTCTTTCCCTCTTCCACTCCCCACCATTCTTTCATTCTCTCTCTTTCCCTCTTTCTCTCTCAAATAAATAAATAAATCCCTTTAAAAAGTATGCTCAATTATCTTTCCAGTGTCCTCAAGTATTATTTCTTTTTCTCTCTAATATCATACAAGTTATTGGCCTATTTTTCTATTAGGTTGTTCATATTTTCCTTTTGTGTTCTTTTTTAGGAGCTCTTGCTATAGAAGACGAGCCTTTATCAGTGATACATTGTAAATATTGTGCTTTGGTTTTACATTTTTTTCTTTTGACTTGGACTTTTTCTGTCTTGCAGAATTTGTTTTCAGTTTTCTTATTAAACTTATCAATGTTTTCTTCTGGGCTTCTGGATGTTGAGTCAGAATTGGAATGACTCTCCCCCACTCTAAGGCATTAGTGAATTTCTCCCATATTTTCTTTAGTTTTACCCTCTCCCTCCCTTTTTGAACATTTCAATCTCTGATTCATGTAGAATTTATCTTCATGTCAATGGATGTATGAATCCAACTTTCTCAAAACGGCTAGGCAGGAACAGCACAGCGCATGTGCAGAGCACCATGAATCCAAATCCAAGTTACCATCCAGTGGTCCCAACAGCAGGTTATTGTCCAGGTTATTATCCAGGTGTCCCAATTCATCACCTCTGATGATTGGAGGGTCACCTGGATCATATGCTACATTCCAAAGTTTGGGGCACTCCTTCTGAACTTTCTCATAGGTATGTTTATGTGACTAATGCCTACTTTTCTCACAAGACTTTAAATTACAGGAGAGTCTACACTGTGTCTGCTTTATTTTACATTTGTCCTCAGAGCTCAGAATAGCACCTGGCTCAGAGAAGGTGCTCAATACCTGTCTGTTGTATTGCAGAATGCTTATCATGTTCTAGGACAATGTTTCCCGTTTTCCCCCACAAATAGGTCTAAACGTGATTTAGTATTTTTAATTTAATTACAAGTATTTTACAGAGCATGAAAATAAAGAAATGTGTGGCAGACAATAGACCACATTACCTGCCTCAGCAGAGGTACATAATAGTTTCTCTCAAGCAATGTTAATTTATTTTAACCAAAGACATTTGATTCAATCTATATGTTAACAGGAGTCAAAGAATACCGAAATGTTAATGTCTAGATGAAACACTTTTATTAAGCACAAATAAGATAAAGTCCATTTTTATAAACAGTAGACACTGGGACATTGCAGAAGCAATGTTCATTTCATTCTTTCATTTGTTTCTTAGTAACCCTGGAGGTCCAAAATATCTGATAAGTTGCATTTTTTTTCTGGGAAGCATGATTTTGAAACGCAAGCAACTCACCTAGCTGAAATCTGAACCTAGACCACCAGGCCCACCCACATCTGCTTTTCAATGCACCTTTACTGTTTTCGTGTTGCTATTTGACTTCATTTGATCCCCACAACAATCATAGCAAGTAGAGCATTCTCTCTTTTTTACAGGTGAGGAAATTCAAATAATTCTACACTGTAAGTGGCAGAAAATTTGAGGATTTGCAAAAATCTCAAGATATGTTCCTTGCAAATATCAATAGCCTATTATGTTTAAAAAGTGCAGCATTCCATTGCAGAATGATTAATACATTCAAATCATTTTATTTCATTCTTCATTGGCAAAGCAGCAGCATGAAAAGAAAAATAGCACGCAACTCCAATCGAATGCAAATACATATCAAAAACCATTGGTCCATGGCATAGCAAATAATTAAATGTTAAATAGTAACAACTTATTTCACAACAGTTGTAATGGTATAAAAAATAAAAGTCCAAGATATCCCGCCACTCTTTAGCAAGTGGTGCTACCTTTCTCCATTTCTTATTATTGGGATTACTATTATATGTATGTATATACATACGTATGTGTGGCATTATTTTTCATTTCTTTAAAAGGAATTGAATTTAAAATTCTTAATTCTATGCAAAGCAAGCTCTTTAAGAATCAAAGATTCCATGACAGACATCTTACTATACCATTCAAAAGAAAAGAGCATAGGACTGGGATTCAGAAAGTCATTTGTTATAAGGCACACAGCTTTTCCAGTGACCTGGTACACCTGCAAAACAAGTGGCATTTGCAATAACAACCCTAATATTCATTCAGGCTTTAAATAATCTAAAATCCTATAGTTGAATGATCTGTCTCTATGTATCCTACGCTTTATGACTATCCAGATGCCAGCTTTAACTAATTACATTTAACAGATTAAACAGTAGTGAGGAAAGAGTACTGCTATCTTAATTTGGGAAGCTATGGCAGACTTCGCAAAGCAAAAAAATCTCTATTGGGTGCAAATGGAAAATGCAAAATAACCTTCTAATGGATGAGAATATCCCAGGGCTGTGGCATGTTGCAATTACATACATAACTGCATCTCAGCTGAATAACTTAGAATCAGTTGAGTCTCTAAAATACAGTAAATCAATAAATTTGATTTATTTTTATTTTGACAACTATTTTGACAATTATTTTTTCTAGGAAATAGCATATTTGTACCAAGCATTAAATTGCCATATCCCAAACATCTGAAAAATACATTAATGTTTAATAAAATCTTCCAGTGCCTAAATAATGACATTAAGGTAACTTCATTTGACATTGTGATTATTACATAGAGTTCCTAGAAATCCAGAAGTTTAATTCCACTGACATGTGCAGTCTATAGGTTCCTGGAGTGTGTGCATGACTTCGGTGCCATTTCCTGAGCAATAGAGAGGCACAGACAAGTTTCTCACTCCATTTTCACGACAGCACTTGCAGAATCTTAGATGGCTCTCAATGTTGATGTTATATATGGTAGCAGACGGGCATTTTCCATCACAAGATGCAACATTTACCTGTAAGGAGAGACAATGAGAAAAGAATTCTTAAAATGTTTAAAAACTGGCTATTCAACTCTCCTATGATACCAAGTGAAAGCAAAACTTTATTATCACTGTATTAAGTCTCAAGCTACTGTATATTAGAAGACTGCAAGAAAATACCAGGTTAGACTTTAATAACTTGAATAAGTCCAGGAGATGTTCCATGATGATACCTAAGACAGAAAGGCTGACATAAACTCTGAAATAAATGTGCACCCAATAACTAGTCAGGTATATGTACAATGTTCATCACAATCTAATGATTCTATTGTAATCTGTATTATATCATACCTTGTGGAGACAATAGTATTGGGTAGGTCACATTAAATGGGGTAAAATTAGAATTAAGACTATTTTTGCTGAGTAAAATTGCATAGTTAAAAAAATATGTAGTCAAATATATTTGGTTTAATTTCCATCTCTCTAGATTGCAATTATGATTCATAACTATTGATTATTAATGCCAAGAATAGTTTATACTTCTTCACAAACAGAATATTTTAATATTAAAATGTATGAATAATCGCAAAGTTAAATATTGTGACAGTTGGCATTTTGTTGACTTACAAACGTATTAGTGCTATATACTTTTGGAAAGACACATGCCCTTTATGTAACAAATTATATGTTTCCACTTACAGGGTTTTGACTTATACAGTCCTGTTTCCTTATGATTGATTTAATGATCACTTTCTGGCAAATTCTTTCTTCTCGTTTGCCTGATAAAATATAGAATGTATTGATTCATCAGAAAGCCCATGTCAGATTGTTTCTTAATTCAATTAAACATATACCTATATTTAAAATAAAATAATGTATATATTGATATGAAATACATTCCTATATTAAAGTATACTTAAAATTTCCCTCAAATATTTTATGCTCAATATTTATTTTCACTTTCTAAATAGACTTTCTCATATTTTTAGCATTATATTTATCTCTTTACCTTATTGTCCTAGAATAGAATCAAAACATTCTACACATGCAATAATGTTAACATCAACCTGTGTGTATCATATAGAGAGATAAAATATATATTTAAAATTTTAAAATTATTAAATTATTTTTAGAATGAAACATTGTATGTAGAAGTATATATACATGTACATAATTAGGCAGCTATACATGTATACATAAACCTATTTTAAAATTAAAAACAGATTTAAAGCTACTTTATCTTAATAGATTTTAATATAAAATCATACATGAAGGTAATTGAATTATTTATCAACCATTTTGAAATGTATGGATGAGTCATTACAGTTGATATTTATGGCTCTGAAATGATCTCTTATGACTTCACATTAAAATACTTTGTATTAATTAATGATATATTAAAATGCCTCTGTGGTATGATGGATGACCACTTGATGACACCTAGGAATACATATTTAAAGCTATATCTAAATAACCCTTGAATCAGGATGCACAAAGACCAAGGTTCTTACTTCACTCTGACAATAACTTGCTTTGTTACTTTAGGAAAGTCACTGAAATCATTCTGCTGAGTTTTCTTGTTTGCAAAAGATTGGAATTAGATCTTCAGTTTCCAAATCAGTTTAGCCACAAAATCTTTTACGTTAAGTGCTTATATGAAATTCCAACATGTAAAGTATCTAAAAGCTAAACTACTCAAGTTGAAGCAGAGATGAGTAGCAAAGATTGCCTGAAAGTAAATTGTCCTTCTCAAGGTCACTCTTGACCTTCAAAATGCTAACTTCAGAGATTACAGCTTAGTTCTCATCCTACTTAACTTCTCAGCAGCATTTGAGAAGACTCTCTTCTATGACTATGACTATCTCCTCCTTGATATACTTTCCACACTTGGCTTCTGAAACAGCCCTTTTGGTTTTTCTCCATCTCAATTGCGGCTCCTCCTCAGAATCCTATGCTTGTCCCTTCTCCTTTCCCTTGCCTCTCAACTACCGTCTGGTTGGCGGTTCAGAGTTTGTGATGGAGGACAGGCTGGTGTGTACCTTATGGTGCTTTCACTCAGTGGTTAGTTACTTTAGTAGCCCTTCTATTCTCATGTCAGAGGAAAGAAGAGTTAAGGAAGAAATCATCTCTAATGTGACCTATAAGGTACCCACCCTCTTCTTTCTGTCACCTTCATCCTTGTGCTTAGCCAAACCTTGCTATTTCCTCTGCTTTCCATACTTGTTATTCTTCCTGGCTGGATTCAGTCACTCAGTCTCTACCCAGAAGACACCTCACCACAGAGGCACTCTCCAGCCACTCACTTAAATTAGCAACCCAGTTCCCCACCCTCCATCCCTTTTATTCTGTACTAATTTTCTTTATGTCACTCATCTCTACCTGACACAATAGTATATATTTATGTGTTCCTTATTTCTTCCCCTTCTTCATAATATGCACTAGGGCATGCATGTACTGTTTCATTCACTATCATTGTCCCTGTGCCTAAAAGAGTGCCTGATACATGACAGGCACCTCGTAGAAATCTATTTGATGAGCTAATTTGTGTAATAAATATAATGAGATAGCTTAAATTTATTGTTAGCTGGCTGAACTTATTAGTACCAAGAGGCATTTCCTCTTCATTTTTTAAAGACTATGGGAATACATTTGGTTAAGCATGGTATTTGCAATAGTATCCAACATCCAGTCTGTCCAAGATAGCCCAGTCACCCAGAAACAAAGTTTGTAGAAAAGGATTTTGTGATACCAAGCAGAAGATATTCCACAAGTCCCTACATGTCAGATGGGAGAAACTGAGGTAGGTTGGTATTATTCTGCAACTTTAGAGAGCTTGGCAGAATTGAAAGGTCCTGGACCTGGGCAGTGGACAGGCCTGAGTCCATTACTGATTAGTGCAAATCAACTTTTCTGAACCTTCATTTCCTTATCTGTAGAGGAAACCATACCCACCTCTCATTTATCTCTCAACTGTTGTAAAGATTGGTTACAATACTGTCTTTACGGGGCTTAATTGTGCCAATGTGTGGCAGGCAATAAATAGAAGGTTTACGGTCGGTTGCATAGATCTTCCCCTACCTGCCCTTGGATAACAAAATGGACCTACTTGTTGAATAATCAGCATGGAGTTATAAAATCCAAGGTCCTTATTGAAGCCAAAAATGCCATTCTCACCATAACTTACTTAACTTGGTGTAGCCTCGCATGTTCCAAGCAAATTTGACAAAAGAAACCTTTTAAACTTAAAACTTATATTAAAATCCTATGCAATACCTTTTGGGAAATACAACAATAAAGAAATTTCTGATATTTAGGTTAAAATTCATCTAAATTAAAAATACTTTATTCATACTCCAGAAGACTAAATTAAAAAATAATTAACCACATGACAAACATTTAAATAATAACATTATAAAATATGCTTCCCTCCTTGCATCATAAGATCTGAATTTTATGAGAAAGATCATAATTACCATGAGCAATTAAAACTAATCAAATTAACGCATATAATATGTCCTCACTTACAGATCTTGCAACAGCCTTCATTATAAAGCTTTACAATCCCTTCATTCTAGGAAGAGAGAAGGAATAAAGTCAAAACTCATAGTGTTTGTTCATGTCCTATTGGACTAGAAATAGAAAACTAACTCTCTTGGTGTTTTTATTAAATATCACAAAGCCTTAACTGGAAAATTATAGAAATTTAACTATTTCTAATGAGAATTTGTTTTTAAACTAAGCAGCTGATATTTTGTTTAAACTTTTGTTATTTCTTCACTAGTAAAGTGCAAAGAGATGAACTTACTTAAAAGAACACATTATTTATTTATTTATTTATTTACTAAAAACATTTTCAATAATGCACAAAAAATTCTTACCAAAGCAGAGTACTAATAGGGACTCTAAATTGAGGCCGTTATGTTTTTTTCAACTCCTTGGAATAAGCTAAGGTACTCTATGAGATAAGACTAAGTTCCTGAATATAATTGAATGTTTAAATGATGTATCTTTTTCTTTAACATTTAAAAAGAAAAAAAATCGCTCGCTTCAGGATGACTCTTGCCTAGGACTAAATTAAGAAAACTTTTACTGATTACCTTTTTGAATTCTTAAAGTAAGCCGCTAATTGCTTTTAGTAACTTACCAATTTCAATATAAGTCAAAGAATTTGCGCCATAAAAATGAATCTGTGAAATAGATGATGCCTAAGATTCTTTTCAGAGCTGAAATTCTATTACTTTATTATACATGACCTCTACCTACCCAGCTAGCTAGCCACCATCACTAAAAGGGCACATCTTGGGGAGAAAAAAAAAAATCAATGAGACTATGCTATTTCTGCACACTTAAGAAAAATATTGCCTATGCAATAGAACAAAGCTCACTTTTCATGAAGGATTACTATCTCCAAAATAGTTAAAGCTACAAAGGATCTTACAAGAAAAAAGTATCACCTCCAAAAATCTACTTTCCCAGTGGACTCTTCTCTGAGAGAAGAAGGAGTTGGGGAATCTAACCTAAAGGATCAGCAGTGCTGTCATATACGCCAGGTTCCACCAGGGCCGTGCTCAGAGGAGTCAAGACAAATCTGACGTAGGCCAGCTTGTATTAAAAAAGGGAACGACATCATAAATTCTGGCTGTGTGTTTAAGATGTAAAATTGGCCAGCCTCCAATAGATTATCAATTCATACTGAAAGAGAGGCTAGGTCTGCTGATCAAATGCTTTTTCAATAATTTTTTGAACTAGCACAATATCCGTTCAGGAAGAATCAAAGTTATTTGGAACACCATTGATAACTCAAAGTGGCAAACTGAAGACATTTAGTAGGGCTTTTACGCACACGTGAAAATGAAACATAGACCAAAGTAAATAAGCCATAACATATGTATATACAACCTTTGAAAACATATTTCCTAAATTCTATGTAATACTACATTTTCTTAGACATAATAAAGTACAAACCATTTTGCATTCAGTCTCATTAAAAGGGGGACAGACCATACTGTAGTTCAGAATCATTGTCCCTTCGTCAGTCTTTACACATTCATATGTGGTACAATTATAATGCCAGGTACTCCCCTCCTAAAAATAAGAGAAAGTTACTGTTTTGTTTATTAAAATCTGATATATTTCTTAAGTAGAATATTTCCTCTCCAAGTCAAGATGCAGAGAACTTCTTGTGGTATAAAATGTCTATCTGGAAATATCCTCAAATTTATCAAAAAGGAGTAGAAATATATAGATGGGGTGTGTGCATGTATGTGTGTTTGGTTTCATACCAGAACTGAGATGTAAATGTGAAATAAAGCAATAGAGGAAAGAAACAAATAGGTATCTGTTTCTACTACAAGATTAATTACCCAATTTGGCCATGTGTCAAAGGTCTTGCTCAACTGTTCCCTCACTAATTATAAAACAACAAATCATATTAGCTAATATGCCTCCTTTCTTGAGATTTGTTTATCCTTCCTTCTACTCCCTTATCAGCAAAACGATTAAAAAATCTTTGGATGACAGTGATTATTGACTTTTGCTTCTAGCTCTACACTCCTTATCCCTATTTTTAAAACATATCCCTATTCCTTTTGCAAATTTTTAAACATAGTAACTGTTTATTTCATTCCCGATTTCAGAATTCTTATATAGAAATAAAAGCAGCTGGACATGTTATAATTATTGGGCTGGTGGCTGTCAATCTGTATTTATAACAAATACAGATACATTTTATAACCCACATTTAGTTATCTAGAGGTCTTACTTCTTCTTGTAGATCTTTTTATAACCCACATTTTAAAATGCTAGCCAAACTCTGACTTGAAGATTCCTTGTACGGTAAGGAATTTTGACGAACTTCTTTTTCTCCAGATTCTATTTTAATTTACATATCTTTAGATCTTTTTTCTTTTTAAGATTTTATTTATTTATTTGACGGACAGAGAGGCAGAGAGGCAGGCGGTTGGCGGGGGGGGGGGGGGTGGAGGGGAAGCCGGCTCCCTGCTGAGCAGAGAGCTTGATGTGGGGCTCCATCCCAGGACCCTAAGATCATGACTTGAGCCAAAGGCAGAGGCTTTAACCCACTGAGCCACCCAGGCCCCCCTCTTTAGATCTTTTAGATCAATTAGAAAAGATCTACAAGTCCGGGTATAAGAGAAAATAAAATATTCAAATTTAAATAGTAATTCCAATATTCATTTCTAATAGTACTATCTTATCTGAAATAGAAAAATTAGTTTTTCCATAGAAATTAGATTCCTAGATAAATAAAGCTTATTTTTGAAAGAGCAAAAGTTAACGATCTTGATGTTTATTTACCTTGATTGCTTTACCTGTTGAGTTCTCAAAATATATTCTGAACATAATTTGGTCTTTTATTTACATTTCAGGCTCTCACTGTGAATACTAGAAGGTTCCTGGATTTTTGATTATGGAGTTTATGTAGTCCTTTTACTAAAAGCCCCAGATTTCTGTGTTTTTTTCAAGTAAACTCTGGTTCATTTTCTCTCACTGACACCTATGACTTCCTCATCATTTTAGAAGCTTCTGCTATCAAAAAACCTTCTTTAAAATAATATATTATAAAACAGAAATACTGCTAGGATAAAACAAACAATACCAACAACACTAATTAAATCAGTAACACTAGCTTGCACATAACTGTGAAACATGGGTTATGGCACAAGAAGACAATTGGTCATCTTTCTTACTTAATAAAATGCACAGGATTGGAGAAATCTATTTGGAGGGTATGTGAGTAATCCCATGTAATGAAGAACACCAGAAGTAAGACCTCTAGATAACTAAACTAGGAATGGAAAAACTTTAAAATGGCAATAATAAATTGGAACAGCTTTAAGGTAATGTAAGTTATAAAAAATTAGTGATACTCCTACATCTGGTGACATCACTAAAAACTGCACTAATAATAGAAAGTCCCATTTTTCTCTTCTAGGGAAGGAGTAGGTCAGTCTATAAACCTATATGGAGTTATTATGAGACTATAAGAGAATGCTGAATAATTATTTTATTATTTTTGCTGAAAAGATGTGATATAGCATTACTGACTCTTGAGGTTTTCTTTGTAAAAAAAAAAAAAATGGCTAATATTCTCAATCTTTTATTTACCCAGTGAAATCTTCAATACCCGAAATAATTAAATGTTAACCTCATGAGTTTATTTCTGTTAAAATGTTTTATTTTAAAAATTTCTTTTAAAGATTTTATTTATTTATTTGAAAGAAAGAGAGGGACAGTGAGAGCACAAAAAGGGTGAGGAGCAGTGGGAGAAGCAGACACCCCAATGTGCAGGGAGCTCATTGCGGGGCTCGATCCCCAGACTCTGGGATCATGATCTGAGCTGAAGGCAGACACCCAACTGACTAAGCTACCCAGGTGTTCTCCCCTTTGTTTTTTTAATATCTTACTTTAAAATGCTTCTTTTTAAATTTGTGAATAAAATAATGTTTTTTCCCCTTTGTTCTAATGATTAGAAATAAGCAATTCTCAAAGCTCATTTTCCTCATATCTAGAAAAAAAATGAGTTTGAGAAATGAGTTCAACATATTCCTTTATAGCAGGAATTATTAGAACTTTAAAATGTAAAAAATGTAACTGTGTCTTGTGTGCTGTATATGAGTGTGTTTATTATGTGTAGAACTCTGTGTGTGTGTGTGCATCTGTGATATTTTTCAAATTATTTGAATTCAGAACATCTTCTTCAGAAAACAGCACAGAGAGCTACCCTCCAAAGAACTTACTTTAGGAACTAAGGAATTCCTACCTCATATATAACTGATGTTCCATTTTCCATTTGAAATTTGCAGGATATATTTTTGCAGGTACCACAGCAATCATAATCACTTGGAGACGGGATGTACACCTGGTGCTGGATATAATGATAATACATTTAATTAGCCACAAACAATACCAGTATTTTTAATGAATCCATTCTGGAAGTGCTTCCCAATATAACTATATGCTCTCTCAGAACACCTGTAAGCATTTTAAAGGTTGAATTTGAGGCACTTCAAATAATAACCGACTTTATATGGCTGTGTTAGAAAGTGAAGTAAATATTAACCTTTACATCTAGCAGCCAAGATTCATCAAGCTGGTCAAGCAAGCTATATAGATAAATAGATAATATGGCTCAGGAACATACACGGGAAAAGGAAAATATGCATCATAGACATTTATTACACATTAATAGATTATTGAACTATTCAAGTGTATACTTTTAACTTATGCCATGTTCCCTGGTTAAAATTCTATAGCTGCCATTTTATGATTAATTTAAGTCTCCACTGGAATGACTTACAAAGAATACTTACAATGTCACATTCTTTTGAGCAATTCACTATTGTAAAATTCAGAGTGTGAAAGCCTGTATGGTTATCTTTTTCTTCCAGACATTCCACTGTATAACAAAAGTCCCCTTCCAAATACTTTATCATAGATTGGCCAGGATTCAATACTGATACTTCTTGAAACACACACACATCATCTTTTTCTAAGAAAAGAAAGTCAGTGAAAGTACTATTTTGAGTTTTTTTTATTAATCAATCAATGGAGCTTTTATTTATATTTATGTTTTCATTATGATGTGCAATTTTTTCAAAACCAATAAAGATCTTTACCTCTATATATTATCAACAACTCAATGAGTTTACTTAATGATGAATGTTGCACATTCATTCCTTAACATACAATAAGAAAGTGGTCTGTAAACTCAACTCCTCTTTACTGTTTTAAACTACCTTCAAAAGCGATACTTCAGGGGCGCCTGGGTGGCTCAGTGGGTTAAGCCGCTGCCTTCGGCTCAGGTCATGGTCTCAGGGTCCTGGGATCGAGTCCCGCATCGGGCTCTCTGCTCAGCAGGGAGCCTGCTTCCCTCTCTCTCTCTGCCTGCCTCTCTGCCTGCTTGTGATTTCTCTCTGTCAAATAAATAAATAAAATCTTTAAAAAAAAAAAAAAAAAGCGATACTTCATCACAGACTCCAGAATTGTAGAATTATCACCAAGCTACTTGTTTGTTATTCTCTCTTCTGGAAACATGACATGACAATTTGGGGGAGTGGAGATAGACAGAAGCAAAATATAAATCAAAAGTGGTAGGACTTTTAATGGTTAGCACTAACATATCATGTTTCTTTTTTTTTTTTTTAAGATTTTATTTATTTGTTTTTCAGAGAGAGAGAGAGAGGGAGAGAGAGAGTGAGTACAGGCAGGCAGAGTGGCAGGCAGAGGCAGAGGGAGAAGCAGGCTCCCCACCGAGCAAGGAGCCCGATGTGGGACTTGATCCCAGGACATCAAGGTCATGATCCTAGCCAAAGGCAGACGCTTAACCAACTGAGTCACCCAGGCATCCCAATGGTTCTTTTGAGAGAAAATTTTCAATTTTGTTGTGATGCAAAATATAGTCTTGTACATCATACTCGATGAAGAAAGTGGCCAATATTAATAGAAGCATATTAAGTTAGGCTACCATAGTAATGAAGATTCAGCTCAGAAGCTCTTAAACTTTCTTGTATATAAAAATGCAAAAATCCCAAACTGTTGAATTAAAGGTTTTTTATTAACTCACGAATACATAATAGAAGATTTATGATTTTATAGAAAAATCAGTTCTATGTTTTGCAATGTTAACATCCATAATGATAGAACAGTTAGCAAAAATTCTCCCTTTTAGATGCCTATTTTTAGAATATTAAATATATATATTAAAAAAACAGAATCAACTTTAAATTCTGCAAAGCCTCTGACAAACATTCATTTTTCTGTCCCATTAACATATTAGTCAGAACATTTACAGGTATTACAAAAGAGGCAACTGAAAAATAATAGTGCATTTTTTATACTCAAAAACTGGCAAAATGGTTTAAAATGTGTAATACAACTCAAAGAAAATATTTTTAATTTATGAATAGTGAACAACAGATACCAATAATATTCATATCATTTAAAAGCTAGATAAAACATAGTTACCACAGAGATACTGTACACATCCACAGTCACTCTGAAAGTTATGGTCTATTGCAGTAAATTCTCCCTATTAGAAAGATATTATTATTAAATGTGATTTATACAGCTTATTTTATAACAACTATAAAAACATATACACAGTACAGCATTTAGTAAGTTCCCTACTATATAGCCAGACACATATCAGGTGCTTATTAAATTTTTGATCGTGAAAATGCTTTGATTAACCCAGTGGTCATTAATTAACAGCCCACAGAAAAAAATTCACAATAAACAATATGATTATGGATCACTTAACCTCTCTAAACTTTAATTTATCTATTAAATGAGTTAAAGTAGAGAAGATGTTCTTTATGTTTAATCCAACAATTAAAAATATTGTCGGATTCAGGGCATCTAGTGGATAATTTGAGACAAGAAAATATGTGCTAATCCTGGAAATTTTTGTTGGTGCAAATGTTCTTGGTCCAAGGTTCCGATGCTTGCATGGGGCAAGGTTGCTACAGCATATAAATCAGGAGCAGAAGAGTATAGTCGAGACACTAATAGCACAGACTCAGAAATAAGGCTGCTCTGTGCCCTCCTGCCTTTGCTGCCTACCAGCTGTGTGATCTCAGGAAGGTTCCTGAGCCAGGCTTCTCCTCACTTCCCTCATCTGTAAAATGGGGATAATGACATTGCCTACCTCTTAGGTTTATTTGGAGAAATAAATGGGTCAGTTCAGGGAAAGAACTTACAATAGGATGGACACACAGAAAGTGTGATATAACCTTTAGGTGTCAATAAATTGTTGTCATACAGATGCTTAAACATTGCCCTGTCAGAAATGCTATAAGTTCTTCTTGGTGTAGTACCAGGTTTAAAGTTTGAAGAATCACATTTTTAAGTATCAACTTTTCCTGAGTGCGTTTTTCATATGATATCAGTAATAAAATTAATATGATTCTTTTTTCTATAAGTCAAGCAGAGAAAGACAACTATCATATGATCTCCCTGATATGAGGAAGTGGTGATGCAACATGGGGGCTTAAGTGGGTAGGAGAAGAATAAATGAAACAAGATGGGATTGGGAGGGAGACAAACCATAAATGACTCTTAATCTCACAAAACAAACTGAGGGTTGCTGGGGGGAGGGGGTTTGGGGGAAGGGGGTGGGATTATGGACATTGGGGAGGGTATGTGCTTTGGTGAGTGCTGTGAAGTGTGTAAACCTGGTGATTCACAGACCTGTACCCCTGGGGATAAAAATATATGTTTATAAAAAATAAAAAATTTAAAAAAATTAATTACTTAATTTATTAATTTGAGAGAGAGAAAGAATGCAAGTGCAAGTGCGGAGTTGGGTGAGGGCAGGGGGAAGAAGGGGGAAAAAATGTCAAGCGGACTCTGTGCTGAGTGGAGAGCCCAATGTGCAGCTAGATCTTATGACCCTGAGATCATGATTTGAGCTGAAACCAAGATTTGCATGGTTTTTTCAAGGGTGAGAGAAGTTGCTATCTATCAGCATACGTACCTTGCCTCATACTTTGGTGCATTTATTCATGTTCAACCTAGCCTCTATCTAGAATAGTTCAATGCCTCTCATCCAATATCCTAACCTATCACTTTCTTCCAAAATTTTCTTGATGGTTAACGTCCCTAGAAAGTTCTCCGTGATAATCTGTAACTTATGGTTAACATTCTGAGTATTGTGTTTATTTTATCATAATAATTACAGCTAATACTTATTGAGTTCTTTCTGTGTGTCAGGTACTATCTAAGTAATTTATATTAACTTATTCATAAATATAGGTATTGTCATTCTTTTTATATTGCAGGTGAGGAAAATGAAGCACAGGTAAAAGGAGTCCAGGCAGGAATGAAAACAAGGCAGTTTCAACCTGCTTTTTTTGTTTATGTTTTACTTATGTCTGGGCTATAGTTTCTAAGGGAAATGAAAGAGTTATGGCAGAGTAGAAGAATAAAGGAATACACAAAAGGAGACACAGACATAAAACAACCCTTGTTATCGTCCTAAAGATCTCGGTCAATCATTTGCTCTTTCTAGACCTCAACTTCCTTATTTACAAAATGTTTGTAGATAACTCTTAAGAAAATACCAACAGTTACATGTTTATATACCCTCCTCCTCCACAATAGATGCATCATTGGCACAATTTCTTGAACAATCACTGGAAACACTTCTTAATATTGAGATACTCTTTCTTTCAATGTTTAGCTTCATTTTAAGACCAGTGACGTGGATATGAGGCTAGTAGATTCAGTCACCAATGAAAAAATAATGGATTACATCTTCTTATCTCCAGGAAATAAAAAAGGTTTACTGCTCCCTGATACCAGAGTACATTACTTTAATCTACTCTGAGAACTCAGAAATAAGGTGTAAAGGAAGGATAAACTGATTTAAATAATATGACATTTCAATCAAAATATGTATTCTTACCACTTCACAGGTAGGTGTAACAAGGTTTTCACAGCTACATTCTAGGAGGCAAAAATCAATACATTTACATTGGTCAGAATATTACACTATACTGTAATAAAAACTATGAAGTATGAAAAATTAGTTACCGCAATGCCATGTTGGACAACATTGACCAGATACATTTTCTTTCACAAGCTTCATATCCTCTGCACAGTTGAGTAGTGGTGCAGGACAAAGATGTGGGTCACAAACTAAATAAAAAAAAATTCCATGGATAATGATTAGCTTCTTGTAGAAGCTTGTCCTCACTGCCTACCAGTTAGCTCCCAGCCACTGCTGATGCAGTGCATGGACTCATCTCTCTCCCACCGCTCACTTGCCATGTATCACTGGAGACGGAATACAGGACTCCCGAGCAGATAGAACAGTAGTAGAACTACGGCAGCAGGTGAAGGGCCCTGAGACATGCCGGATATGCAAGAAGAGAAAGGAAGCAGAGAATGTATGGAATCACCTGGGAAGCTGGAAATTCTAGGATATGAGAAGAGTCATAGTAATCTATTTTGGGGAGGTAATATTATCCAAGGAGAGCTCTTAGATGTGAAAAATTATTACATATACTTAATATATATTTTATATGTAGAATTCAACGAAGGTCTGACATAACAGCACAATGAAGATTCATGGGGCTTCTTAAATATTAGGTATAGCTGAATATTTTAAGTTAGTTAAGATACACTTACCACAATAATACCGTGGACAACAGAAATGTGTAGTATTAAGATCCACAGTGAGAAATTCCCCATCAGTACATAGCGGAATAGGTTCGGTGCAAGATTCACAAACTGAAGGTAAAATGAAAAGCCAGAAGTCACAACTGAGCTAAAAACAAACTGTCCATCAATTTGGATTTCTACACAC
The DNA here is from genome assembly GCF_964662115.1 of Mustela nivalis. Classification (NCBI taxonomy): domain Eukaryota; kingdom Metazoa; phylum Chordata; class Mammalia; order Carnivora; family Mustelidae; genus Mustela; species Mustela nivalis. The sequence continues at coordinate 37,714,658 of NC_139026.1, forward strand.
ACGTAAAAATCAACATGAAATAATGTTTAATAAAATAAGAAACAGGGAAAATAAGGCTTTAATGACAGATCTCCTCACTTGGTCATGAAAACAGTACTATCAAGCATGTGCGTTCCAAACAGTGACAGAGAAAAACACCATCTTACCAGAAATAGTGTTAACTTTTTTAGAGCAATTTTCTTTTTCCTGGGATCAAAATGTCATTGACTTATTTACTTCAGTTTTCTAAATTTGCTACCTTTGATTACTCCAATTTGTGGAAGAATAATAGAGTAGGCACCTGTTCTTTTGGGCTGTTCAGTATCCCTTTCCCACTTCAATTACAATTCTCTGAAAGACCCTGACAAAATGTCCCACCCACACTGCCTTGGAATGACTCTTAATAAAGGTGCCTGACTGTCAGCAGTCCTCTGTGTAGGAACAACCCACATAAGACAAATCAGAAACTCTTTCTATGGCATTTGAATCAAAACAGAAGCACGCCAGGGCAGGAAATGGTGTTGCTGACTCAGTCATTAGTGACTGCCACCTGGACTGGATGGTGTCTCTCCTTCCCAGGGCTTGGTTGTTCTGCTTCATCTTGATCCTACAAAATCTTGATCCCCAAGCCTTCTAGTAACTGTTTGTGTGTAAGCTAGCTGTGATCAGTCCATTTTGCCACTTGCACCCAAAGAACCTTAACTGGTAAAAAGAGATGTGTTTTGATTTCCATAGATACACCTGAAACCTACATTAATCACCAGTCTTTGATTTGAAGATTTACTTGAAATGGAAAATAGAATACTTTTTATTTTTTTCATGTCTATTTCATTGGACAAAATATATAGCTCATGTATTCTTTTCCCAGACACCTTTCATTTCTGCCATTCTATTCCATCATCACCATGCTCACACAAATATCATACATGATATATAAAATCAAATTTTAAAGAGGTTCTCCGAAGGCTTAGCAGAGTCCATTATTTTAGTTGGTTCTCCAAGGAAAGCCAAGGCTAAACTTTTCTCTAAAAACAACTGGTACTAGCCTTATTAAAGAAAAAAAATTATATTGCCTTAAGTATGTTTTGACTGATATATATATATATATATATATGTATATATTCCATATAAAAATAGAAAGTAGTGCTAACTGTAATAATTGCCGAGTCATTTAAAATGTCATACTTTCTTTTCAACTGTCATTATTTGGTTGAATTCCTATCAGTGTATCACCAGAATACTGGTTACCATCGGTCCCATGAAATTCATGTCAAATAAGAGATTTTTCCATACACTCTCCCTTTGTTCCAAAAAGTTTTCTCACAGAACACTCACCACAGAGAGGAGAAAAACAGCAAGGCTCTTCCTGTTGGACTTGAATCATGAATTGGTCTTCTCTGCATTCTAGTGTTGAAATACTGGGGCATTTCAGTGGGTCACATTCTGCAGAAACACCAAGGTATTTGAAAATTTGTATAGAATGAAACGATAAAATAAATAAAGTCATATGGTTTAGTTCTATTTGAATTTAAATATAACCTGCTACCTCAGTGTGTATTTGCTGGGGGAGGGTTCCCACACAGCACGGAGTAATTCTCTAGATACCAGCTGGGAGTCCTACAATTCAACTCAATTCTGACACTATCTACAGACACCAGTTACAAGCCCCACTTGTTACCTGTGCTCCTTTCTGGCTGACTGGCTATAAATCAGGAGTTTCCACAACCTCCTCCTTGGGTCTGATTAATTTGCTAGAGCAGCCAGCAGAACTCAGAGAAACACTTTGTATACCATTTCACCATTTTTTTAATAAAAGAATATAACCAGGAATAGCCAGATGGAGGAGATGCATAGGGAAAGAATAGGGGCTTTTCTATCTCAGAGCACAATTTCCTTGTGTTCACCAACCTGGAAGTTCTCTAAACCTCATTCTTTTAGGGGTTTATTATAGAGGCTTTATTATATAGGCATGATTGATTAAACTATTGGCTACTGAAGTTCAGATCCGACCTCCAGGCCATCTCCCCTCCCTGGAGGTCAGGGGGTGGGACTGAAAATTCTAACCCTCCAATCACAGGATTGGTTGCCCTGGCAACCAACCCCCATTATCAGATTAGCCAAAGGTCTTCCAAAAGCATCACATTAACATAACAAAAGACACCTTTATAGGTCTCCTCATTTATGAAATTCAGGGTAGGGATTGCTTCCTGAGAATGGTGTGGAAGACCGAATATGTATTTCTTATTATAAATTACAATATCACACCTGCTATTTCTTATATATTTCTGCTAAGATTAAGATCTTTAAAATGAGCTAATTATCTAAATCCATGTGTTAATATATAAACTTCAAATTTATATATATATGAGATTTATATAAACTATATTATATAGAGAGGGATTTTATACACAAAGAAATTTCAGGTTAAAAAAGAACTATTCTGGGGCACCCAGATGGCTCAGTGGCTTAAGTATCCGCTTCTGGCTCTGGTCATAATCCGAGGGTCCTAGAATCAAGCCCCATGTTGGACTCTCTACTCAGCAGGGAGCCTGCTTCTCCCTCTGCCTCTGCCTACCTCTCTCTCTCTCTCTCTCTCACTTTGTGTGTCAAATAAATAAAATCATAAATAAATAAATAAAATCTTTAAAAAAAAAAAAAAAGAACTATCTTTAGCAAGACAACTCTACAATATTTTATGACAAATCATTTTCTTATTGACCCAAAGAATGAGAATCTAATCCTCTATTCTGAACAAACAATGAACCCCACTCTTGTTTTTCCTAGTTGATTACTCACCACATTGATACTGTGGACAACAAGAAAGAGGACTATGGCCAACAACCAATTTTTGACTATTCGTACATGTTGGAATAGCAGTTTCACATAAAGTCATGTCACATCCTGGAAATAAAAAATAGAAGCACTAAAATATTAGTGAATATAACTAAAATCCTGTGCTAAGTCAAATCAAGGAAGTGATTCTTACTGTGTATGTTTTTGCAGGGCAATTAAACACATTCAACTTACAAATGGGAAAATGTGAAACGGTAGCAGATTTCCCCTTTCACCCTCAGTTGTCATAAGTCAAAGACTTTCAGAACCTTTACCTTGTCACATATTATTGAACAATATTAATCACTTATAGCCAGAGTTTTGCATGTTTATTTGCAAAGTCAACAAAACCATAATGAGAAAAACTTGCTTTGAGAAAATACAAATGATATTTATGGCCATATTTCTGTTTTTACCTCAACCCTTTTGTTTACCAAACATTATGCATGCCCTGCTTTTTTCACAAATAATATCAACACATTTTGTGGCATTGACAGATGGGAAGGCTTCCCTGCACACGTACTGCAAACTTCCTTTGTACAGCAGGTCCACTTATCAATGATGCCCAGGACAACTTCAGCTTCTCGCTCACAAATCGGCGAGGGCTCTTCATCACAATCAGGTTCTATAGGAATAATACTTCCATTCTCCAAGCATTTGTAGAGGGCACATTCGTCAATGCCCCCATTCCAAACATCCCCAGCAGAGCGAGGTTGACCTTCACTATCCGTGCATGCTTAAAAAGATGGACAATGTTACATCACTCATAACCTAGACATTAAAATAAATCAGGCTGTGATGTTTGCATTTCAGACCATGACTTGGCTTAATGACATAGATAACATGTCACAGATTTATCCTTCTTTAAAGTCCTGTTTTTAATCGGCTTGTAGCTTACATTTTTCTTCAATGAAATTTGTCATATAGTCTACAAAAAATTTTTCCCTTCTATAACTATCTGTAAATTTGAATGCCCTTATATACATAAGATAATCTGTTCATTATATTTTATTCATTTTTCCTTATTAATATAATTTATTTAGCTTGAACAAACTCAGTAAAATGAATTTAAGTTAGTTTTTCAATATTAGCTATTCAAACTCAGTGGGGAAAATCCCTACCATATATTTATCATTTTTGTCATATGAAAATTCAAAACACGTCAGTCAGCTTTAAAATCTAAATGTGGGAAGTAGCTAATTATTTAGTGACTTATTATTTAGTGATTATGTAGTTTTGTTATTCAAGTTTTACTTAGTGATAAATACAGTCCAATGGTAGTTCTTTTAAAAATGATAGAGAGAAAAATAAATAAATAAATAAATAAAAATGATAGAGAGGAGTATAGTGAGCTTCATATCCCTAGCCTCAAATAAACTTCTTTTGTATTATTTTCTTTACTATCAAACCAACCTCACAGGTCCCTAAAAAAACAAAGATGCCTGTTTATTCTCAAAGTCTTCTGCAAATACTTTTCTCAATGGCAAACACAAACTTGTTTCTGGAACTATAAATGCATTTTGCTTCTACTTGCCCATTCTCTTTCATTATTAGCTTAATCTCTTTTCCTCTAATCGTAATGATAAGCTCTGTACTGTAATTTTCTCAATTTTGCACTATTTTCATCTGCAACCACCACTGAGATGATGAGTCAGAATGAAAAGGTTTGAATATGAAAGTAGAAAAATTAAATATTTTCTCCCATATAATAACACTATCTGACATTTCTTGAGTGGTTATTTTTCTCTAGGCACTGTTGCAAATTGCTTTGTATTATTTATGCATCCCCACACTAACTTAATGGGATAAGTGCTATTATTTTTCCCATCTTACCGATGCTAACCCAGGCTCAAAGAGGTAAAGACGAATCACTATTACATGAAATAATTAGAATTTCAATTGAGTTCACATCCTATGCTCTTAATTCTTCATCAATCATATCTTCACCTAGTTATTACAGGCATAGAGATTAAAACACATCATCACTGCCTCACTGTGGTGGGGAGGTGTTAAATGGGTGACGGGGATTAACGAGGGAGCTTGTTATGATGAGCTCCTGGGTATTGTGTGTAAATGTTGAATCACTAAATTATACACCTGAAACTAATATTACGCCATATGTTCACTAACTGGAATTTAAACAAAAACTTGGAACAACAACAACAACAATAAAACCAGATCACCACTGAAACATCTAATTTGGGTAACTTGGATTGAAATCATAAAATCAAACTACAAACACACTGGTTTTCTTTCCAACACTTAAGGGGACCTGTTCAATCTTCCTCAGCACCTCTCCCCAAGATCTAAACAAGCTTTATTTATTTGCCGAGACCCCAGGCAGTCATTTTTGCCCTCCGCTGCTTACCGCATTCTTGCTCTGGAATGCACTGGACTGAGTCTGGCCTGTGAAGGATGGTTCCATTTTTGCACACACAATCTTCTCTTAAATTCAGACACGAGGAATGCCCATAGAACCATCTGTTCAGACATGTTCTTGCTTCACAGGTCTTTACACAGGGTTGATATTCCATCCCCTCTGGGCAACTCAGAGCTATGAATAACAGAGGACAGAATTTGCTAATGAGAAAGGTCATCTATTTGGATGATTAAGTGAAAGGAAAAAATATCAGATTTCTTTCTGAAAATGCATTTGGCCCATTTCCGTCTCTTCAAATTTCATTTTTCATGTATTATGTAACCAAAAATTAGAAACAAAATAAGCAATAGGTATTTTTTTAATATATTTATTTATTTGACAGCAGGAGGGATTACAATTAGGAAGAGAGGCAGACAGAGAGAAGGAGAAAGCAGGCTCCCTGCTGGGCAGGGAGCCTGATATGGGCCTCCATCCCAGGACCCTGAGATCATGACCTCAGTGGAAGGCAGAGGCCCAACCCACTGAGCCACCCAGGTGCCCAGTAATAGGTATTTTTGAGTATCTTCCGGGGTCCAGCTAGTATGATATGCTATGGTAGAAAAAGCTCATCTGAATTGTAGCAAGTGAACATGATCAAGAGGCAGCCCAAATCTGGTTGGCATTAATCCTGAGTCCGCTGGCATGGAGTGATTTCTCTGGTAGTGGGGAGATATAACAGTCTACTCAGAATAAGCACAGAAATATGCTTTATGTATGTAACTCAACCAAGCCATAAAAAAGAAAAATGCTGTGTGTTTAGGTTTAATCCTTCACTGTCAAAGGAAACTACCATTGCTGAACCGTTTCTAAATGATGTTGTATAAAATTCTTTGGATTCTCAGTCATCTTAAAATATCATACTGTTAAAAGATGAACACACAGCTGTTGGGGTATAAATTGGTAAAATCTCAGTGGGGAACAATTTGATGGTATCTATTAAAATTAGAGATGTCACAGATTTCCTATGAATCAAGCAAACCCACTCTTGAATAGTGATTACCTCTGGGAGCAAAGAGAGGGAAGGGATGGTAGGGCACGCCAGGAGCTGCTTTGCGTTCTTGCGTTCTTGCTTTCTTTTTTTAAAGATTTTATTTATTTGACACAGAGAGAGAGAGATCACAGGCAGGCATTGAGAGAGGGGAAGCAGGCTCCCTGCTGAGCAGAGAGCCAGATGTGGGGCTCAACCCCAGGACCCTGAGATCATGATGACCTGAGCCAAAGGCAGAGGCTTAACCCACTGAGCCACCCAGGCACTCCTATTTCTGAAATGAAGTCATATAACTGGTGTTTGTGATATGCTATCCTTTCTATACATATTTTACCTTTTCTCCTAGGGAAAATGAAAACTTTTATTTTATTTTGGAACATCTCACTAACATTCATTTTGACCATCTTTTAACCCTTAAACCATTTAATTGCTATTTCTTAACTTAACAATATTTTCTGTGAAATGTACCCAGGATTGGATATAGGTTTAATAAAATCTTTATGAAAAGCATCATAACTTGGAAAACATGAGCCCCATAAATAAAAACTGTCAAAGAATACAAACAAAAGAAAAAGGATCCACAAACATGAACATGTATTTGGAAAAAGGCTGAATCCAGATATCAATCAAAGAAAGCCAGAAAGATAAGTTTCCAGGAAGTGGATACTGTGTCAGGAAAGGAGGAAAAGGGAGCAGAAAAATATGTGTCTTCTTCACAAGCTAGGGGACAAGCAGTGGGCAAATGAGGCAGATTGAATTGAAACCAACAAAATACGCTCCGGGATACAGAATTAAAGTGCCTGTTCAATCCCCCTGTAACTTCAATATTTCCATTGGTTTTGCTGACTAATATTTTGTGGACTAGGTTTTCTTTTGGGAGGGTTGAGGCCAACCCTAGATTTAGATCAGAATAAAACTAGAACTAGACTGTGTGGGAGAGCTGACCCCTAACTTTCAGGTTGCTTTTATCTGGTTTTATCCTTAGGAAATTATTTGGTAAAAAATAATTTATGAATAATTATTCAGAATAATTCATGAAAAATGAAAAGAAAAAGAAGTGAATGCAAAACATGCAATGCTTTTGGATTGTTAGGAAATATTCTTGAAAAAGTACTACTTACAGCAGTAGTCAGGTGTTCTCCACTGAAGACAGATGTCAAACCTGTTGCACAGAGCCACGTAGGCAGAAAGTGCATCGCATTCATAGTTCCAAAAATAGGTATAATTGATCCACATCTTTTCACAAAAGCTCTTCGGTGAAACCTAGAGACACAGTTGGCCTTGGGATAAGTTACATTGTTTTATTTCGCTAAAGGCCCTATGTTAGTTGAAAACTATTCAGAGAATCAAAGGGTAGCAAGTTAATACTTATTACAGATCTTCCTTAGACCTTAGATTCCAGATGTCACCTCTGATGTGACAATGTTTTTTTAAAAGATTTTATTTATTTATTTGAAAGAGAGAGAGTAAGTGAGAGAGGGAACACAAGCAGGGGGAGTGGGAGAAGGGGAAGCAGGAAGCCGCTGAGCAGGAAGCCCTGTGTGGGTTTCCATTCCAGGACCTTGGGATCATGACCTGAGCCTAAGGCAGACACTTAACGACTGAGCCACTCAGGCACCCACTAATGTGATAATATTTTAAAATACATTTTGGATAAAGTAAATATTGTCTGCACTAATGTATATAAGTCTATCTTATAAAGATGAAAGCGAAACAAATTATGTGGACCCAGCAAAATCTATTTCTGATATTATACCTTGGGTCACAATTGTCTTTTCCATATATAGAATAGGACTTTATGAGGAATAAAACTGGAAGTTTCTGAAGCATTTCATAATGATACTTGGTATTACTTGTTAAATGAGGTTATAAATGCTTCTCAAAAACTATGTATCAATATTGAACATTGAATAATTTAAATCATTTGACATGCTTCAATTTAAAGACATTTATTCCTATAGATTGTTTCATTTTGACTTAAAAATGCCTGATATCTAAATAATTTAACTTGTAGCAACATCTATTCCATTTTTCTCTCTACTCATTTCATTCAGCAAACGTACTAAACATCTCCATGCAGATGTCAAATTCTGACAGAGTTCAAGGTGCCAGATAATAATACTTAGCAGTTTTCATATCCCATCATTTCTACTTCAAAGGCCATATCTGTATAGACCAAGATTCTACATTCTTTGAGTCTTCTTTATAGCATTCCCTTGCTTTCCAGTACTTCACATGGAACACTTGCTGAGGTCATTGGCATCTTCCTTGTAGAATCGGAAACGGAGAGCTTCCTTCCTAAAACTCTCTCCTTGAACTTTGTGTGTAGTTCATTCTCTTGCCTTTTCTCCTGTCCAATGTCAGCTCCTCTGCTGCCTCTGATTCTGAGTGTTTCTCTATACCTCACCCTCAACAGTCAGGTCTACAAGCGACAGATGTTTTTCCCGGATTCCTACCACCATCTTGGGCATTTAAATTTTTTCCTCGGTTTCTTCGTAAGTTAAAGAGTTACTCATAAACTTAGTACTACTTAAGATAGTTGTGAGCTAATATACAGTAAATGTACAGAGCAGACTCAGGCACACTGCACATTATTTATTGTTATTTTAAAAAATCCATACACAGGGGCACCTGGGTAGCTCAGTGGGTTAAGCCTCTGCCTTCAGCTCAGGTCATGGTCTCAGGGTCCTGGGATCAAGCCCCACATCAGGCTCTCTGCTTAGTGGGGAGGCTGCTTCCCCCTCTCTCTCTGCCTGCCTCTCTACCTACTTGTGATCTCTCTCTGTGTCAAATAAATAAATAAAATCTTTCAAAAAACCCATACACAAATAATTCCCCAAACCTGATCCTTGGCCTTAACTTACCTCCTCTGAGCCCCAGAACTACATTTCCAAGCTTTTTCTGGGTATTTTGCTTTGAAATCCCACATGACTTAATTTATCCAAAGTAAAAAGTTAGATACCTTTCCAGTTAAACCACAAAAGCTGAACCTCCTATATCTCCCATTCATATATTCACTTAAGCAGGCTTTCATAATTTATTGAACACCTAACTACTTATCAGACACTGTCCTATGCATGAGGAGCATAAAGGTCAATAACACAGACCTATTCTCTGTCTGCAGATCTCGTAACTAAAAAAAGGCTTTGAATAGGATCCAGTGGAGTCAACACACTAAAATGAATCAGAGGAGAGAAGTATTCCGGCTGGGAAAACTAGAAGTTTAAAAGCCCACTGGCAGGAAAAACTTTGGAATATTCAAAGAGTTGACAGGAGACTGGAGCTTAGTAAGCCAGAAGGGCACAGCAAAGAGGAAGCTAGAGAAGTGGGTGGGCCAGAGGGTAGAGGACCTCATACACCTTGATAAGATGGTTGTTGGCAGGTATGTTAAGTGTAAGTGAAAGAAACTTCAAATAAATAAATAAAATCTTTACAAAAAACACATCATTTAAAAAATCATCATGCTTTTTCTTTTAAAGATCTTATTTTTATTTATTTATTTGTCAGAGAGAGAGAGAGAGAGCACAAGCAGAGGGAGCGGCAGGCAGAGGGAGAAGCAGGCTCCCTGTTGAGCAAGAAGCCTAATGCGGGACTAGATCCCAGGACCCTGGGATCATGACCTGAGCTGAAAGCGGACCCTTAACCAACGGAGCCACCCAGGTGTCCAAAACATCATGTGCTTTAAAAAGACATTAAAATAACACTAAACTGAGTTTTAAAGTATTATTTTTTTTCATTTTTATATACTTGCTTTTTAAAAAAAAAATGTGAACATTTAAAACCCATCTGCATCCATATCTCCAAGTAAAACTGAAGCTCCCAAAAGATATGCCATTTTGAACTCATAGGGCAGGGTGAGAATTATGGGATCTACACTCCATAATCTAGCATGGGAGGTGGGAGAGTCTTACTCATCTTTGGATCATAGGACTTTAACACGATGCTTTGGAAGTACTAGATGCTCACAAACTCTCACTAAAGGATTCATGAAATGCCATATTTATCTGTCCTGTGTGTCCCTAACAATACACCTTTTTTTTTTTTAATGACAGAGATTACTTAAAATATATACTAGTCACATAAAGTCAGAAAGTTGGAGACAAATAAAAAATGTTTAAATTGAATATATGACAGGCTCTACTACAAGTATACACCTAAGATGCCAAGATCATAGAGAACTGACAATATCCTCACTGTCTTGGTTTCTCTATTTGGTTATCAAGTGACATTGATTTCTTTCTCCTAGAGGCATTTATTCATAGGACAGAATTTCATTTTTTCTTGAAAACTGTAGATACAATTCTGAAAAAACATAGGAGAAAAAAAGGTAAGTATCCTTCCTATCTCTTTAAGTCTATAAAAGCAAATGATTCTGAAATCTAAAGCATACTGACAGAAGGTTTGGGGCTAAACTATTCCCAGGAGAAGAACATCATGGCAAGAACAGGAATTTATTGGCTTAACTCTCAACACATCCAACATGACAGTTCTTATTTATGGTTTCCCTTAACTTACTTTATTATGGCATGGAAGGAAAACTCTTCTCTTCAATAGCTCAATGCAGTGACTGCAGTCATGCTCAGTACAATTCCTAACAGGTCTTCTTGTTGTTACTTCAAATGATTTCTCAATTTCCCAACTCTCAATAAATAATTCTATGTCTTCCATATTTGTAATAATTGTGCCATTTTGCATCCTTAGATCATCGTCCGGATCTTTGTTGCAAATTCCTAGAAAGATATGTGACATTCAGAAGGAAAAACTTTTTCACTCAAACCAAATGTAGGCAGCAGAAATAAATCATCTTAATAATTGATTTTAAATGAATAAATTACTTACTGAACAAGGTTCCAAATATATATCCTTTCACTTTAATGTTGATGGATTTTTAAATTATGTATCTGATTCTTTGATAAAATAGTACAGAGTTTTCTTTTTCTTTTTTTTTTTCTTTTAAAGATTTTATTTATTTATTTGACAGGGAGACACACAAGGAGAAAGGGAACAGAAGCAGGGGTAGTGGGAGAGGGAGAAGCAGGTTTTCCTCTGAGCAGGGACCCCCACTGTGGGACCCTGGGATCATGACCTGAGTCAAAGGCAGACACTTAATGACTGAGCCACCCAGGTACCCCAATACAGAGTTTTCTTAACCAAATAAGGAAGAAACCACAATCCTAGAAGTTAAGAAATGTGTAAAGATGATAGAAAATGAAGAAAGAGGAGCTTGACTCCACTCCCACACTCCTTCATTATTACCACCATCACCCAATTGAAGAACTAGTTCTTAAGCTTTCCAAGATATTCCTTAAGGTGGTGGGCATTTGATGGTTGCCTCCCGGCATCCGTTCCTCCAGGAAAACCCTGCCTGAAAACATTAAATTCTGCTTCAGGAAGTATCCCTGCCCCATCACCATTACAGGAGAAGGCCACAGTTGGCATAAAGGTAGTCCTTACTCCTGTGCATTACAACTGTTACAGATAATACACCAGTCAGGTTAGACAGTCACCTAGACACATGGATACATTCAACATTTAAACAACCACTGCCAAACAGAATTTGACCTCGAAATTCTAAGACATAGACAATCTCTCTTCCTTACGATGACATGGCCTATTGGTGGTTATGATGCTTGGATCTGCTATAGCCTCTATCTTCCTGAGGAAGGCCAGACTGGGGAAGAGCTTACTCTTCATGCTGTGGAGTGCAGATTCAAGGTGAGGGCAGAAAATCAGCCCAGAACCCTGATCATACTTTATCTGAAGCCCACCATACCTTAAGATATATTTTTTCTTAATCCCTAAGGCACCGGCTACAAAAGATATAATTGAACATTTTTTTCAAGTATCAAATCTTAATCCTCAAGTAGGCATATTTAAGATCATAAAGGTTGCTGCTCCCATATTTGCTTTGTCATATACAAATGACTGAAGGCAATGAAAAGAAAAAAATAAAAAAACTCAAGTGAAGTGAACTATATTGTCAAGCAGCTACTATTTTTTAAGTCTAAACTTTCCTGGAAAAAGGTAACTGCTAGGAAAAATTGTTCTTATTGCAACTCCAGCCACCAGTCCTACACACTTCACAGTTCTGGCCAGAACAAAGTATTCATACAGATCTCCCATTCTGGTGTTCATACTCAATTTGGGTCGTACTCTTGTTCGCTGCAACTTTTTCAGACCCGACAGCACCCAGATTTCCCTCTAACAAAAACCTTCTTCACCCACTATGGAGGTCATAACCATTAGGGGGTGACCCTCAGTTAGCAAAAAGTCAATCCTACCCCCTTCTCTATAAATAAATAAAACAGTGATTATTTAAAAATCCAGTTAACAGAGTGTGTCTGTAAAAGTATAAGCTGACAATAAGTGGAGGAGAAAAATCCACAAGATCAAAGAGAAATCATAGCAGGCAGAAATGATAAATCATCAGAGAAAATATGCATTCCTAAAGTCTCTGAGTATTACTCAATAAACACTATGGATTATGTTTAACCAATACTGTACATACTCAAAAATAGCTATGTCCACAGTGATAATATTCATTCCCCATGGAACTTTGCGCAATGTATAGCATGCTATAAATAGGCAAGGTAAACCTTTAAAAAAGGTAAAATCTTTTCATACAAACTTTTCACTAAATGCTTTAAGGAAGAAATCTGGGTGTTTTATGTAGTTTTTGAGAGAGAGGACACGGTCTTATTTGTTTTTATGTTGTCAATACCAAACACTGAGTCCAAACACTCAGAAGGTGATCCATAAACTTTTATTCAATTAATATTTGGTGAGAATAAAGTAGTTATATTTTACTAAACTAGGATTTATGATTGTGTGTATTAAACAATGTGTGAAGTGTTTGACATTAATTTTTACATTCAACCCTAACAACAATCTTGAAGGTAGAATGTTGCTATTCCCATTTTAAAGATGAGGAAACTGATGTTCTCTTCAGAGCACAGAGCTACAAAGAGAATAACCTCCATCAGATATCAAATTCAGTATTATATTTTTTTATTTTGTTGTGTACCTGGGTTTTTAAAATTTGTTTCCTTTAGTTTATAACTACGTGTCAAAAAAATATAACTCTTTATGTGTCTATGTAAAATGATGTGATACTAATCAGGTGTAAAGATACATTTAGGCATTATACTTTATAATAAAACTGGGATAAATATTGAGAATGGTTTGTTCCCGGCATGTAACTTTCAACATGACTTAAGCAACTAAGTTTTCCCTTATTTCGAATTTTAACATAATAAGGAAGAAACAAACCCATTTAAGCCTTTAATCTTTCTGTAACTCATATTTCTCACTTGTAAATTAATACCAACTTATGAGGGCTATTATTAGAATTGAATAAATTCAAGTATATAAAATAACAGTTGGTACTTTATTAGTAATTAATAAAGATGAATATAGTAGGATAGATATAGAATATAGTAGGAATACAAACAGTATTGTGATAGTAGTAGTGAACATGTATTTTCATAAAATATGGAAATTGAAATGTTACTTCTTGCTTCTTAAGCCATTTATTGGGATGAAATAGTATTCACAGGGGAACTGAGAGTTAACATTACACCTCAAATATGAAAAGTGGGGCATCAGGGGTCATTGGTGTAATGTGAACAGGAAAAAAAAAATGAAAAGAAATTAAGATTTGAAGAGCAATGCTCACCACAGAGTCCTTCTGTGTAAGATGACAAGTTAAATTGAAAGCCAAAATGAATGTCTATGATCCCTGTAAGGTGAGCCCACTTTATGATTAGTCCAGCTGGAGTCGTAATCACATACATGGTACCAGAATCTTCTATGGATAGTTCTTGATTTGTAAAGGGCAGAGGCACAACAATGGAATCCACTTCTACCTAAAATGACACAATAAGTTTACAAATGTTAGACAAATTTTTATGTTTCAATATACACATTAGAAGTAGAATTCAGGGGGCGCCTGGGTGGCTCAGTGGGTTAAACCTCTGCCTTCAGCTCAGGTCATGATCTCAGGGTCTTAGGATCAAGCCCTGCATCGGGCTCTCAGTGGGGAGCCCACTTCTGCCTCTCTCTCTGCCTGCCTCTCTGCCTACTTGTGGTCTGTGTCTGTCAAATAGATAAATAAATTCTTAAAAAAAAAAAAAAAAGAAGAAGAAGAAGAAGTAGAATTCAGATGTTTCCATTTCTTCTTGTTGAATATAAACTATTTCCTAAGTTTTTAAAAATTTATTTCTCTGCTGCTGCTACAGCTCCTCACAACTTCTAGTTCTTTTATTATTCCTTTGTTGTATCTTTCTATATTCAGTATTTGTTCTAAACTTGTTGCCCTTTATTTTCTTCAAAACTTAACTTTCTTCTGTGTTACCTATGCCTTTCTGTCCATTTCCCTTAATACATGTTGATTACAAGATTATCTACTAATATAATAGAGTTATTTTTAGGATGTTTTCTTTAATCTAGGTCCTTTCTTTGATCTTCGAAATCACCATTCAACTATAATGTTCTTCATAATCATTTGTCAATCTTGGTAAAGATTAAGTTTCCCTGCAGTTCTATTTCCTAGTCTTGGATGCGATACTAGGCTCTGTATTTTTAAAACGTACTCTTGGTAATACAAATGTAGGCAATCCAAGCATTATATTTAGAAAAACACTGTTTTAAACAATGACAAAGACAGAGAACCTTTCTGGGTCCTATCTCACCAACCATCCAGTTTCTCATCTTTATATCTTCCTCATACTGCCATCTGCAGGCTGAAAGAGTCTTACTGCTACCTGGTTAATTTCCACTTTCTTTTAAGATTTCTCTTAGCTGTCACCTCCTCCAAAAACACCTATTTGACCATCCTATGAACTGCATTAGGTGACCTGTTTCTGTGATATATCAGTCAAACTCTATCACTATACCTCCTATTGCTTTCTAATTGGCAGACAATTACATTTAAGTACCTCACATACAGCTACAAGTTATTTGAGACCAGGATCTTCTTGTTTTATCACACAAACTCTCAATAAATGATTCTTAAAGAGTTAGTTCTTCACTGAATACATGACCAGAGATGAATCAGTTGAAACCATAAATAATCCCTTTGGCCCAAATGCTCACTAATAGCACTGACCAGATGTAAGTTTAAATTTATTTCCCTCATTTTCTGTCAATGAATCAACTGATTGAATCAGAAGTATATACAAATGCTATCATCTAAACAATTCCCTCATTCATATATTTTACTTTACTTAAAATAAAGCTTTCTAACACCTTACTATATTTTAGGTTCATTTTCATATTGTTTCTAGTCTAGAATGTTTGGCCTGTGCTAAAAAAGACAGAATTATTCCTAGAAAGTGTGTAACATCTGTCATTTTAGCAAAATCTTTACACGTCATTTTCTTACATTTTTGAGAGAACCATATAAGTGAAATACCCAGTTTATAACTTACCCTTCTCTAGTAAACACATATTCCTTGGGATAAAGATTTTTTCCTATTAAACCAAATGGCTTTTTTCGATCTTTTTATAAAACATCCCCCTTCTTCAGTTTATTTCAGTCATTAAATATTTCTTCATTTTTTCTTATTTTAGCTATCAAATATTCATTGAAAAATTAACATCATCAGCACTTTGAAACTATTTTTTTCTCGGTGGTCAGCATTCTGGTATTCTTAACTACTAGGTTTTTCAACCTTGTGATTCCTCATTTTTTACATCATTTCTACCTTGTTTAATTTAAAACACTAATGTTCACTCTGGAACTTGGGCACTCACATTACCTAAAAGGGATTTCATGTCTTTGACATGGCTTTTATAGCTAACCTCACAAGGGGAGAAAGATTTGCAACACGTGGTACATTATGGAAGGAGAAATATAATATTAAGAAGCACAATTTTTTACTGTCCATGAAATGAATGATTAAACACAATAATAATGAAACTCCACTGATATATTTAATTTTCCCTGCTTTTGGAAATAAACGTGTTTAATATAATTTCTTAATTTTCTCCAATGTGAGGTTCTCTTTTTTTTTTTTTTTTAAGATTTTATTTATTTATTTGTCAGAGAGAGAGGGAGAGAGTGAGCACAGGCAGACAGAATGGCAGGCAGAGACAGAGGGAGAGGCAGGCTCCCTGCCAAGCAAGGAGCCCGATGTGGGACTCAATCCCAGGACGCTGGGATCATGACCCAAGCCGAAGGCAGCTGCTTAACCAACTGAGCCATCCAGGCATCCCTGTGAGGCTCTCTTAACTTTGAGCTCTTACCTTTCTTGCTGCCCGATTAACAAGTATTTTATGCATAGATGTTGTCAAATTTAACTTCTTAAAACAAAGTCCATACATTCTTCCAGAGGGTGTCTTAATTTGAAAAAAAAAATTAAAACTTTATGGAGCAAAACAAAACTTTAGCAATGAAGAGAAGTAATTTATGAAACACTTTACAAATACTCACTAGCTTTTTAAGTGAATTTCCATTCTGAAAAAAAAATGTATAAAAAACACTTTAAAAGTATATTATTTGACTTCTTAAAAACATTATTCAAATTAATATTACATGCCTCTAAATATATTCACATGAAACATTTTTTTAAGTACTAGAAGATAAATCTCAGTGAGTTCTTGAGCCCTCTCTTGCTCTGACAATATCTAACGTAGCAGTGTACATCAGCTACAGATTTATGAAGAAATGACACGAGAATGAATTATGACCTACCTGATTCATGGAACATTTTTCAATATGAGCAACTATAATTTCCCCAGGAATTCTCACTAAGATATAAGAAGCCATACTATACAATGCTGCATTGTTTCCATCAAATGTAATAATGCTCAGCTCTGACAACATGGAACACCGACCTAAAAAACATGGTAGAGAATGGATTTGGTCTATTCACTATTTGTATTTGTACTAATGATAACTCCTTTAAACACACACACACACACACACACTTTTAAATTAGTGTTAATACATTTGACAAGGAGCAACTCTAAAATTTGCATACTGGGAAATAAAATCCTAAATTAAATGGAGAAAGTTCAGCAATAGCTGGGTATGATGAGTGAGGTGATCAGCTCAAAAAAAATAGTTTCCTCCTGATTGGAAAACTGCCTGCCATGTAAGAAATGCAAACTTACAAGGACATTCCCACTCAGGGCAGCAGATATCGCTGTTCACTTGCACGGGCCTTCCCCGGAAACCACAGTCGGGCATTTCCAAGTCCTTTGGGCAATTGAGGGACCAGTTGTACAACTGCCATTCCATATTAAGACATATATATTGGCTACAATTATAAACAGGATCAAATTGTTGAGGCTGTGAATAAAAAAGAAAATTAGTTTTCTTTTTCCTCTTTTCAACAAATGTTTTCAATTAATTTTTTAATTGCCCAATCCCATTACCCATAGTATATATTTCCTAAATACAAAAGCTTTTGAGAGATCATTTAAATTTCACTACAATTTTTATTGGTGTATTCTCTCTAAAATACTCAGTTTGAACTTAATTTAAGCTTTACCTTCATACTGATTTGATATCAGAATTGCCTATATACTCAGACATCTGAGCACATTGAAATCTTGTTCTAAATTGTCTTCATTAGTGTTTACAAACAGACCTATACAGTACAGGTCAGGCTTTCATATGTTTTATAAAGCTAATGTATCATTATAACTTCTGTTAATGTCAGTTTAAAAAAACTATTACTTAACGCTATATATATTTCATTAAACATTCATATGTGAGATCAGTTTAATAGCTTCTAGATAAAATCATTATAAGTTAATTCTTTTTTAAGATTTTATTTATTTATTTGACACAGAGAGAGAGGTCACAATTAGGCAGAGAGGCAGGCAGAGAGAGAGAGGAAAGCAGGCTCCCTGCTGAGCAGAGAGCCTGAGAGGGGCTTGATCCCAGGTCCCTGAGATGATGACCTGAGCCGAAGGCAGAGGCTCAACCCACTGAGCCACCCAGGTGCCCCAAAATCATTATAAGTTAATTTTTATATATAGCTCACTGACTTCTAGATAAACAAATTTAAAAAATCAGTGGTAGATTTTCTAAAATATATAAATTTTATTATATTTAAGTTATAGTAATAATTACAGCAATGATCAAATATTTATGTCCCAATTATATTTAAGACATATTCTAATAACACATTTCACTCCCCCAACGATAGCCCTCTGAGGTAGGTACTATTATTTTTTTTCTCTTTTATAGATGGGGAAATCAGGAGGATGAAGGTCAAAGTAACTTGCCCAAGATCCCATACTAGTAGGTGGAAGAGTTAGAATTTAAGTTCAGGGATTGTTACTCTGGAATCTGTGACCTTGGCCACTACTCTATACTGAATCTCAGGGGATGGGGAAGAAAATCTAACATCTATTTAGCATCTGTTATATGCCGTACACTAACAGTAGCTTATTTCATTTGTTTCTCCATAAACTTTATGAGTTGAGTTTCTATCATTCCAATATTAAATATGATCAAAATTAAGGATAAGAGAGGTTAAATACTTCTCAAAATAGGGAGACTATTAGGTGAGCACTCCCAAATTTGAGAGCCAAAGGGAGGCAAATAGTCAAGTCTGATTTTCTAAAATTTTCTGGGTGTGGTTGTATCACCTCCCAGTATTGACGCTCTGCTTTCTGTTTAACCAGGAAAATGAAAGCAGTTAGACAAAAACTAGAGTCCCTACAACATCTAAACACCTAAAACAATCTCTACCTTCCATTCTACTGAAACTATTTTAACAAGGTCACCAATGAACTCTACATTGCCAAATCCAACGATCAGTTTTCAGACCTACCCTTGCTTGACCTCCTAAAGTATTTAAGATAGCACAGGACTCCATCTTCCTTATTAGTGTTTTCTTTCCCTAGCTTCTAGACCACCTACAATCTCCTCCATTTTTTCCTATTTCACTATCCTTTGCTCGTTTGTTGTCATATCTTCCTCCTTCTCTTCTCTATCTGCTCCCACTCCTTTTGTGATTTCATCCCATCACTGAGAAGTTCCAAAATTGAATTCAGCTTGACCTCTGCTCTAAGCTCTATTTATGTCTACCAGAACTGTACATCTGCACCTTTCTGATGTCTAGGAACAATCTCAGTCTTCACATCACAAAACTCAATTTTATCCTTTAATTGCTGAAGGAAAAGATCTTAGAATCCTTGATGCTTTTGTTTTACTCACACCCCACATCTAATCTTTCAGCAAATTCTGTGCCCTCTATGTTCAAAATACACTCTGAGCCCAGGCATTTCTCACAATCCTCACTGCTCTCCCCAGGTCCATGCCACCATCATCTCTGCCTAAATTCTCACAATAGCCTCCTAACTGGTTCTGTTGTCTGTTTGCACCCTATTCTCAACATAACAGCTAAAATGATCCTATAACAAATCAGATTGTGTAATCTCTCTGCTCAGAAATAGTCACTGTCTTCCTATGTCTTTTAAAATAAAAGCCACAGTCTTTACAATTATCTACAAGGCCTTAAATAATCTAATTTATTTCTTATCTTATTGCTTACTAGCTTAATGGCCTCCTTAATATTCTTTTAAAATGTCAGGTATATTTTTACCTCTGGGCCTTTGCACTTGCTGGTCCCTCTGCCTGGAACCCTGTTTCCTGGTTTCCACAGCTATTCCCACTGCCTTAGTTCTCTGCAGGGATCCATTTCCGAACTTCTTCAGATCGTTTACTCTGAAGTTACTTTATCTGGGAGGATTTTCTGAGCATGTCATTGAAAACAGATTTATTATTCCTTGAGCAGCACCTTCTAACATTCTATAATTTAGTAACTTATTTTGCTTACTGGCTATCTTAGAGCCTCCAATAGAATATGAACTCCATAAAGGCATGAATTTTTGCTTGCTTTTATATTGCTTTATTTATACTACTTAGATAATGCCTGGCCATAAATGGTGTTAAATAAATATTGGTGGAATGAATAGTTGGCTTATCAAACAAGTAGCACGTTGGAAGCAAGAAGATAACCAAGTGTTCAAGTCACAGCCAAGACAACTACAAGCTCTGGGGTCCAATGAGCTGAACTTTTTTTGCTTGCCAATGTGTATCTTTGTTTTCTGGCATAGTGCCTGGCATATAATAGCTGCTTAATAAATATTTTTGAATTCCCGTCTCACAGAGCAGCCCACATTAGTTAACTTTTTATTAAAGTATCATACTTAAGACCTCATTTGAGGGGCTCAGTCAGTTAGCTCCTGCTTCGGGCTCAGGTCATGAGCTCAGGGTCCTGGGATCAAGCCCTCTTCTGGGCTCCCTGCTTAGTGGGGAGTCTGCTTCACTTCTCCCTCTCCTTCTGCTACTCCCCACTCCTCATGTTCATCTCTCTCTCTCTAATAAATAAATAAAATCTTAAAGAAGAAGAAAAAGATTTCATCTGAATTTTGGTTTTTAATGTGACCAGAATCTAATCAGTAGGACATGTCTAAACCACGTGAGAAAATACAGTTGCTTTTCCCTCTAAGAGGGCACCAAAAAATTGCTAAAATGTAATGCATATTTCTTATTATCTCTTGGCAAAGAGGGACTACAGAACATAGCAAGATAAGTTTAATAGCATTTGGATAGTGATACACAAACTTGAACAGATGCTATGAGGAATTCCAGTAACTGGACTAGATCACCCAGCCATACCTCACATTCCAAACCTGTCGTTGTGGGAGTTAGCACGTCCAATACAGTGAAGTCTGATGGAGTAATCATTTCTGGACCTATTAGAAATGAAGATATCCTTTCCATTAGTGGAATGGTATCTATCATATAAGGAATTTGCATGCAATAGAACGTGTGCTAAGGAACTTTATACAGATAATTTCATTTATTCGTTGCAAGAACTCCATCAAGTAGGTACAACACTCTTATCATTTTACAGATAAGGAAATGAAGGTATAGACAGGTAAGCTAGGAATTCAAACTTGGGATTCTTATTCCAAATCTCAGATTTTTAACCACCATTCTATAAACTTCTTCACCGTCTTGATGGTGTCAACACAATTGTCTGAACAGGTAAAAATATCAGTATCACTGAAGAGTGCTCAGGAGTTACAAATTCTATTGCCTTTTAAAAATAAGTAGTGAAGCTAATTTATTTCGCTTGGTGAATTTCTAGAATGTTTTCCTTGCAGGCAGAATGGATGGGGCTTTGAGTCCCATGTGGACCACCAGTGGGGGTGCAATGAAGAAGGGATCCATAGACAGGGAAGATGTGATTGCTAAACACATGTGTAAGGCGCCTTCAAAATCTATTGTTAGGACTCAAGTCATCTCTAAAATAGTCAAAGTCTGAAGGACCACAGAAGAGCCAAAAGGAATGGTTGAAATTTTGTCTAGCTATAATTGGTATCCACTGTTGAGTTGATATTGCCCAAAAATGACTGTATTCATTTCTTGTTGCTATTGTAACAAATTATTACAAATTTCATGGCTTAAAATATCACCAATTTATTATCTTGTGGTCCTGGAAATCAAAGTCCTAAAAATCAAGGTATCAGCAGGGCTGCATTCCTTCTAGAGGCTCCAAGGAAGAATCTGTTTCCTTCCCTTTTCCAACTCTTTGAATTACCCGACTACTTTGGCTTATGGTCCCATTTTCCATCTTCAAAGCCATTGAATTATATCTTCAAATTTCTCTCCTTCCCCTTCTCTGATTCTGTCATCCTGTCACCTCTGACTCTAACACTCCTGCCACTCTCTTATCAGGTCCCTTGTTATTATACTGGAAACACATGGATTAATATAGGATAATTTCCCCATTTCAAGACTCTTAACTTATTCACATTTGCAAAGTCCCTTTGCATGTAAGATCATATTAACAAATTCTTGAGATTAAGAGATCAACATCTTTGGAGGGCCATAGTTCAGTCTATCACAATGATAGAAGAGAAAACTTACTTTTTCAGTGAAATAAATTCTCTAAGTAACCTTAATTTTGTGCTTATTTTATCATTTCTAATTTAAGAATAAAGAACAACAAAATTCCCATTCCTTGGTCCTAGGAGCAGTGTTCATGTTCTAGATTACATCTTCTAGAAAATATGAAACAATACAAACCTAAATATTTTTATTGTTATCATCATAATCATTTAAGCCATAGAAGAGGAAATAAAGTTCTAGTCCAAAATAAACACAGAGTCATGGAAAATTCTAATGACTTACAAGGATTAAATGTATGCCAAGTGGTTAGTCCAGCGCTTGGCATGTGCTAAATATTTGATAATTGGGAGCCAGGAAGAATAGTGGGAATAGTAATAGTTATTGAGAGGTTTATGTATGTCGACGGTACTTCAATTTTTAAAATTTTGTTTATTTAGATGATTGATTCAGAACATTTTTATTTTTAAAATCTCTTGGAATGGACTCTGAAAGCCATAACCCTTACATAAGGTCACAACACCTACCTGCCTTTTTAAGTAGATAATTTAATTAGAAATACAGTGAAGCTATGATAATATAACAACAAAAAAAATAGAATAAGTATCTGAACTTTTCTAAAGTATAACCTCCGGAAAAATAATACATTTGTCAAGCCTTACTGTGAACAGATTTATCAAACTCTTTCCTATGCCAAATTTCCTAGAGAGGGAGAGAGTGAGGTATGAGCCAGAATGTCCACTCCAGAGGCTGGGACAGAACAAAAATGGAAGTGCCAAAGGATGACTTCATTTGCATGAGCCTCTCTTCAGAGTCTACTTAACGACTGCGAATATTTATGCACGATTTAGCGACACCCAAATTCTAAGTTTAAAATGTGAGGGAAGTCCTTGTTATCTGTACTACCGAAATAGAGGAAGCAGTAAACCAAATGATGAAGCTGTTCAGAAAACCTGGCATGCTGAGCCAGTGAACAGCTACGGAACGCAACAAAGTGACTGCTGGGTTTTCAAGCCAATGGGTAATACCGATGTCAGTTAGCCGTTGTTAAGTGTGCTAAGACCTAAGTTACATAATGCTAATCTCAGGGTCTCAAATGGTAACAATAGCTGTAAACATGGGTAGAGACGGCTTACCTGGTGGCACTAATGCAGGTTCTGTGGGAATCAGAGGTATGCCTACAAAAAAACAAAAACAAAAAATGAAAACAAAAAACAAAAAGCACAAAGATACACTTCCTTAATCTGCTGTGCTTAAAATGAGGTCCATATATACTTCCAAAAGGATCTTTAGCTTCCAGAAAAATGTTTTGGGGGAGAAAACACAGGAGGGGTGTCAGAGGGAAGATTTATATGCTTTAGAAGTAAAAACAACAACAAAAAAAAGTGGAAAGGATATTAAAGAAGAATCTTATAAAAGTCTGTTGTCTAAAACTTCTGTTTATAACCACTTGCCATCAGTAGAGAAAAAAATACTTATGTGTTTCATTGTTCAGAATAAATTAGGAACATGTCCCACTTACAGTCTCCTGGATAAACGCATTTGAGGGTGACCTCATCAAGGATCATAGTTTTAGGACAGTAGGGCAAGCATCCTTCAACCCTTTACATAAAAAAAAAAAAAAGTGAAAAAAGTTTGAAATAAAAAAAATACTGTATTTAATATATGCAATAAACACATATTCTTCCTGAAAGTCTTCTACTCTATTTGCCAAGTAGTAAGGAGTGCTCCATTTGTTGTATTCCATCATACTTCATTTTATGAAATCCCAATCCCTAAGGGGTGATAGATTGGTATCATTCATGATTCATGAAGAATCTGAACACAGAATTTTCAAAGCATATGCTTGTGTTTGGAACACACTAAAGCCATGCTCTACAAATCACTGGAAATGCAGAAGAATCATTTATTGTGATTTTAATCTGTATTTGTTGTTCTTTCCACTCTTACATTCCTCCAAATCTCAGTTGATAGAGATGTTTTTTAAATATCCTTGCCTTAAAGACGCTGGCACAACAAAAGAGACATTCAGTGGCTCTCCCTGAGTACTATTAAGTCCTAAATCATTGAAAAGGTATTAGGACTCTCCAGGTGGAACGGACGGAGGTAGAACATGGTTGCTGTTCTTCTAGAACAGGGAGGGGAGGAGCAGAAGGGGTGGTTCTCAAGACCCCAAAAGTTTGGCAGTGCCCTGGGAGGGTATGGTGGTATATAAGCCTATGGATATTGGATTGCAAATTCCAGGATGTTCGGTTTCCTTAAGGATCTCCACTGCTCATGCATGGCACGGAAGCAAAGCAGGGGTCCCAAATTTGAAGGCGCTATGGCTTGAATGTCTTGGGCCAAAGACAAGAGTGGTCATCTGGAATGCTTTTATCTAAGGGAATGAAGTCAATATAAGTATTGAGGTTACATTTTCTTTCTTGTCTAATTGATGCTCAGAGTCCAATTTGTTCTAATTCAAAGAAAGTAAATGCAATCTTTTGTGTATAACCAATTGGGTTCATACATGCTAGAGAGAATAAACACAAATGTTTTTATAAAAAGCCTTGCTTATCTGACTTTCAAATACACTAGAAGTTAGTAATAACATTTTAAATATTTTTAGACATTTCCGGTTTTAGACATTTCCAATATCTGTAGAGAATCTGAATTAAAAATACTCAAAGCCTCTTTCCAGTTCAAGATGAAAATGAACCTGACATTAGGAGTAAGTATTGCCACGAGAGGGCACTAGTTGACGGAAAGAAATCCAGGCAACACTTTAAAAAAAACACACACAAAAAAACAAGGAAAGCTAATTTCTCTTCTAACATGAGACACATTTAGCCATCTCTTGGATACCTCCCTCACAGATTATTTTTTTACATAAATAGCTTAGTTTATGTGACCAATTGTTTATTTTATAAAATGAATTTGAATAATAAAACTTCAACTGGTGTATGATATTCCTAGTCTACTCTAAATTTCATCAAACAAAACACAAAAATTAAAGTTACTATATGGATGGAAAGACTAGGGACAGTAGGTTATCATTAAATTAAATAAACATCAATTTTTTGTGCAACTCAATTACTTCATGATTGTTTTATGCAAGTCAAAACCAAAGCCACTTAAAATATTTTGCAAAAATCAGTAACTTATTCCTTTAAAACGCATTCATAGTTGCACACAGCAGATTCTTCTTTATTTTGTCACACAACTGATCATCTGTTCAACTTCTGACTGATAAATAAATGCCTCAGATGTAGACCATTTCTTATAATAGGTATATTACATAAAGGGAAAAACTGTATTTACATATGGGCTCTATGGTATGCTAGTTGGCATCTTTTCTCATAGAAGTTCTCGTTTCCACTAGATATTTTTGTTTTTAACACTTGCTATGTGCCAGAAACTGAAAAAATCTAGAAGGAGGATGGTGGTTCTGTGGGGGACTCGGAGAAGGGAGCAGAGGTGTGTTAAAGCCCCAGCTCCAGGGCGGCTTGGTGGCTCAGCTGGTTAAGTAACTGCCTTCGGCTCAGCTCATGATCCTGGAGTCCCAGGATCGAGTCCTGCATCAGGCTCCCTGCACAGGGAGTCTGCTTCTCCCTCTGACCGTTTGCCCTCCCATGATCTCTCTCAAGTAAGTAAATAAAATCTTAAAAAAAAAAAAAAAAAAAAAAAGCCCCAGATCTGTACTTGAGTCTTCCTCAGGAGAAATAATTAGGCATCTCAGTGCAGGGCAGAGGGAGAAGCTGAAGGAAGACAGAGATGAGAAAGCTTGGGAGAGGCAAAGTTTCATCCTGAATCTCTTCTCTGAATCCTAACCGAAAGTTTTGGAATAAGCTACAGACCAAACTACGGAAGCACTGAGCATCTGGGTTCAGCTGCCTAGGAGATCGGTTATACCAAAAGAAATAATACGCTACTTCAAACTATAGCTCATTTCCTCCCCTGTGCCTGGGTGGGCGATGCTCTCTGCCCTCTGTCTCCCTTCCTTGCCCCAGTGCCCAACTCATTGCGCCCCCACTTCCCTGTTGTGTCCCTTCCTCCTGAGGGCTACCAGAAGAGGCAGGAAGTAGGTGTGTGAACATGAGAGGTCCAAGTGAATGCTGGCCATGTCTCCTTTTTATACAGAATCAGCTGTTCTTATTTTTAAGAAAACAGAGGGATGCCTGGAAGGCTAAGATGGTTAAGCATCTTATGCCTTCAGCTCAGGTCATGATCTCCAGGTCCTGGGATCGAGCCCTACTTCGGGCTCCCAGCTCAGCAGAGAATCTGCTCTTCCTCTCCCATTGCCCCTCCCCCACTTTTGCACACTCCTTCTCTCAAATTAATAAATAAAATCTTTTTTAAAAAAGAGAGAGAAAGAAATAGAAATAGAAATACTTCCTTCTCTCTGCTCCCATGGCACTTCATACCCAGTAGAGGTTCAATTCCTGGCCCGAGTGTCTAGAAACTGTGTCATAGAGAGCAAATTGTGTCACCTCCCTGTGCCTCTTTATCCCCCCGACAGTGGGGATAAAGAGATGACCCAATTCACAGCACTCGGCACCGTGTGAGTCACTCTACAAAGACTACAGTGTGTTAGTTGTTTTCATTATTGCTTCAGCCCTCTTTCCACTGTATTATCATTATTGGGTTTTGTTTCTGTCCTCTTCCTAAAGACTGGAAAGAAGTGCTGTGTCTCATTCATTCACGTGCCCAGAACCTTTTGTAGACCCAGTGTCTATCACAGAAATGAAGCTCACAGAGGCCTCATGTAAAATGATCCTTTAAAAAATATTCCCTCCTATTATTGTTCATTTCTTTGTTCTCCTTTACAGCAAAACTCCTTAAAAAAAAAAGAAGAAGAAGAAGAAGAAGAAGCTGTTTATACTCTGTCTCTGTTTTGGCTCTTCATATTCTCTGTTTTGCCAAATCTAATGAACAATTTTGTTCTCAAATTTGATATCCTCAAAACTAAATTCCTGACTTTTCCTACAGATTGCTCCCCTACCGTGCTCCCTACCTCAATAGATGGCAACTAAGTCACCCCATTAAGTGGAAACATCTAATATTTGAGCAATTTTTACTACAAAAATGGTAATTTCAAATGGTTCTACCTAAAAATTGCTGATGCCTAACCTTAAAACTAACTCCTTTATCTCTCATGATTAATATTAAATCTGTAAAACCCATGGCCCTAAGTTCAAAATATATGCAGAATCTTCACACTTTTCACAACTTTCAGGGCTAGCATCCTAGTCAAATCCCTTTCACATCTTATCTGAATTACTGACCAGTTCTGCCCTTGTCCTCTGCCTTCCCAATAGTCAGTTCAACAGCCAGAGGAAACTTTTTAAACATAAATCAAACCATGTCACTTCTCTGTCCAAAATATATCAGAACATTGCTCAGAGGAAAAAACAAAGTCCCCACAATGGACCACAAGGCCCTATGTGATTTGCACACCACCATGACTCTCCAGTTTCATCTCCTACTTCTTTTAGTTTTGTTCACTTTGTCCCAACTAACTGACTTCCTTGTTTATCTTCACACATACCAGATATATTCCCACCCCAGGACCTTTGCACTGTTCTCAGATCATTCCCCAGACATTCACATAGCCAATTCCCTTCCTTCCTTTACATCTCTGACCACACACTGCCTTGTTCATGTGTTTTTCTCTGACCACTCTATGTTAATTAGCAAAGACACACATGCCTTATGCTCTCTGTCTCCCTTACTTTCCTTTCTGTTTCTCCACAACAACTATCTCCATCTAACAATATATTGTATTACACATTTATGTTTTCAGTGGCTTATTCTCTGCTTTAACCCAACAAAGTGTAAGCAACATGACGGGAGATACTTTGTTTCATTCAGTACTACATTCATATCAGCTAGAATTCCTGCCACATCACAACCCCTCAATAACTACTGCTTGAATACAAGGAAATGAATTCTTTATTAAGTATAGAACACATACAAATGAGTCTTGAGAATGGTCTTTTACTTTTAAAATTCTAAAAAAAAAAAAAGTCCATTGAGAGAAGAATGTGCTAGTGCTGGAAGTTGTGCATTGAATGGTTAAACTTACGGTGGGAGAAATTTACACGCTTGCGCCTCAGGGTCACTGCATGTTTTAAAGCAGGGAGTGGCACAAGGTTCGTATCTCCATTCACACATCCTCCGGTAGGGCACTGCTGCCTGTATTTCTGGAGAAAGAAGAAAGTCTAGATTGCACATATTTTTAATGTACAGCTTGAAATATAATGATTTATGATAGCAACGCTTCTAGGGTTTGACCCCTCCTTGACCATAATGTTGTAGAAAAGACAGAGCTAGGGAAAAACACATGGCAATAACTTGGTGATCAAAATATTTCATGGTTAGGTTGAATATTTAAATGTTAGTCCACCTTCCAAAGATTTTTAAACCCCAGCAGTTGGAGAAAACAATGAAAAATTCAAAATCTTTTCCCTTTATGTTCACTGGGTTCTAATGATCTACATGTCATAATACTGAACACTTGTTTGGAATTTTACTTTTTGCAAAGTAATTTTTGTCCATTATTCTATTTTATCCTAGAAAGCCTATTGAGTATTATTTTCATTTTATAAATGAAAAAAAAAAAAATGAGGCTCAGAGGAGCCAAATGACTTGCCAAGTTCAAACAATTAGGAAAATGGCAAGACCAAAGACATGTTTCCTGACATCAAACCTAGGGAGAG
Organism: Mustela nivalis; assembly: GCF_964662115.1. Taxonomy (NCBI): domain Eukaryota; kingdom Metazoa; phylum Chordata; class Mammalia; order Carnivora; family Mustelidae; genus Mustela; species Mustela nivalis. Next base: position 37,743,451 of record NC_139026.1, read on the forward strand.
CATTCCATCCTTGTTCTCACAGAACTTAGAGCATTACCTTGTACATGGTAAGAATTATCTGATGACAAAAACAAATGAATGGGCTTTAATAATACATGCTTACAGTTATAAAACCTCCCTTGATTGAAGAGTTTCCTTTTACAAATTCTGCTAGTACTCTCTCTTCTCACAACATAGAACAATCTTTCTGTAGCAGTCCAAAATTATATCTGGAGAAGAGAGCTCCATAAAGGAGAAAATTCATGGTAGGTGTTATGTTTCTCAGATTCTGGATACAGAATGGAATCCTAAAGTAGGGATAGGAAAATAAAACTTTCTGGAAGGCATCTGTGCATCTAAAGATTAGCGTGGCCATTAGATCTGGGTCACTGGAATTGTGAGTCCTGACAGAGGATTGGTTCTAAGACTAGAGTAGATCCCTAGAATTTCCTAGTTTTAAGAACTCCGCAATGATCAGTTTCTGAGATTCTAATGATGCCATTGGCAACAGTTGTCCAAAACTTAGGTGGGGCCACTGGGTCTGAGTATAACTAGACTGGAGGGGAAACAGAGTGTCAAAACATTCAACTTTTAAGTAAAGTCAAGTAAAAACATCATATCTGCTCTATAGAATGTAGTATAGACATATCAGTGACTTTTTCTCACGAGTGCAGGAACCCTTTTTAATAGGCAAAAATTTGAAGCTCATCTGAATTCCTCAAATCCAAAGACTATCGAGGTTTGCAGAAATTTATCAACAACAGAAAAGGCAAATGAATGAATGAAACAAATGATATGTTAAAATGAAGGAATTTGTTTGGGAGATCCAAGGTATGTGTTAAGCTCCTAGATTTTGAAAAAACATCAGATGAGGAAGTGGAGATTCCTCTCTGAAATTCAGAAAATTCAACAGCTATAAAACTGTAAGGATTTCTAGAAATAAAACCAGGCTTCTACTGAACCAGGGAAATCTTCCAGAAGTCAATGGAACCAGATACCTTACTATTCAAAAGACAGAGATAAACATGCTGCCTTTATCATTAAGAATCAGGATATTGAGAAGCTGCCTTCTAGGAAAGAAAAAGTACAAGCAGTAGACCCAAGAAATGCAAGGAAGCTCAGTTTCCAAAGTCCAGATAGCCCTAAAAGTAATACCTGGCACCATAAATAAAAGTAACATTTTTTAAGGCTGTTCTAAACTATCTGCCAATTAATTTATGTGACATAATAATAACTCTATAAAGTAGGTATTATTATTTCCCCCATTCTAATTTCACATAAACCAAAGACAAAGAGGTTAAGAAACTTACTCACTCAAGGTCATACCAGTTAGTCTACTTAGACTCATTTACAAATGACTTAAAAATTTTTGATATTTTGCCATAAGGTAAATTATCTATTGATTCTCCTTTTGAAGATCTCAGAAACCATACCTTCTATGCTGAAGCTACTTGAATGTTTGAATTCTTCAGAATCATCATATTTTGATGCTTTGACACTAAAATCTGTGAGGATGATGAAAAAGCCTTTTTTGCTGTATAACTCAAACGCACTGTAACCAGGAATCCAGAGCCCCTGATGGTGGAGAAATGTGGCTCTTCGATGGAAGGCTGAATTTGCCTGCCACAGTTTCAAACTGAGAGTGTCATCATCGTGGACATAGAGAAAGTAGTTTGGCCTTTCGGCAGACTCCAAGGAAACAAGTGCCAATGCTGTAAAACATAGAGCAGCATGTTTGATTTCCGCCTGGATGGGAGATCGTCAACACCAGCACTGTAAAATGTATTTGCAAAGACAGAATTGCACAACTGCCATATATAATGAAGACCATCTCTAAGATTTCAGAGATGAATTCTAATATCTTTAAAAAGAAAATTAATATTTTAATGTAATGTATTGTTAGCTCAAAAACTCAAAAAGATCAGTCTTTGCTGAATTCTATTTTTTAAATAATTTCTCGTGTCCCTCAGGGGACAAAAGAAATACCAACTTAGGACCCCAGCACATGCAATTTCATACAAGGAACTGAATGACTGATTGAACACATATTTGTATTTGCAAGCTTTAACATTTTCAAATGCACAGACTCTCCAAAGAGCTAAATTGGATGATCTAAAAGAATAGGAAACAGATCAATTTAGGCATGTCATTGCATTACAATATAACTGGGCTCTTAATGGGTAAATAATCTTGCAAGTGATTTTGCGGCATTAAGAAAAAACTATTTGCTCAACATTATTGTCTATTTCCCAATAGATGGTCAAAGGGCTAATGAACAATTATAAAACATTTGAGAAATGTCATCCTTTTTTGTTAAATGCTTGAAAAAGTTTTCCTCATATTTGTAAAACCCATGATATAAGAGGTTTTTTTTTTAATAGAGTTTAGGTTTAATTTCTTAGACCTTAATTTTTTAGGTTTTAATTTAAATCCGTTAGGATTTTTTTTATTAAAACATCACTTAATATAAATCATAAAATGAAGAGCTCGCTCAAATCCAATGTATAATTCCAAAGGCATTGATTATATCTTAAAACTTGCAAGTCCTTCTGTTGAGCCCTGGAGGATGCAAAGAAGAATAAAAGAAATCTTTTTCAGAGGAAAAGTATGGAACAAACACATAAATCGGAACTTCAGACTGTGATAGGGGTTTTCATAGATTAAAAAGAACTAAAGTTTTTTAATAAGAAGAATACAATTCATTCTAACTAGAAAATCACGAGATTTCTCAAAATAGATAAAAAAAATTAAGTCTGATTCATTTAATAAATATTTTCTAAGCTCATGTAACACCTCACGAGTGATTCTAAGTAGGGCACCAACGTAGTATAGTATAGCACCAACGTAGCCTGATTATCTCCAGTCAGAAGGGGACACTAACCACTAGTTAGAACAGGTGCCAAGTGAATTGGACCAGTATAGATCTGCAGATGGATATCAGTAAATGTGGGACCAGGTTCCAGGAAAGACAAGGCCATAAAGGACAAAAGGCTTTCTAGACTCTGATTTATTTTCTTAATATTTAACTACTTTGATATCAAATCAAAATTTCAAATCAAATCTATAATGGTTACTATGAAAATTTAAGTTATGCTTTATTTAAGACCAAAAATTCAGTCAAATATTTTCAATTCTAATGTATGTATGCTAAAAGATAAACAAAGAAAATATTTTATATACAAAAGAGATAATTGTTTCGTGTACCAGTCTGTTATTATATACCCTTTAGGACACCTAAAAAAATGCCTTAAATGTATTAGATCCCCAACTAATAGCTACTACATGAATAAATGAAAAACAATGTAAATGGAAAATGAAATTCCTATTTTCAATTGGAAATTATACTTACATGATGCCTTCTCTTTAAAAAGGCCTGGAGTGATCATAAAATTAAAAAATAAATTGCCATGAATACTACTCCTTGGCAAAGAGAAAATGCTTCTACTGGTCATATTGGCCCCCAGAACAAGGCCACTCTGTCCATAACTTGCCAGCATGTATGGCCCTTCTCCAAGCCCTAGTTAAATGCAGATAAGAGAATAATAAATTGTCATAGGAGTTTTACAAGTATAAATTGGCATTGGAGTTTTACATTTCAAGCTGACATTTCAATGGGATAGATGTTAATAACAAAGAAATACCATAAAAATTATTGTGCACTTAAGTATTTATCTTTGATACAATAAGTGAACTATTTTTTAAAAATAACATACTATAACAAATTGGAATATATAAATCATATTTAGATTATGTAAATTAAAACATATATATTATATATATATATATATATATGTTTACATGTATCTGTATAGTTAAAGCAGTGCTCCTTAGAAGATTGATTCAAGCTTTCTGGATCTCCGTTTTTCTCACCTAGGTGAAAAAGTTTGTGTAGGTAACTCTCCACTCTAATATTGCATGATTTGAACCTATTCTCAATAAACATAAATTTATCTCTATCTATGGCCAGGGATTTTGAAAGTCTTCTAAAAAATCATCTCTCTCTAACAGGTTGCATTGCATGAAAACAGAAGTCACAGACGTGATCTACGATATTTTCTGTTTGGGGAATTACTGACAGTGAGGCATGTCTATAAAAAAGAAAATCAGACGGAGCTCAACAAAGATATCCAAAGTATTTTCACTTATGCTATTGCTTCTCATGCATTTAACTAGCTCCATATAAAATGGAAAACATTTACTGTAGTAAAAACCTTATTAGTATAGAGACAAACTCGAAACTCAACCAGAATAACTTTTCTGCAAACCTTATCTTATGAATTATAGTTAAGTTCATGATATTCAAAAAAATGATGAGTTAGGTTTTATGTTCCAGCCTAATCTCCATGCCAGTCTAAACTTCATGATTAATATAACTGAGAGACTATAAAACTTTGAAATTTCTTCTGAATCATCAAAATTAGGTTACATAATTATCACCTGTATGCTTGGAATAATTGTGTGTATATTTTCTATGTTATAGGTTATGTAAAATATTAATATGTATGTGCCAAGTGCTATCATAAAAGATCAATCCAGTTGCTCAGTGAATTTCTCATTCCTTCTTTCCTCTAATTTTTATCTCAGGAACAATTTTCCTCACCAAGCCCACTCTAAAGATGGAGGAGAGAAAAATATCTAAAGAAATCAGAGGGTTATGTTTTTTTTTTTTTTTTTTTTTCTCTTTCAGGACTGAAGATCAGGTTTGGGGGAAGGGAGAAATTAGACTGGAGTCAAAAGTCTTTGAAGCAAAAAGGGGACCAAGAACCAAAATTTCCTTCATGAAGACCTAGAGAGGAGGCAAGGACTCAGGATAAGTTATCTTCAAGTGTTGACTCCTCCACGGACTGGAGATGCCTCACCAATGAGCACTTGGGGACCCTTACAAGCTGTGAGAGAAAGAGTTTTACCAAAAATTTGAACAACTTGAGTAGAGATGGAGACTTGAAGACAATTGCTCCCACCAAGATGGAACTGAGCAGATACAGTGGAGAACCTCTTCAAGAGCCCACAACACGGCCTCCCCATTGCTCTGACAAATACACACAATGCACAGTGTTTAAGAGCCCAAATCTACAAGAACCAAAGAAAGCTCTATCATTAGTCTCCACTATTTGCTGGCACACTTTCTAAGAAGGATAAGAGCAACATATACTTCCCAGATACAAATGTATTTCCTTTTATAAGCATGTTCGTTTGTACAAATAGGTAAACAATGTAGAAATTAGTAGGTAAGTATGTAAATCACAATGAGATATAATTCAAAATGAAGACATATAAAACTACAACTTGAGGGACTGAAGCACCCTCATGGACATTCGATACAAGAATAAGGGAAACGGGGGCGCCTGGGTGGCTCAGTAGGTTAAAGCCTCTGCCTTCAGCTCAGGTCATGATCTCAGGGTCCTGGGATCGAGCCCCGCATCGGGCTCTCTGCTCAGCGGGGAGCCTGCTTCCCTTCCCCTGTCTCTATGCCTACTTGTGATCTCTGTCTGTTGAATAAATAAATAAAATTCTTTTTTAAAAAATTTTTTTAAAAAAGAAGAAGGGAACTGAATTAGACAACCAAACAAAATCTTCTCTCGTCCAGAGCATGAGTTCTTTACTAACAGCAACCTGAAGAGATAATTTTCACCTGAAAAATCCATTTGTATAAAAATTGAAAGCTTCCGAATTGTCTCCCAGTTGATTGATATCTTGTATTTGGATACTCATGCATTTTCACTAGCAATTAAGGCAAAAGTCATTGACTTTATCATTAATTTTCTTTAGGGAGAGTATAATTTCACCACCTACTGAAAGTAATCATTTCCTTCAGTGATTATTTAACACAATATTAGGCATATCCTGGCTAATAAAATCACTCTGAGCTTAAAACTTGCACAACAATTTTTAGTGGAATATTGAAGTCCTTGTTCACTGACAGCAATCACAATAATAAAATCTTTGTATTTTTAGCAAATGCCATAAAAATGAATATGAAGATGTTACATATAGCCTTTGCATTAAAGATTACTGAAATAATATCAACAGCAACCTCTGAATTCTCTTACTTTTTTTTAAATTTTCCTCTTACGGAATCACAATTATTTACTTCTGCATTAGCTTGAAATATTAATAAGTATCTTGAAAACACAGTGCCTGGTATGTACTAAATAAAGGAAGAAATATATCAGTACTGAATATCCTAAGAAAACTAAGTAGGTTTAAAATATCTATAAAGTTAGTGGGGATGAAACCTATTAAAAATATTCATTTAAACAATTTTCTTTTTATAACTAGTATCAACAATCTCAATTCTATATTCCCCTTCAATCATCTATCTTCATTGCATTATTTTTGCAAACTTGTACTCTCCTTGTCCAGTTAATGCTTTTGCCTATTATTTTGATCATAGGAAACAGATTCCCCTGCCACTCCACTGAGTCAATCAGTGTCCCATGGAGGCTAAACGCCCCATGTTCGTCCTCTGAATATTATAGATGACACCAGGGGAAGTGGTTTGAAGAATCCTAGAACACATTAGAAAAAAGAACCATCACTAGTAGTGCAGCAGACTTGTTGAGAGAAAGCAAAATATATCAAGAAGCAAAAGGTAGAAATTCAATATTCATGGAAAATTCTGCTTTGGGATCCAAAGGACGACAGAAGAAATGCCAGAAAGCACAAAGGCACAGATGGAGATTTTTACAGCAGAACTGTGTGAGGCAAGCCTTCTTAAGTGAGGAAGTTACTGGAGCAATTTTTTTCAAACTGATGTCTGTGTACATTGATTAGAGCATGATCACAATGTGTGTTGATCTTTCTGAGTTTGGGGTTCGTTAACCATACTCAGGGCAGTGCAGCATGGAGGTCAAGCTCTTTGGTTCTGAATCAGATTGCTTACAAATCTCAGTTTACTACATTTTTGACCAAGTGACTTTGACCAAGTTATTTTAACCCCTCTGGTCCTCAGATTCCTCCTCTATAAAGTGTTAATAGTAATACCTTACAGGCATATTTTGAAGCTTAAATTATATGATATACATAAAGTAGTTAACAACAAAAGCTATTACTTTTAGGGAATCAGTTTCAATTTCAGCATGACATCCAAAGGATTGATGTAGAATGTGTTTGTGTGTGCGCACACGTACATGCACTCGCACGCACATGTGTGTGAACCTCTCAACAGGAGATATTTTTGGTTTATATTTTCTTTAACTACCACTGAATTTATTTTTAATGTTGGGCTTTTTTCCTCCATCAAACTTCCATAAATGTAACAGAAACAACCAAAAACTAAAATGTCAATTTTCTTTTTAATCCGTCATCTCTATTTCTCTAAAATTATCTGGCTTTCTTTGGGTATTTATAGCTGACAGATTTCTCCCTAGCTCAGTAAGGCACCAAAAATGCTTTTGATTAGTTGCTTGGGGTTTTTGTAATGGCCCAGTTTCCCTTTAACTATTACTCTAATTTATCCCATCATGAGTCCAGAATTTGTCCAGTCATGGACAAAATGAACACTGACCACTGTCCTGGATCATCTTACTTGTTTGAATTAGGTTTAAGTGGCTACGCCTTCCTCAATAAGCAGGTTTGATAATAAAGCAGGCTCTAATTCTGCCATTATCTGGCATTTTCACTGAGGATGTGATACTCTGTTTCTTCTTATGTCAATTTCTTAGTTTTAGGTAGCGCCTCCTCTTATTACCATTAAATCAATAAATTCTCATTCTGATAATATGTAATTATTTTTGCCTTCAATGATGGCAAAATAAATTCCTTACATGCTTATCATCATACTAATTGATATCTATGACATAATGTTTGACTAATGTTTATATTTATACAAAATGGTAAAAGATAAGCATTTGGTATATGTCTTTCATCCTTTTTGCCTAAAAAATTAGCTATCTCCACTCATTAATTTATTCATGTCATACAAAAAACATTTATTGAGGGCCTCCTAAATGCCGAAAACTTAGTTACACACTTTTTATTTTACAGGAAATAAATTTTAACTCAAATACTTAGAAATTTAGATAAATTTTATAAAGTAAAGCTGTTCATTGAGTTATGTACTGAATTATAAACTATTGTTCCCACATTGTTTACTTACTCTGAAAATACATCCCACAGAGTGGTTATAGTAATAATCGTTATTGAAATATCACATACCTTCATTGTAATATTCACAGTCAAGAGCTAAAAAAAATAAAAGAATAAATATTAAACTCTTTAAAGGTCTAACCCCTTATCTGAAGGTATGCAAAATATTGCTGTATGTTTATCCATGACCAAGTGAAAGAACACAGAATGACATCATTATTTAGGAACTTCCTCTGAGCAAAGAGGATTCTTTAAGAGTGATGTGTTGAAAAATTAAATTTTGTAAGATTATAAGTAGACAAATGTATCTGCCTACTTAGAAATGGGAACTCAAAGTGTTAAAATCTTTAGATGACTTGCCATCTACATAAGTAAACGAAAAGTTTAAAGACTCAAATCTGTTTCTTATAATCAGAACAGGGAAATTTCACAGCCGTAAGGGCAATGAAGTCATAAACAATTTGAGGGTGGTATACAATTTATAGTTCGAATGTCAACCTGACAACAGTCAAACAGAATAGAAAATTTTACCTTGATGTTTAATTTTATAAACCCTTTAGCTGTACTACAGTTTATCTGCATTGTCAAAGGAATAGAAAGTTTAGTTATCTTAAATTCTGTTTGCATGAATTGCATGGTATTCGTTCTGTGATAGGACAAATTAATCTCTTTATAAGTTTCCAACCTGGTGATGATGTTCTCACTAGGGTACTCACAACAAACAGTGGATGACCTCCAGTGAACAGATACCCCTTCCTGACAACATTTGTATGCGTAAGCTGCCACGCTGGTGCATAAACATTCACAGTCCCCACCAAGATTACAGTTACACGTGTCTTCATGGCAGTTTTTGGCAAAAGAAGTAACATCGATCTGAAAATGAAATGAAAATGAGTTCATTTCAATAAGTACGAACCACAACTGATTCAAATTCAAACTTCTAAAAGAAAACAAACTGGTAGGTTTTCAAAATTTGGTATTATCAACTTAACACTGCCACCTAGAGTTCTCAACGTCTCAAACCTCTATAGGGACCAAAGGAGAAAGGAATTTATTAGGCAAATGTAAAATCAAAGAACCAGCAAAACAGATAATGGGTCTTACAAAAAATGTGATTTCAGTAACTTCAATATAATCATATTTTGATATTTTGTACAATCTCATTGTTTATTAGCATATTCACATGGAATGAAAAGAATGTTCTATCACCAATTGTACTTTTAGTGATTTTTATGAATACCTGAAGCAATTTTCTTAAACTATGGAGGCTTAAAATTATTATGTTGGGAAGGCATTTAAAAATTTAAATTACTCCATCTTGGCATATGCTTTTAAGACCCTTTTAAATGTGCCACTACTAATACTTTTAAACTATACATTGGGTTGAGGAGAAGATGCCATGCAGCAATGTTCTCTAAATAAAAACAAAATTTTTGGCTTTGACCAATCACTTCTGGCTTTGAGGATGTATTAAAATGCTTCATGAAGTAGAACAGAGTATTACAATAAATATGTACAAATGTATGCTGTTAAATAAGATGAATTGAGGGAGAAAGTAAATCAACTAAATGCATCACTTCTACCAACAAACTACCAAATTTCTCTTCCCGACAATGGTTAGATAGTCCACCCAAAAAGCCAACAGTTGGTTAAATTCTTTGTCCCGTTCATCTCAGTATCACAGCTACAGCAATACCCATGTAAATATGAAAGTTTTGTAAAGTATTCATTTACCACATTGCGACAAGGAGCAAAAACATCGCTGTACAAAATGGAGCACTCTTTCTTGGCATAAGGAAATTTGTTTTGATGTGCCTCACAGGGTTTAAATAATTCACTTGGGGTTTCACACTGTTGAAGAGAAATAAGGGAGAAGAGAGAGTTTTCAAAGGGGTGACTTCTGAGGCTGAAATCAGAGTAAACTATTCTGACTCCGGCATTACAATCACATCTCATATATTCTGGTTCCTTTAGTCAAGTTTTACCTAAAGCATCTGTGTTCAGCCAACTCAATAGTATGTATTACTTTTCGAAAACAATTAAACATACTATTAAAATTCTGGCGATATTAGAGAGTAGAGGTAAATGGTTTTAAATTTGTCTCAAATGCGGTCATTAAAAAATTATGTGAGCAATTGATTCTCTTTCCTTTCATTTTCAGCTCATTCATTTCCATCGAAGTCATCCTCTGAGGAGTTGTACATGTTCACGTGTCTCTAGGCTCACATCCCACGTACTCAGCAACTTGGTCTCTGCCTCTTCTAATCCACCTCCCCGAAACTGCCCTGAAAATGTCATCAGTGATCTCTTCATTAGAGTTGCCTAAATATAAAGGCAATGCTTCAGTCTTCATCTCACCTGACCTTTCACTACCTTTGACTCTACTTACTACTTTGCCCTTCTTAAATGTCTCTCCACATTTATTTCTTGTGATACCAGTTTCTTCTGAGTTTCTTCCTAATTCAATGGCTGCTACTTCCCCATTCTTCTGCCCCTCCCTTCTGTGCAAAGCTTGATCCTCAAACCTCTTATTTTTCTCATTTTGTACACTTCTTACGGCTTCAACAACCTGCATATTCTAGTAACTGCCAAATCTGTATTTCCAGCCCAAATATCTTTCCTGAATCTCAAAACTGGACATCTCCACATAAATTTCACTGTAGCCTCTCTCTCAATGCATCCTAGCCTGTTCTTATCTCTACACAGTTGTCCTGGCCCACTTTCCTCCACTATCCTATCTCCTCTCCTTTTTGCCCTTCCTCAGGGAAGAGTATCAGCAACTACCCAACAAGTAAGAAAGCTATGAGACCTTATTGAATTCTCCAGATTCTCCTAAATGCAACCTTTCAACAGATGCTGATGATTTTAATCTTTAATGCCTCTGAAATTTGTATAGTTTTCTAAATCTTCACTGACTTAACATTACCAGCTGGATTATAAGAGCCTCCTAACTACTTTAGGGCCTTAGATCCTAGCACTCATAGCTTGCAGCTCTATACTTTGCATTCCAGCCACTGACAACTTCCAACTCCCCAGAGCTGCCATGTTGAATTTTTTGAAATTCCCATTACACACCCGTCTTCCTGCACCTTCTAATGGACCATTCCCTCCTTTGATGCTACACTGTTTGTCAACATCTTCACTTTTCTAGTTCCTGTGTCTTATAGGATTCAGCCCAATGGCACCTTCTTTGGGAAACCTTTGACTGTAATGAAGCCAATGCTTTGTTCACCTCTATCAAAGCACCTATTTCATATTTCCATTCGTAATTTTTCTAGCTCAACTACCAATCTAGACTCTAAATTCCTAATAACAGAGGTTGTGTTTTAATCCTATTATGGGTTCATATAACCTGGAAAACATCAAAGCACTAAATTAAACTTATCAATTGAAAATGCTTTAAAAAATTTTTTTTAGTTTTGGCCATTAAGTATGAATAAGAAAACACATTATAGTGAGTATAAAATTCTTTTATTACTCCAAATATTTAATTATTATTATAAATTGGTTATTCCTTAATTCATTTTAAATGGACAAATATAAGATAATTTCTTCGAAGACTTATAAGTGCTACAAGATATATGACAGCCATAATAAAAAGGATTTTGTATCTATGAAGTAGATAGTTCATATAATAAATAAAATATTTGTACTTTTCAGCTTGGGCCACATTCAAATATGCTGCTGAATTTTACTGAATTAGGTGAGTGCTTTATCCTAGACCCCTTTTATGTTTTTAAAGAAATTTAGATATACTAGGTAAACTAGGTAAAGAGGAAGGCAAATTAACCAAATAGTAACAAATCAGAAAGCTGTAGTTATGGATACCACTTTCAGCTAGAAAGAAAAGTAGGCTAAAAAGAAAAAGGAGAAGAAAAGAGTGCTAATTTCTAATTCGATTCTGTTTTCTGAGTTAGTTCAGCATTTCTCAAAGTGTGGCCGGCCCACAGGACACTATTTCTTTGACAACTAATACATAAAAGCAGGTTCTGTGTCAATAAGTTGGTAAACACTTCAGATTTATTCCTCCCTTGGAAGCTTATAATTACTCAAGAAATCCTTCAAAAAAGAAATATGTCTAACTTACTTTATTCAAATTGCTCCCAGAGGCAGCAGACCACAAATCCATTCCCTACCGATCCCCACCCCACACAACCATGCCTGGAGAACAAATGGTGAGAAATTCTGCCTTCATTTTCTCATTGCTTTGAGTTGGCAAAAGTTATATTATTAGAAATATAAGTATGTTGATAAAGCATTTGCTATGGAAGGAAAAACCTGAGATTAAAAGACATGAATTTAAATGTCATCTCTGCTTCTTTCTGGACATTCAATATTAAGCAAGTCATTAAACCTTCCTGAGCCTCAATTTCTTCATCTGTCATATAGAGATAACACCCTTTACATTACAAGATTGTCACAAGCTTTACAGAAGGTAAATGTGAAAGTAATTTGTCAGTTATGAATTACTATACAAATATGACATAAAGTAGTATTACCTAAATAAATTTTCCTGTAAAAAAAAGTGATTAAGTGAATAAATATATCAAAAAATATTTGTTGAGTTCTATAATACATATATTCTGCTTACCTGCCCTAATGCCCAACTATCTCCAAATACTTGGGCATTTCTTACTTCTAAGTTATTGGAAGTGGTCATATCATTTGAAGTACATTTGTCAAAGTTTCCACATAATCCTGATAGTTTGTTCTAAAGTGAAAAAAAATCATGAAATATGAAATATTCTATTTTCACATCAACATTTAAGGTCTCATTCACTAAAAATCTAAAATAGATCTAAAATAGACATTTTAGAATTTCCACAATTATATAAATATGTTAAGATAATTTCATATCTATTTAATTATATTTAAGTTATTTTAAATTCTTAATGATGTTTCGCCATCTCCCAAATTTTATCTAGTCACACTTACCATTGTCTTAGCACTGATACAAGTAATAATATAAGTAACTTGGAGAAGTATAATACAGACACTATAATATGTATGTGTATGTATACATATATATTCTGTATATATTCATATACATATATGTTTTAATGATGAAAAACCCACCTCCGAATATGCTTAAGGTTCTGTAACACTATAAATGTTGAAACAATAAGAATAATAAATTTTTCTCTAGGTCATACTCTGAAAAGCCGAAACATTCAAAACATAACTTCTAAAAGAAAAAGTTAACTTTTTAATATTCATGTATCATGCCACTAGGAGACACAATAAATAAAAACCACATCTTATTTCACAATTATAAAGGTTGTTATAGGTTATGAAAGGTACCATATGAAGGTTACTGAAAGTGCCATATGAAGTAATCATATTAACATTACCCATTGCATTTTCTCAAATAATGTGAAATGCTTTACTTTTAGAGGAGGAAGATAAACCAAAAGTACAAAGAAGAATACTCTTCTTAAAACAATGGAAATCCACCCTTAAAACAATGAAATTAAACAAACTGAAGGTTTTCTTCATATAGTGAGAAATGGACCGTAGCCCTTAGCTGATAAAATAGGCTGCCCAGGTCTCCAGCAAAGCTGATAATAACCCTGGGATTGCAACTGTCATGACCACTGTGTATCATTGTGCCTCTTTCTCAGAAGCCACAATAACTCTGCAAGACAATGGCCACTTCCTCCATGATCACCCAACAATTTAAGGCAGCAGTAAAGGGGGAGATGTAGAAGAATAACTGATTAAATCACTTTCAAAAAGTAAAGAAGAGAGGATATGTAATAAAGGATGGCAGAAAAACATGGTTGAAGATGTATGGTAGTAACTAACTTGTTTCATTTGCATCAAAGAAATGCAGGAAGCCAGCAAACCCTAGTAATAGATTTATGGGCTTTATCTCACTTGAGGTTGAAAGAAAATGACTTTAATATACAATAATATCTTAAATTTACAACATATTAAAATCTTTAAAACTATGTAACTTTTCCACAGTCCAATAAGAATATGTTGTTACTATCCCAATTTTTCCCTAACTTGCCACACATTATATCCATGAGTCTGAACTTCAATTTCAGATAAACTGGATTTTTAAAATGTATTGTTTTAAAAATAATCTCATATATAAATTTAAATTATATATAAATCATATATAAATTTAAATCTCATATATAAATTTAACAAGATTTATATTATTTAAAATAATAATCATACTTAATATTTATACATTTAACAGAAAATAATATTAAAACAATTTAAAATGGAAATTGCTTTTTAACCAGCCCAGAGCGAATTTTCGAACATGAATAAATAAAACAAATTAGTACATCCATACAATGGTATACTATTCAACAGTATAAAGGAAAACACTATTAATTCATCCAACAGTATGGATGAACCTTAAATGTATTTTGTGAAGTCAAAGAAGCCAGACCCAACAGGTAGCATAAAGGCAAAACTATAGAGTTGAAGAATAGATCAGTAAAGGATGACAATAATGGGGCAACATGGGAGAAATCGGGAGTAGAGAGGTCTGTTCTATATAGAAACTCTAGTGAGAGATTAAAAAAACCTCCATGCATTTGTTAAAATCCATAGAACTCTAGACCATAACTTTTTTTTTTTTTACAAATGTACTGTATGCAAACTTAAAAAAAATCCAGAATGTGGAGGAAAAGATGGAGTGCAGAATGTAATAAACAAATAAATAAATCTAACAGTATGACAAACATCACGTAACCACGCTGAAAGGGATGGGAAGAAAGAAGTTGACCTAAGTAACTTCGGAAAATGGTTACTCCAAGGTTAAAGTAAAAAAGAACTGTATGCAACACTGTACTCTAATTGGTAAGAGTTTTCTTCACTGGGCTATGAGTTAGTAATTCTGATAATATAACTTGTTTCTTAAAGAAAATGTCAATTGTTTTATTTCCATAAAATATCTAAAGGTAAATGTAACTTCATTTCTTACATTTCATTTCGATTGGCCTAACAAATAGGTTAACCTACCTTCCACCGGGGTCCAACTTTGATATGAATGGTTGTCTTTTTATCCCAAAGAATAGTGATATCATTTTCTGGAAAGTATATTGCTATGTAGTACCCTGCCTTCCAAAGCTGGTACGTAGGCTTATTTTCCAGAAAAAAACCTGATCGTTTCTTAAAAAAAAAAAAAAAAAAAAAGGAAGAAGGAAAGAAAGAGAAAAATGAATTATTTGTTCATTAACCAAAGTGTAAACATTAATTAGTATCTACCAATGAGTATCTACGTACAAGTATTTTTGGTTGGCTCCATAGCAAAAGACAAAACAAATGCATAAAATATGCATAAAATAGGAAATACATAAATTGGTAATGAGACATAATCTGATAGATGGGCTCAATATGGATAAATAAGCAAAAGTATTTCTGCTATAGAAAAGAGCGTAAACAAAAGCATGAGCATAGAGTACATTAAGGGTAAGGGGTTATATCTGCTAACTCAAATTCTATGCTGATGATAATTCATATGATTAAGTACCAAAAATATATTATATACAGATAGATTAATAGATCTATAGGTAGATAAATAGATACATCTACATATATAGGTATATATGTATATATATATATATATATCTACAGATAGATAGATGCATCTATATCTGTATCCATATTTATATCTATCTATATTGAGGGAGAGAGAGAGAGAGCGAAAGAGAAAGGGGAAATGGATTTCTATTAAAGGGACCTGGAGAGGCTTCTTGCAAGGAGTGGGATAATGAACGGATCTGTAAGAGACCATACACAAGAAAGTATACAGAGCTGGAAATGAGAATGGAGAAGAAATCATTCCAAACAAAAGTAATAGCTTGAATAGAGACTTAGGGGCAAGAAAATTCAAAATCTGTTCAGAGGTAAGGAGAGCACCAAAAGGCTCGAACATGGGTTTCATGAGAAGCATAGTAAGAGACCCTTTTGCAGCCAAGTTGTCCATACAGTCAAAGGCTGCTATTCTATGTGCAAAATGCATTCAGTAAGAGCTTCTGAATAGGAAAGTGATGGACCATGCTTATAGTAAAGGAAGATAATTTGTAGGCTATTAATAACAACCTTAGAGAGAAACTGGAGATGGAAACAGTTGGGAAAATTAAGAACACTTTAGCCTAAAGAACAAATATTCAGCATTCCTTATGAACAGAGGCTATACCCTGTAAAAGATCCCATTAAATCTGACATTGTAATTAACTCATATAATAACTTTAAAAATATTAAAATCAAATTAAATCAAAGAAAGTAAAGCAAATTCAGGCAGATGCAAAATAAAAAATTGTGAAGTGGATATACTATCCTTTGATTATAGAATAACAAAGTCAGAGTTTGGAAATACTATTTTAGAAACATTCCTTAGGGCAAGGTAAATAAACTTTGTCACACCCATAAAGAGTTTTCTAGAACAAGCTCAAACTTACAAGGGCTCAATATGTTATATGGAACAGTGTATATTGTATAAGCATGCACATGGATAATGGATTTCCTTAACCTCTTTTCCTTCTCCTCCCAGGTGCCAAGTTGGAGGTATGGGGCAAGGACCTGGGTGCCTAGGAGAGTCTTCACACAACCTGGGAGCATCCTTGTTCCTGAGTGAGCAAGGCCTTAAATAATAAAGAAAAAAGAACCATGCACACACCATGACAGGTCAAAAGAGACAGTAAAACAAAGGGAGAAAGAATAATTCCTGCTTGAACAAGAGGCATCACATTATCATTCTTTACTAGGCCCACCCAATGTGTAGCCTGGCCTGACCCCAAGTCACTCTCTGCCATAGAATCTATTTTTATTGTTTTGATTATACTTTTCAGTACCTTTCTATTATATGATTTTTCTTCCGTTTTATTATCTGCCTTCTCCCCACCTGAATGTTAGCTCATTGAAAGAGGTACTTTATCAAGTTTATAACAGTATCCTCGGCTTCTGGATCAAGGTGTGATGTATAGATGTGTAAAACCTTCCTCCAACAGCCCATTCACGGCTCTTACCTTACGGCTTGATCAGCAAGAATTAAAGCAAGTAAGCAGAATATTGGTGGCCTATAGCTCCTTTCAATCCATAAGATGCTTTTTTGTGTATTTTCCTATTAAAGTTCTCTTGGACTGGTTGACCTATCTTTAGAGTCTAAAAATAATTTTTGGATAAGGCAGGCAGCTTATCATTAGACTTCTTAAGGTTGTTGCTACATCCGTTTTCCTGATGTAAAAGATATCTTTTCTATTTGCCCGTAGAGGTAAAAATCCTTCATTTTTACTAAACAGGGGAGTTTAAGACAAGAAAAACAGTTCTCTTTGGTCAAAAGGAGATAGTGTGCTTCTTTCTTTTCAGATTAAGAAGTAGAGATGCTTTCCATTAGAAAAAGGAGGGTGTTGTGAATTGCCCAAATCTAGACCTCTACTTCAGATGAGAATTGTAGCACTTTCAACAAACTCCAATGATGTTAGAAAGATAAGTTATAAAGGTGGAGACTGAAAATATTTAAAGTGCCACTTAAATAAATTTATAAAACATTTATATCTTAACATGTTTGATGAAACAAAATTGTGTTTATTGAAAGAATAACATTTTTTTTCTTCCCCTCAATGAGCAATCCATCTGCCAAAAATAGTGGTACTTATTTTCACTTCTGATGTTCAAGAGAAAATATTAGCAAGGTACTTGTTAGGGTCAAAGTATTTTTATGACTTTCCTTTATCTTACTTCATACTTCGCAACTGACATGAAGATTCATCTACGCCTGCATACAGGTGAACACTGGAAGTTGAAAGTTACACTGAACTGTAATTACCACTTCAAAAATGTGTCAAATTGTTTCTGCAAGAGCATTTACTATTTTCTCTTCAGGTTTTTTTCTTAAAAAATACATACATATATATATATAAATATATATATATATGCACCTGGGTGGCTCAGTGGGTTAAAGCCTCTGCCTTCGGCTCAGGTCATGATCCCAGGGTCCTGGGATGGAGACCCGCATCGGGCTCTCTGCTCAGAAGGGAGCCTGCTTCCTCCTCTCTCTCTGCCTGCCTCTCTGCCGACTTCTGATCTCTGTCAAGTAAATAAATAAAATATTAAAAAAAAAGATTCAGTTCCAATCGTTTAATACAAAGCATATCTTCTGAGCCTTCCAAATATAAGGAGGGTGAAAGAGAGGAAGAAAGTCATTTCTTGAAATCCATTATCTCATTTAAACATCATATGAACCTATGAAGTAGATTCTTTTTTTTTTTTTTAAGATTTTATTTATTTATTTGACAGACAGAGATCACAAGTAGGCAGAGAGGCAGGCAGAGAGAGAGAGGAGGAAGCAGGCTCCCCACTGAGCAGAGAGCCCAACACGGGGCTCGATCCCAGGACCATGGGATCATGACCCAAGCCGAAGGCAGCGGCTTAACCACTGAGCCACCCAGGCGCCCCTGAAGTAGATTCTATCATCATTCCAAATTTACAATTGAGAAATCTGCAGCTTAAATAGGTGAGGGAAACTTGCCCAAAGTGACACAACCAGCAAGTGACAGAGCAGGGGTTCTAGGTGAGCACTGACTGACTCCAAAGTCTACACCCTTAACAACTACCCTAAACATCCAATGTTGGCTTCTTCTTGGGGACTCCCATACTGTCCTACACACACTTTGGCCATAGCACATTCCATGGCGTATTCTTGTTTATTTGAATGTCTCCCACCCCTGAGTATAATTCCTGAAAGATAAGCACAGTGTCTTTTCACTGTTTTAGTCCCAATAATTAATAGAGATTTTGGGAAATTGTAGATGAATGAATGAATGGATGAATGAATTAAATGTTTTCATTCTTTCAAATTGGGCAGGCTCCAAGAATACAGGAATAAATAAGGGAGAGAGCAGTCCTACTTCTCACAAAACTCTTAGACAAATGGACAGAAGACAGACAATCACACAAGAAATCTCACTAATGTATGCTATGTGTCCTAACAGGGCGCTTGAAGGTATGAAGAGGAGCTCCTGAAGGACTTACGATGAGACCTATCATAGAAGAATAAGTTAAAGAAAAGGCAGATCCAGGCAGGAGCAAATGACATTCACGAAGAAACAGAGGTGAGAGAAAGAATAGGCCATCAAAAGAACTAATGAAAACTCTGACTTCTGTAACATGGGCTCAAAGCAAAAAGTAAGGAGATGTGAGGCAGGAGAGGTGATGATGGTCAGACTGGTAAAGACTTATCAGAGAACTGGGAAGTCATCTGAGAGTTTTGAAGCACTACACTGATGGAAGATTAGATCCCCATTTTAGGGGAAAAAAGCTGCCCTGGCTGCAGTATGGCAGGGTAAGAGGAGAGGAACTAACTCGGGAAGCCAAGCATCCAGTGTAGATGGAACTGGAGATGGAGATGCTAGGGCCAGCATGGTACCATGGGTTTGAAGAAAAGAGGAAAGAACTGGAATATGGAGAAGTGAAACATAAACAAAAGGGACCAGGGTGCCCGGGTGCCTCAGTCAATTAAGCATCTGCCTTTGGCTCAGGTCATGATCGCAGGGTCCTGGGATCCAGCCCAGCAACCTTCTCCCTGCTCAGCGAGGAGTCAGCTTCTCCTTCTCCCTCTGCCACTCTCCTCTCTCCACTCTTTCTCTCACTCTCACTCTCTCTTTCAAATAAATGTATAAGTCTTTAAAAAAGTAAGTCAAAGAGACAAGTCACGTATGATTTATTGACACCACATAAAACAACAAAGAAAACCTGAATCTAGTCATCACTTGCAGAGAAAAGTTCTCTGAATTGTTTCTATTTTGTTTTCAGTATTCTCGGGACAAGATAAAATGATCCTAAAAGAAATAGTTTACTCACTTGTTTGTAAGGAGTATCATTCAGGTAAATTTCAGTGTCCCCAACCGAGATCAAAACACTTTTGGAACAAACAATATCGTTGTCAAAGCATTTCTTGTTCTGGGCAATGACAGATAGATCTGAATCATCTACACTCTGAAATGTCAAAAATAATGCATTAATAAATAAATAAATGTATAATTAACAAATAAATGTATATTATGTGTTATTATTAGTTATTTTTTATAAACCTTTTTTGTAACAAACCTTAAAGAAAACTAAGATCAGCAATAGTTTGTATTGAAATTAAAATACAGATTATCTCAAAAATATTAAATAAAAGAAATACAGCTTATCTCTAAAATTCAAATCATTTTTATCTAATAATGTAAAATAAATTCATAAAAATATACCAAAGCAATTCAATATTTAAACATTTATCTTCAATAACTTCTATTAAAATTTTGTTTTAACAATTTTTTTTATTTCATTATTATAGCTCCAATGTATTGACCAGTTTCTTTTCAACAAATACCCAAGGCATGTCACTTAGGGGAATTTTAAAAGACATATTTTCATTTTAGGTAACATCTTTTGTTGTATTTTCAAAAGTTTTCTGGCTAAATAATTATCTGCCTACAGGCTCAAACTCAAATTGACACAAAATTTTGGCAGTGTTAGTGAATATAATAACACATATCATTTGAGGGCTTCCTTTGAACATTGCATATGATATTTAATTTTTAAGATAATTTTTAAGTTAAATATTATCTCCACTTGACAGCGCAGGAAGTGAAGTGAAGTAGGATTAACTGATTGTCCAAGGTCACTTGGTTAAATAAGAGCAGAGACAAAGTTCCAAATCCTAATCTTGTCTTGTTATTGTTGTTATGGTACTTGCAGAGAAATTAGGAAGTGTTTAGCAATGATTGAGCAGAGAAGTCAATCGTTAAGTTATAGGGAGTTCTTCATTTGGGAGAATGTTATTTAGCCCTGTACACTCTGCACTGGACCCCCTCCACCCGCACCCCCACCTTCCTGCAGCCACTCCCAACTGCACCTGCTAAGAGCACATTCTCTGAATCGGGGTTTCTTTTTTTGCTATCAGTTTCCTCAGGTGGGCTTCTGTGGCTCTACAGACCCTGGAAATTCATCGCAAAATGTTTTTTGATGATCTGTATTTTTCTAAGAAGAAAGTCCATGGTTTTCATTAGATTTTTGAAGTGGTCCTTATCCCTCCAAAAGTTAAAAGACACACTGCTCTAAGAGGGCTTTCACTAACTTGTGGAAGGTGAGGATTTCAACAGAGAGAACTTTCTTTGAACTCTATGTTCAATTTTCAAAGGCCCACACATTTCCTGAATTCTTTTCATTTTTAGGTATACAGGTCAGTGTTTATTTTCAAAGTGAAAAAGTCTTTAAATATCTGCAAATCATACATGTCTTATAAATTCTCTCCACTTAGTTTTTCATATCACCAGCAATATGAACACTGGCTCAATATTTCTTTTGGTTTGGCCAAATTCTTTCTGTCTTATAAGTAATTATTATAGCCTAGTGCCAAGAGGATAGGTTTTCAATGAATGGTGTTGACAAAGTAATTAATGTGTCCCTCTGTGACCCATTTTTCCTTCCTTCCTGCATAAGAACTGAAAGCTTTTACTTCTTCTTAAACAATCATTTTGCAAAGCATTGCCCCAATTTTGAAAAGGGAATAATAAAGATCATTAAGATGATTATGGCATTGTACTACTCAAAAAAATCATGCCACATTTTGTGCCTTTATGAATGATTTTCAAAGAAAAAATATATAATTCAGGGTTTGGTTTTGTTCTTCCTTTTGAGAAATGTTGTTTAGATTAAGGGATGTGAAAAGCCAGCTGAAAGGCTTTCTATTACCATTACATTTCTATTGTTATTAATTAAAGTTCCTCGGTGTTAGATTAGTCTTTATATTAAACTCAGAAATGCCACAAAATATTCTATATTGTATAGTCTGCCTTGTAATATCATGTTATTGCTGACAGTAACTTGAAAAAATATCAATTCCTAAGAGTCACATTTCTATAATTTTCATTTCTATTGTATTTCAAGTTAATATGAGGTTTGGAGATAATGCTACAGAGTTGCTAAGCAACATAAGTAATGATTATAAAGCTAGAGGGAAAAGGTCAACATCAGTGTACCACATGGATTCCTCAAACCCTTTATTCTGAGGTACTGCAAACATTTATGGAAAATATTCTCCCAAGTGATTCTAAAACAAAATGTCAGCACCTCTCAAGGTAGAATATTATTTTACTCGAATGTCAGTCAATCTAAGCACCTGTCATAGCCCCTACCCTTTTAAGGGTAAGTATCCCACACAAAGTCCTTGTTAATACAGTAGCCTCAGGAAGCCATGTTTTAGGTCCCAAAGCAGTACATTCACCAATGGGTCAAAAGAGTTCTGCTGGGTTTTTTTTTTTTGTTTTTGTTTTTATATGAAAGAGATTTATTGGGGAGATGTGTTGAACTTTAAAGGGGCAAAGTAGGCAGAATCTGACACCTGTGATGGGGAAAGAGTAAAAAGGAGGACTGGGTAGGAAGAGTCTTTAACAGCAGCACTGTACCAACAAAATTCTGGGGAGGCTAATGGGGCGTCCTTGACCCAATGTCACCCATCAGGGGAGTGGGCCAGCATACTCATTTACTGCAGCCCCCCCATACTCATTCGTTGGCTAAGAACAGCTGGGGGAAGTGTGGCTTCAGCAGAAACCTAGTGGAGGATTCTGTGAGGTAACACCTGAGGTTCTCAGTCAACTCTGCTTCCCATAAAAGGAGATCTGAATGATGCATTTCCATTGCTGCTACATCAGTTGTTGGTAGTCTTCAGGTTTTTTTTTTTTTCTTTAGTCTTTGGTGGATATAAAGACCATAAATGCTTTCATGCCACCAAATTTTATCTCTATATTTGACAGTGGTCATGAAACCTGTCATGAAGTTAATAATATGTGGCTTTAAAATCAATACAGCATCTTTTACATTTCCAATTGCATATTGGGTAGGTTCTGTGCCTCTGGGTCCACCTTTTTCTTTAGTAACAGGATTAACATAATCTGGAAATTTTGTCAATAGTACTTTCTCTAAATTAGAATCTTCTGGTGCATCAAAATGACCTTCTGGTTACTGTGGCTTCTTATGAGATTGCTTGAGAACTCATTCTCCTCACACAATGACACAGAAGAGGTGATCTTGCTGGGATGCAGCTAAGCCACTGAGCTAGACTGATACAGTCATGGTGCCAACTCGAGCCAATGGAATTTAATGAAAGCATGAAAAGACAACTCTTGCCTATTAGATTATCTCTCATGCTTGAACTGGAAAATGATGGGTTTTTTAAAAGTTTTTTGTAGTAAGATTTGAAGGTAAATAGAAAGAGGATAAAAGGTAGAAGGCTGCTGAACAGAAGAGAGCAAGCTTAAAATATAAGGAAGCAGAAACAATGATTGAACTGATGCAAAGATAAAAAATACAGAAAAGAGAGTTATATAAGCAAGCCTGAGAAAGAAGAGAGTAGAGCAATCACACAGAAATTGTCCCTGTGGCATGAATGACAACAAAACATCCATGAACTCCTGCTGCTTGGGAGGCAAAACCAGCCTTCAGCTGTCACCTTTGTGAGGTGTATAGTCTTGTTCAAAAATTTCCTTGGGATGGTATTTCCCTTGGGGTTTTACACGAGGATTACCACAGGACACACTACTGTTGGTTCCCTGAAACAGCAGGTGCTTAACCAGGATGCCATGAGAAGAAAACCATCCTGAGGTGTTTCATTACCAAGGAACTCTGCCTGAAAATACACTGAAAAAAAGGTGGGTTATAATGGGCTGAAATACTCCAGTACCAATTCCTACCCCTTCCATGAAACTTTGCTGCTTATTCTTTCTCTAGTCAAAATTAGTTACATTCCCACAAGAAAGTTTTCATTTATCCCAGCCTGCTAGCTTTTTGTTTATTAATGACTCCCCTAAACATAAAACAATTGAGGGTAAGCTAATGTCTTTAATAATTGTACCCTTAACAGCTCCTAGCACAGAGTGTACATTTAAATACAAAAGAAAGAAGAAAGAAAGAAAGAAAGAAAGAAAGAAAGAAAGAAAGAAAGAAAGAAAAGGAAGGAAGTAAGAAGGAAAGAAAGAAAAAAAGGAAGGAAGGAAGGAAGGGAAAGAGAAAGAAAAAAAGGTACAAAAATAATTACTGGAAAACCTATGCTATCATTGTACTACTGAATGTTTTAGAAGGTTTAATATAAAGGGTGTATTATCTAAGTAGGTAAACTATTACAATGCAAAGTAAATATTGAACCTTAATATCTAAGATTAATAATGGAGATCAAACTTATGGATAAAATATCACAATCATCTTCCCTGAAATTTTTAATAATGATACAATATTTAAGAGTTAGTTTACATGGATAAAGTAGAAAATTAATTAAATGCTAATTTTTTGAAAAGATACTGACAGAGGTGCCTGGGTGGTTCAGTCAGTTAAGCATTCAACTTTTGATTTTGGCTCAGGTCATGATCTCAGGGTCCTGAAATCGAGCCCTGAATGGGGCTCTGCACTGGGTATGGGGTCTGCTTAAGATTCTCTTTATTCTCTTTCCTCCTCCTTCTGCCCCTCCCACCTACTCCACTCGTGCTCTCTCTCTCTCTCAAAAAAAAAAAAAAAAATGGCACATAATTAATTCCATAAACTCCAAGATTTTCATCTTCTTACTGAAATAGATTAAAAAATACCCCAGGGTTGTCTATAATGTTTTGTTCATATAATTTTAAAAATTAAATAAAAGTAATGTATTTTTCACTTCCATTTTAGCTTTGGCAACATTAATGTATCAGAAATGATAGGGAATTTTCTTTATATTTTTATCATACAGTTTAATTTCATTATAAATGTTTCTGATTTTCCTGATATAAAAATGTTTAGGAAACTATAAAAAAACTGATGTGCATTAAAAATATCCACTGTATTATAGACAAGGTATATTATACTATTAATAAAGGTCTAAGTTGTTGTCTTTTTGTCTCTGATTCCTTTGTCCTCAGCATGGTTGTCACACAAAGAATATTAATAAAAACTGCACCTGGAAGACAAACCACACTAAGAACCTCATTTCAGGGAATAAAAATGATTAGTTTAGAGACGGCAAATACGTGTAAATGATTACTACTTGGAGAAAATTTTAAATTGGCTGCCCATCTCCTGAGTTTGTAACTATAAGATCATTTTAGAGTAGTTTTTCTTCTGTGGGACTGAAGTGGAAATAAAGATTGGAGACGATCAGAATTTGCTGAACAGGAAGTCAGTCAAAAATATCAAAAGAGGGGCGCCCGGGTGGCTCAGTTGGTTAAGCAGCTGCCTTCGGCTTGGGTCATGATTCCAGAGTCCTGGGATCGAGCCCCGCATCAGGCTCCCTACTCAGCAGAGAGCCTGCTTCTTTCTCTCCCCCTCTCCCTGCCGCTCTACTTACTTGTGCTCTCTCTCTAGCTCTCTGTCAAATAAACAAATAAAATATTTAAAAAAAATCAAAAGATTTTTGTAATAGGGAATAAAATTTCCAGTCAATGTTAGGATGGCCACAGGAAGAGAAAGTGAAAGATAGCATACTTATCACTTTTAAAAGAAATACTTTTATATAAACTCTCTAATGTTTTTAGGATCTCAGTTTGTTCCTTACTTAGAGATTTGCAGAGGAAACAAACATGGAAGCATGGAACCTGTAAGCCCTATGTTCTAAGAAACTCTTGAAGAAAGGAACCATCAGAAGATATTGAGGAGTGATCAGAGACAAGGGACCAGCAGAGGCAGCAGAATGACAAAGCACAAGCTACATTAAAGGAAAAAAAAAAGATAAACTTTTAAAAGTTTAATGAGGTTTTGCATTCAGGTCATCATTGACTTTTGTAGTTGAAATTTTATGAGTTTTGTGATTAGGTGATTAATGACTAACCCCCCCTCCACCACACCCCAGCCTCATGTTCAGAGGCAAGGCCCATCTTTATTTTTGGTGATCATCATACTTGCACTCCTCAATCAAGGGCCTGACACAAGAAGGCAAACCAGAAACATTAATGGGACAAATGATGGAGAGTGATGAAATTAGAAGCATTTTCAGCGGCTTAAGGAGAGCACCAAACGTTTAAGATCTCACCTGAAGAAAAGGTTGAAAACCTAATCTGGAACAAATTATAAGAAGAAGTCGAGCAGTGATTGGGGCTTATCATAGATTAGATAGAAGCAGAGTTACAGATAGTAATACAGAGTAGTAATACAGTAGTAATAGAGAAGTAGCCTCTGAATCTGGGTAGTTAGAATATTGTATTTCCTATTTTTGCCGAAGATACCCAGTGTTCTCTCTTTTTGAGTTTACAGCCTAGGTCAAGATGTCATTTGGTTCCTCATCTCTTTTTACTGTTAAACAAGTCTTACTTCTGGTTATAACTTTGTCTTAAATGTGCTTCAAACCACTTAAAAAACAATGTGCTGTATATTCCATATGCTAATACAGGAAAGGGTAAACAGCCTCCAAAATAAATAAAATATCAGAGAACCTGGATTTTTAAAGTTTGACGAGCTTCAACAAAGATATTGTAAGTACTTACTTTGTACCTAAAACTAGATTACAATGAGAATGCCACAATCCAGAGATTGGGGGTGGGGGGACTTCCATATCTCTTTGAATGTGACGGTCAAGTTACTTATAAAGTAAAGCTGAATAAGTATTAATTTTTAGAAGTCTAATTGGCAAATGAAGAGACATGTTTATGGATGAGGTTGCTGGATCCACCAGAAGGTCCTAAGTTTCACCAGATAAAAATGTATTACACATAACAAAAATAAAACCTAGAATTATTTGTAATCAAGGAAGGAGGAAAGAGAACTGTTTGACATGGAAGAGAGAATTAAATCTGTACTTCACAGAAATTATTCTTGTCCATGAAAAAGTAGTAATTAAATGAAAGGGCAAGCAGCAATTCTATCCTTCTCAAAGGAAATGCTTATTCTTCCCCAAAAAGAGAAAGCTAGGTGTGTAGAGTAAACAAAGAAATCAAAACCAAACCAAACCAAACCAAATAAAAAAATTACGGAAGAAAAATTGAAACAGGGAAAAAAACAAAGCAAAACCTTAAGCATTGAGAATTTTACTATCCAGCATGAAAAGATTTCAAACCCATGAAAATTAGGCTGCATTGTTAACCACTAATTCATCTTGGATATGAAATAATTATCTGCTCCATGATCAAGTAACTTATTTCTTGACTTACCAAGTATATGTTGATCAAATTATCCTAATTATTTTGGGGCCTGGTACTGGTTTTACTGATTTTCATAAAAATGTCCATTATAATATAGTAAATAATTCTCTAGTATAATTCTAATTAATTATTAATAGTAGTTTTTCTTCTCTTTAATTACTAAATTGAAATCCGTGAAACTTATATTCTGAAGTCTGTCTTTTGTAAACGCTTTCTTTTTTAAAGAACATTGTTAAAGTACCAAAAGGAAAAATACTTCTATTTTGGTAAAAAAAAAAAAAAAAAAAAAAAAAAAAAGCAATTCCAGAACTTAAAAATATAGACTTTAATCTTACCACATGAATCCTAATGACAGATCTTAATCTAGATATTAAATTCAGGATCTAAATTTCATTGCTTACTAAGAGATTGGAAGACTATTTCCTGTGACATATCTTCTCATACACAGACAAGCATATCTTATTAAAATTTGAAATTGAACATGAGATATTGATTTTTAACAGAAGAATATAGTAGCAAATTAAAGTTATGATAGGAGTCAGGTTTTAAAAGTCTAAAAGTCAAACTTTAATGGCTCTTGCCTGCTAAATGGAATGATACTCTTACAGTGAAGCACCAGAAATAAATGAATACATATATACATACATATACAGTTTTTTTTTAAGGCTGCTATTATCATTCAGCAACAAACACAAGCACATACTTTCACTTAACCAAAAATCAGAGTTGAGACAAATATTCTACTTGAAATGTTTTCTGCACAATCATTGTTTTAAAATAGACTGGTAAACACTATGATTTCTCTACTGTGAAGACAAATGAGGGGTTGAGGAAAAGCCAGGCAGAGCATAGAGCTCAAATAAGTAGTTAGTAAGAGTTCGCCAAATGCTCAGCATTTTGCAAAATGAGTTGGGGAGGGAAAAAAATGTAAGGCATGATTCCAATCTTCTCAACTTCAGAATTTTCTTGGACAAATCTGGATTTATTCTTTATGAAACTTGAAATTGTTCCTAGTGGAAGCTGAGGATAGTATCAAATGGGAAATTTAATGGTTTAAAACATAAGCAGGAGTTGTTTAAGTTTAGAACACAAGGGATTTCACCTTTTTTTTTTAATTTAATAGAACTGATACAAAATAGGAATGTGTCTACTTTGTTGATACATGCTTTAAAGAACAGGATCACACACACACACACACACACACACACACACACACACACACACACCTCTATTAACATAAAAGCCTTACCCAGAAATAAGACATGCATTCAAGATAATCACAGGTTACCTTACTGGAAGAAAAGATGTTATTTTGTTTATTCTTGTACAACTTCTTTCTAAAGTTAACATTTTTATATTTAGAAATTTAATTCTGGGGTCAGTGATGTCTAAATAAAATGCAGGTATAAAGAAAACCCAAATGCATTAAGCATATGAGAAATTTTAAGGATTTTATCGGGTACACTAAGCCCAGGGTTGACTATAGTATATCATCAAGATAATGTATCTAGAATTAAGAATAATGTCTCTTTCTTGCTATAATCATGAACAATACATATTATTCAGTGCATGGTTTAATGTCTTATATTTATATTCACCAAACTAAGCCCATAAAAATAAAAATGGTTGGCATTTATTGAACACTTACTATACATCAAGCACTGTCTAAAAGCTTTACATAATTTTATCTTATTTAATCCTAAAGACTACCCCAGGATACAGGTACAATTATTATCCCCATTTTGCAAATTAGAAAACAGAAGCAGAGAAAGTTTAAGAAGTAGCCCATCTCATTGAGCCCCACTTTGGGCTCTCTTCTCAGCAGGGAGTCTGCTTCCCCCCCCCCCCAACCCGCCTTCTCTGCCTGCTTCTCTGCCTACTTGTGATCCCTCTCTGTCAAAGAAATAAATAAAATCTCTAAAAAAAAAAAAAATTAGCCCACCTCCTATTAAATAATAAAATTTATGAGTCAAAGTGAAATGTGAAATGTTTAAAATTGCTATCACTTTTGTAGGTTTTATTAATGGCATGTGGATTTGATGTATCATATATTGGCATACTTGTTTTTTACATTAAGCTTTTACACAAGGGCAAATAAAAGTACCTAATTGTGACATACCTTTATCAGAAATACCTGGCAATCACTGATATAGTCATATTCCAGTCCGTCAAAAGAATGATAATGCCGGTCCCCATATATTGTACACACAGCCGGGCATGGATAGTAGGTGCAATTGAACATCCCTCGTCGACAAACACTAGCCAAAAATAACACCAGTTATCTCTCTAAGACGTTTGGCTCTAATTAGAGTTTTGCAAGTGGTAAAAACATTGTAAGCTTTGTATTCAAGAACATTCACTGAGCCAAGAGCCCTTAGTTATATGCCAATTGGTTCAATAACATTTATTACATTGACAAATTAGGCCTATGTTTATCACTTTGCTTAAATATATTATCAGAGAGCACAATCAAGCCTAAAAATTGTTACTTCGTTCACCTGAAAGCAGAAGACAGAATAAATTATTGAACATAGCCTTGATGGGAGCAAAAAAACCCATAATGCCATCTCCTATATTTGGATCAGTTTAAATATACTACATGTGACATTGTTCATGAGCTTGGTTTTTTTTTTCCCACATTTTAAAGAAATTATATTTCAATTTTGTTTTATGGGATTGTTTTGGCTTATATCCAAACATAAGACCTTATATTAAATGTGATCTTCTCTTTGGTGCATTTATTAATTTCTTATAAATTTGAGATATTCTTATCCTTATTAAATTTTCAAGTTTTCACATTTCACGGTTTGTTTTTTTTTCCCCCTGGGCTAAAGAAATATGCCTCAAAATAATGGTATGATTCCCCTGTAGGAATAGCTTTCTACCAACTCCTGAATGCCTTTAAAATCTTATTTACTCAGGCTTGATTTAGTGTTTTCTCAAGTCAGTCACATTAACTATAAGATGATCGAAACTAATACAATTGCTTAGGAAAAATGTTTTGAAATAAATGGATCTCATTACCAGGTATAACATGGTGTAGCAATCACTTCTCCTGAGAGGTACTCCCAATCTTTCCAGATACACGGACAGCTTTCAGGAACATAACATTTTCCTTTGTGCTCTGCCATTCTTCCGATGAAGAAGTAAATGCTATTTAGTTTCAGTTTTTTAAGAATCAGAAATCTTGTTATATTCACCACCATCTATATTTGTTACCACTGCCACAGGCATGTTCTCTCTGACTTATGGAGGGGGTGGATCTAATCTTTTGCTCTCTCTTTTTCACACAGTACCTTGCAGATCATAAGAGTAAATGAAATGCCAGCAAGTGATCAGTTGCAATATTTTTAACTGTTTGTTATTGCTTAGCACAATAAAAGATAAACACAAGCTTAAATTTCCGGGAACAGTGAGCTATTGTGAAAACAACATTTAAAGAATATGTGAGGGCCCTTTTTTTGGTATTTGCTACTTAAGAGAAAAAAATCCATAGGGCCTAAAAAATTTTCAATAAAAGAGTAAATTATGAAATGGATAACCTTTTCTGTTGCAGGACAGAGAGAATAATCAAACGCTCCTTATGGGGGAGACTGGGTGGCTCAGTGGGTTAAGCCTCTGCCTTCAGCTCAGGTCATGATCCCAGGGTCCTGGGATTGAGCCCCATCGGGTTCTCTGCTTAGCAGGGAGCCTGCTTCCTCCCTTCTCTCTTTCTGCCTGCCTCTCTGCCTACTTGTGATCTCTGTCAAATAAATAAAATCTTAAAAAAAAAAAAAAAAGCTCCTTATGTAAGTGCTTAAATTTAAAATCCTGAGAGTTAAGATGTGTTTTGAATAAAAAGTCACTATATCAAGTGTTTCACATTTTTTATTAATAGTATATTTAAATGTTAGTGTCCTTTAATGTGTTATTTCCTTCTTGAAAGGTCATCCCATAAAAAAGTATCTTAAAATATCTATGAATAGAACAATTAAATATTATAATCTCAAGGGATAATTATTGTTAGTGTATTTTCAAAATATTTTGATTTGAAAATTTATGATACATATTCCAATACCCTTAATATAAATATATAGAAAAATATTTCAATATGCTTAAACTCTTTTCTCAAGAATTTATTTCATCAACAATAAAATACTACTAATAAAGAAAATTGAAATTATAATAATATAACTAATATACTAATTTAAAATAAAATAATAAACACAGGTAACTATTAAAAATAGAAAATATATGGGGCGCCTGGGTGGCTCAGTGGGTTAAGCCTCTGCCTTCAGCTCAGGTCCTGATCTCAGGGTCCTGGGATCGAGCCCCACATCGGGCTCTCCGCTCAGCAGGGAGCCTGCTTCCTCCTCTCTCTTTGCCTGCCTCTCTGCCTACTTGTGCTCTCTGTCTGTCAAATAAATAAATAAATAAAAATCTTAAAAAAAATAGAAAATATGAAGTGTTTTCTGAATATTCTTTAAAATGTTATAATTCATTGCTATCAAAATTTACATAGAGGGGCATCTGGGTGGTTCAGTGGGTTAAAGCCTCTGCCTTCGGCTCAGGTCCTGATCCCAGGGTCCTGGGATCAAGCCCCACCTCGGGCTCTCTGCTCAGCAGGGAACCTGCTTCCCCTCCTCTCTCTCTGCCTGCCTCTCTGCCTACTTGTAATCTCTGTCTGTCAAATAAATAATAAAATAAAATCTTTAAAAAAAATTTACATAGAAGTCAAGAATTCCGGATTCTTGCCTCTTCTCTCGAGTAAAAATGATCCCATTATTTTCCTTCTCTGCTTTCGCTCTCACAGCTCCTCTAGCACAGCACTGTAATTCCTTATTTAATGTATACATTGTCCATTAGACTTCACACTCCATTCAGGAAGGCATGAATATCTTGATGGTTGTGTCCTGAAGTCTAACATACAGCAGACACTCAATTATTGAATAAAGGTGACCAAGTGAACCTATGTAAATGCTGCATTAACTCATTTAGATTTCTTCCTTTCAGACAACAGAGTCCGAGAGTCTCGGCTCCCCCATCCCACACTTCTCTCCACGTTCCCTGGCATCATCGTCATTTCTCCTCTGCCTGGAAAACCCTGCTCCTCCCCAGCTCAGCCCAAACAACTCCTCACCATTTAAGACTCAAATTAATGCAATCTTTTATGTCCCACATTCCCCATAGAAATTTGTAAAAAACCTTTACTAGAGGATCCATCTCAATGAACTGCAAGTACTTGATTAACTCTCTCATAGAGAAATTTTAAAAAAAACACAAACAGCAAAAACTAATATTTTTGAGTGCCTCCTTGGCCCAGCCACTATTCCAACCACTTTAAATACAGCACTAACTCACCTAATCCTAGTGACAGTCCCACAGGCAGATTCTGTTGTTATAAATGTATTTTATAGTGCCCCCCACTTGTAGCTTAACACAGTGTCCCAAACATTAACACCACATGACTGGTACACTGCACGTACTCGACCCCCATGAAATAGACATTTGTAGATACACTTTAAAAAGAGGAAGCTGAGGGCGCCTGGGTGGCTCAGTGAGTTAAAGCCTCTGCCTTCAGCTCGTGTCATGATCCCAGGGTCCTCGGATCGAGCCCCGCACTGGGCTCTTTGCTCAGCAGGGAGCCTGCTTCTTCTTCCCTCTCTGCCTACCTCTCTGACTACTTGTGATCTCTGTCTGTCAAATAAATAAAAATCTTAAAAAAAATAAATAACAAATAAAAAGAGGAAGCTAAGATTCCAAGTGGTTAAGTCACTTGCCCTGAGGTACTTCAGCTAATAAGGAGAGCCAATATCTGAACCATTTTTATATGACACTTTTCACTATATTACTTTCCATTTCTTTAATCCATAGTGATTTCTTTTCTTTTCAGATTTATTTATTTGAAGAGGGGGAGGGGCAAAGGAAGAGGGAGGGAAACTCAAGCAAACTCCCCACTGAGCTTGGAGCTTGACCAGAGACTCAACTGCAACCCTGAGATCACCACCTGAGCTGAAACCAAGAGTTTGACACTAACAAACAAAAGGAGCCACCCAGACGCTCCAACAATGATTTCTAAACCAAGGAATGAGGATCTTTCCTTTCATACTCAATGAACTGCTGTCACTCTGAGGAGACCCATAAAACAGGGGGTATGAGGCTTATTGTCCTAAAATAAGCCAGCCAAGGTCATATGGAAGACAATCCAAATCATATTACCATGAACAGCTTTGTAACAGGAAAGTTATATATAATAAAATTATTTCCAAATCAGTCAAAGGCCTCTTAGTTAATTCCAACCATATTTACTTCAATACAATAAGAGAAGGTGGGAGAAAATTTCTTGAGTTTTGTAATGAAATTAGACCAGTAAATCAATCAATCATTGTTGAACTAAAAAGTCAAAGGTGACAGTAACTAGATATTCTTAAAAAAAAAAAAAAAAAAAGAGCGTCAACTGCAAGCCTGTGAAACAAAATTAGGATGCAGCTTTATCTAATCAGCCATGCACCCTTGAGTCGTAATCATATCACAATTAATCAAGTGATGTTGTAGGTTTCAATTATTTTACCATCATAAAGGTGATATTTCCCTTGTCCTTTTTACTAAAATGTCTTCCTCACTCATCTGCTCTAGGACCTGGTTTCTACCTGCCTTTATTCTCCCACGCACAGACACCTGTTCTTTCAACCTCTTCCCTTTCTGAAGAGATTGGTACAGTACCAAGTCATTTGGCTCTTCCCTCTACTCCAGATGGGGATGGACAAATGCCAACTCTCCTGAGAAACAGACCACAAAACCTCTCTCTTCTTTGCTCATGGTTCAGATGACCCGAGCCCAGGAATCCCTCTTTGTGAATAGGCTCACCAAGGAAGAACGGGTGACCTGTTTGCCTCAGATGGCCTCTCCTTGTGCTCTGCCTCCACTCACTACCAGGGGAGGGAGGGCCAGTGAGGTCAGATGTTATGTGCCTGCAGGAAAACGAATAACCACCAGATTCTGTACTTAACTTCCCCATGTACGAGGCATTCCTGCTATTAAAGGAAACTTACAAAAATAGGAGTAGATTATGCTGCCATAAGATAGTGATTCATATTTATTGAGTACACACACACACACACACACACACACCGTATATCACAGGCTTAAAAGAAACTTGCAGAAAAATAACTCCGCTAACATCAGCAGAGCTGGGGTTTGAACTCCAGTGTGTTTGAACCCAGAGATCCCGCTGTTACCCACTGCCCTGTGTAGCCTCAACACACCATTTTTTGTAACATCCATTAAGCGAAGCAGTTGGCAAGATGCCTGAGTGGCTTAGTTGGGTAAGCATCTGACTCTTGATTTCAACTCAGGTCATAATCTCAGGGTTGTGGGTTCGAGCCTCCCATCAGACTCCAGGCTCAGCATAGCGTCTGCTTGAGATTCTCTCCCTCGGCCCCTCCCCCTACTCATGCTAAATAAATAAGCAAAATCTTAAAAAGGTAAAAATAAAAAAATAAAGCAGTTGGCATCACTGTTATGACTTAATTTCAACAACAGTAATAGCACAACAGAATATACAAAAGATATGCACTTAAAGTATTTTAAATAGATAATGGCTCACTATCATGTTCTGAAAATTGCAGTCAAAACAGAAGATAAACGTCAAGTCCATCCTGAAATGAGTTCTCTCTTCAATTCATTGTACTACTTTAATAATATTGTACATATAACATGTGTGACATAATCATGTGTTATATGTCATATGTCATATTTAAAATACATGTGATATGTTACATGAATATAGCAAAATAATTGCAATAGTCTTCTAGTTGCCAATCAAAGTTAACCACAGTTAACCAAAGTCCAGAACAATTTTAGCTAAATATTTCTATCAAATATTTTGTCAAATCCTGAATATTTTCAAAAAAAAAGACAGAGAGAGAGAGAAAGACACTTACCCTGGAGCACAAACACAGCCACTTATACAGGGGGAGGATGGGGCACAAGTGAAGTTCATGGCCAGGTTTGCACATGTAGTCTCACAATTTACACCACCAGCTGGCAATTCAGGGTCAGGAAATCTGCAGTCAAAATACACTTTTCCTTCGGGACAGGCAGGAACTTCAGGGGAAAGACACAGAAAAAATGCCCTTAACTCTGTATTTGTTTCATAGACAAATAATCACACTGATAGGCATTTGTCGTCAAGGCAGAATTCATCCTAGAATATCCTACCAGTAATTACTAGCTGTTGCTCTGAGTCTGTAACATTCCGCTGAGGAACTTAGAAACCTTCTCCAGGAAGATTTTCTATTGTTTCCTACATTTCAGAAACTTATTGGGAGTTGGAAAACCTTCTCTGCTTTCCACAGAGCAATAACTAAACAACTATTGTATCATTTTCTAAAGTCAACAATCAGGGTATTTGGACTAATCCAAACATACACTTTCAATGTCTTGAAGACTGGTACGATACATACTTACACTCTTACAAAGCCATGTGTTTCCAATGAACACATGATAGGTTCAGGTCCTCCCCTCTGAGTCATTATTTACATCAGTCCTCAATAGAGTGTAGAAGTACAAAAGGAGACATAATTATAGGCAGTATAGGGGTTACATAGCCTTCCAGAAAGCTTTTGGGCTCAGAGAGATTCAGTAAGTTGCCTTCTTGGGGCCAATGGGACCAAATGGTGTGGATTCCTCTGTGAGAAGTCTGGCCACCTGGACTTTCCCTTTTTAACTTGAAGCCACCCTGAAGCAGATAGGGCAGGGCAAGGATGGCCCATTAATACTGAATATGTGTGTGGTCCATGAACACAGCCCATAAAGAAGCCTAGATAGTTTGAATCTTCGTAAAGCAAATGCAGAGCTTATAAAGCGAAGCAAATTTATTATAAATACATACAAGACCATACGAATAATTAAAAACAACAGCTCCATTTTATCAGCCTGCCCTCATTCTATCCATTAAAATCAATGAAGGCATTGTTGTTGTTATTTGTCTGGAATTTCTACACCATGACTAAAAACTCGAGGCTTTGTAGTGGTGAAAATAAATAATAGGTAGGGTACTTTCATATATAGGACTTTCAGGAATGATATGTAAGAGTAATATAACATTCTAAAGAGAGATGGCAGTAGATGTCATTTTGCAAGCCATGTTTACCTGATGGCTGCTGGTCCTGGAGTCTAAGAACCAGTGGCAGTGGCAGCAGAAATGTAGAATCTTGGGCATCACCCCTGACCAGCTTGATCAGAATTAATGTTTCACCAGGGTCCCCAGGAGATTGTGTATACATTACACCTGGGAAGTCCTGGTTTAGAGTAGTTTCCCAATTTCCAGTCCAGCTGGTTTCAACAGATGCCTGGATACATGAGCCTAAAGCCTTTGGTGTAGTCCCTGAAGTCGTTCTGGGGTGGGCGGCCTGTAGGCAGCATCCCCGGGTTGAACAGCTCTGCCCCTCTGCAGCCTTATCAGTTCACCCCAAGATGTCCTACAAATATTATAATTATCAACATGAAAAAACTAAGGAAGCACTGGAGCACCATGCTGAGGAACACTCCCAAGGCTACGTATTCATGCATCTTGGCAAGGTGGGCTGCGATGGATTTATGACTTCCAGAAAAATGGGAAAGGTGTTAGAGCTGCGTTCTTTAAGGAAAACACCTATCTCGATCTTACCAGTAGAGGGCGTTGCTGGTTCATCACATTTCACGGTCCCATTGGAACACTGGCTGGCAGAGGTAAACAAATAGTTAATTTATGAAGCCACACCTCAGTTTTTTTCTGTATTTCAAAAACAATCTATTGTGCAAGCACTGATTGGATAGACAGATAAATGTTACTTTTTCCACATATATTTTTTTTAATAAATAGGCTATTGGTTTAGGCCCAATTTGAAAAAAATTATTTCGGTTCATTTTTTATCAAACACGTATGTCGGGGGCACTGCAATGGGCATAGGGAATACAAAACCCAAAATTCATGGTCTTCACCCAAGTACTTATATTCTAGTAAGAAAGGAAAACACAAATAAACAATGTATGCAGTATGACATATGCAATAGAGAAAGATGTTCAAAATATGAAAGTAAAGCGCCGAAAAATGTCTTAAAATCTCTTGGCAACTGACATCAAGATAGTCAAAGACGGTAAAGCCTGGACAGTCTTAAAGAATTGGATGTAGGTGATGATATGGATAAAGCAGGAAGGCTATAACACTCAGGGGAGATGTGGTACAAAGCAGTGTTCTGTGTGACAAAGTACAATGCAAGAAGTGACAGGAGATGCAGATGGCAAAGAGGCCAAGGTCAACCTCATTAAGATGCTAAGCCTTTATCCCAGAGACCTTAAAAGGAGAGGTAATAAGGTTGGCTCCAATTCTAGAAAACTCCTTCTGGCAACAGTATTGAAGATAGAGTACAGTCACATTTCCCTTGCAACTTAAGATCTAAATTCAGGGCATAAAGCAAACCAAATCAAGCAAGATTAATCTTGAAAGTCCTTTAAAAAGATAGCACTTAACTATATGTCCATTTAAAAAAAATCAAGATAGGAAACAACACACGAGTTCTCAAGAACTCCATCATAAACAGCGTTTATTTCAGCTTTGGACCAGATCATGCATTCTATATTTGAGCCCAGGTTACATGAAACATACGCTTATGCATCATGTAACACTGAGCTGACACCCAGAGGTACAGTTCTCTCGCACTGGGCATGGCAGAGGGGAACCAAGGGATCTCGGGGCCCAGATCCAGGTTTTCCATATCATATGTTCCCTGGGACATAGGGTTACGGGGGTGAGTGTTTGAATAACAGACATCAAACCCTTAGAAGGGTACCAGAACTGCAGAATATGCACAGTGAGGCTTAGATATCATTATTACCATTATTATTATTACTGTTATCTGCTGTCTATTATTATCTGCTGGTTCCTGTGGTGCAACTGAAAGATGGAGATTGGGAGTTGGATGGAGATCCATGCGGACTACTGCATGGATGTGTGTGCATTTTTAACGAACAGGTTAGGACAGGAAAGAGTGTTATCCTATTTATAAGTGCTCTCTTGCTAGGATCGATGTCACTAGGGAGGAGGTTCACTGATTTCAGCATGTGATATCAGCTGGTCAGTCCAACTAAAATCCCTCAGCAACTTGCAATCTTTCTTTCTTTCTCTCTCTCTCTTTTTTTTTTTTTTTTTAGAGAGAGAGAGAGAGAGCACAAGCAGGGGGAGAGGCAAGCAGAGGGAGAAGCAGGCTCCGTGATAAGCAAGGAGCCCAGTGCAGGACTCGATCCCAGGATCCCAGGATCATGATCCAAACTGAAGGAAACCACTTAACCCACTGAGCCACCCAAGTGCCCCAACTTGCAGTATTTCTGAGAACCAAATCCCTCAAAGGGCTTCCATTTCACTGCATGCCACTACAATTAGTAACTGTTTTCTGCAGTTATGAGTACAAGACTTAGGCATTCTGGGCTGAAATGTAATATACATATGGAAAAAGCCACATAAAGGTTATCTCTATATTTTAAATCACAGAAATCATTTTTAAAATCACAGTTTGGGTTAAAGGAGTCTATCAGTTCTTGTTGTCAAGTATAAGCCCCATCATTGAAATGAATCTACCATAAGCCCGACGGTGTTGGGATGAGCTCCCCGGGTTGATAAATGCTGCCCCTATAATGACACCGGCAGTGAAATCTATTAAAAAAAAGGGGGGGGGGGGAGAAGGGGAGTTAAGTTAATAAAATAGTATATACATAAAAAAAAATCCACGAAAATTTATGTAGCCCTTCTGCTCCGTATTGGTCATTATAAGGCACACACCGAAGATGACCCTATCCATCGCCTGTGCACAGTTCTACCATATGAATGGTGGGAACTGTTTCCCTGGGGAGTGTCGTGCAGCTTCAGATCATGTTTCCTACATACAGAAGCTCTAGGGTGTGAGTCACAGTAGAGACTATGTTGTTTAAGTCACAAAAACGTCCCCGAATGCACTTCAGAGAAACATAATCGATATACCATCCCGCCCTACGTGCGAGACAAAAGTCCTGATCTCACAGGAGATGTCAGGACGTTCTGAGCGCTGACAGACAATCCTGCTCCTGAAATTTGTCACACGACAGTGAAACCAAAACCTTATTATTAATTTTGATGTGGTAAAAACAAGCAGGGATAAACGTTGGGATTAACCATCACTTTCCTTCGCTGTTTCTACAGCTATTGGTGAACATGGGCAGGGTTAAAAATAAGTCAGTAAAGGTAAAGACAGCAAGAAAGATTAATGACACAGCTCACAAGCAGATCTTTGCCTATATACATACTTGTGTAGGGGGAAAGTGGTTATTCAATAATGGAGAAAATTTATTTCCCAGTAAATGGTGCTGAGTTGGTTAAATTTGAAAAAAGAAAGAAAGAGAGAGAGAGAGAGAAAAGAAAAGAAAAGAAGAAAAGAAAAGAAAAGAAAAGAAAAGAAAAAAGAAAAGAGAAAGGAAAAGAAAAGAAACAAAACAAGCATGCAAGCCCATTGAACCTGTAAGGACAAAGAGACCCTGGAGCCCAGCAGCCCATTCCTGTGACTTACATGGGCACACAAAAGCTAAGCGTGTCTTCATAGTATTTGCCTTCCGGACAGTTGCAGCCTTCAGCGCAGTCGTCATTACACTGCTCGGGGGCGGCGAGGGCAGTGCAGGAGCGCCGACAAAAGGAGGAGCAGTGATGGTACAGCATGCCCTTCTGGCATACGACCCCTAGGATGAAGGAGCAACAGTGAGAAGGACTGCCCCAGGAGGCAGAGACATTTATGCTGGGTCATAGGCCTCTGATAGAAGCATGAAAAACCAAGATACATTATACATCGGTAAACCTTAGAACATTCCATAATCTTATAATAGAAATAGTAAACAAGGGTGCCTGGATGGCGCAGTCACTCAGCATCTGCCTTCGGCTCAGGTCATGATCTCAGGGTCCTGGAATTGAGTCCCACACTGTGGGGGTCCCTGCTCAGCGGGGAGCCTGCCTGTCCCTCTTCTTCTGCCCCTCTCCCCTGCCCCCTGATTGTGCTCATGCTCTCTCTCAAATAAATTTTTTTAAAAATTACTTTAAAAAAGATATATATATTTATTTTATATATATTATATTTTTATATATATTTCTTTATATAGAAAGAAATAATAAACAAATAAGCAAATAAATAAAATGCTTACAGTTGGCCCTTGAATAATATGGGTTTGAACTACACGGGTTGGTCCACCT
This sequence comes from Mustela nivalis, assembly GCF_964662115.1. Classification (NCBI taxonomy): domain Eukaryota; kingdom Metazoa; phylum Chordata; class Mammalia; order Carnivora; family Mustelidae; genus Mustela; species Mustela nivalis. The sequence continues at coordinate 37,783,849 of NC_139026.1, forward strand.
ATACTTGGATTTTTTCAATAAATAAAGAACAGGAGTAAATGTATTTTCTTTATGATTTTCTTAATAACATTGTCTTTCCTCTGGCTTGCTTTATTATAAGAATATACTACATAATACATAAGCAAAATATGTGTTTATTGACCATTTATGTTATCTGTAAGGCTCTTCGCAATAGTAAGCTATTAGTAGTTAAGTGTTACGGGGAGTCAAAAGCTATACATGGATTTGGAGTGTATAGGTGGTGGGGAATCAGTGCCCCCAACTCCCACATTGTTCAAGGATCAACTGTATTTGCCTCAATAGAAGTGTAACAGATGTATAAAGTTTCTATTTTGAAACATTCTGAAGTGTGACATTCCATAACAGTCTAACAATCTGTACTATATTCTTTTAATATATAAGGTATTTGCAAGTCCAAATAAACTTTCTGTCCTCACATTTTAAATCTATTGCTGCTATACTGACATCATCTTGTTTGTGACATTCTTTAAAGCTAAGTAACCTTTAAGTCCTCTACAAATAAGGCAAAAGTTGGCTTAATTGATTCATACTCAGAGATCTGATTCATGTTCATACTTTTTTCTAAACCTTCCCAATTTCTCTTTAGACCAACCCAAACTGGTTATAGTAGACAAGGTAAAATAATTTAAAAACACACCTGTAAAAAAGCTAAAAAAAAAACCTAGAGGGGTGTCTGGGTGGTTCAGTCAGCTGAGTTTGGGGTCTACTTGAGATTCTCTCATTCTTCCTCTGCCCCTCCCCCAGCTTGTGTTTTTTCTCTCTCTCTCTCTCTCAAATAAAATCCTTTTTTTAAAAAAACCTAGAAAAAGCTAGATAAAATATAATGGAAATTATGTTAAATGTATAATTGATCTTGTGAGGAAAAAGTGGGCAAGGGGTTATCTCCCCAGATACCAGATGTGAAGAGGGAAATAAAATCCAGAACTTAGAGAAGAGAAAGGGAGAATGAGTCCCAGTAATCTTGAACCTTACATTTAACTCATGTAGGAAAGGGAAATGAGAGTTGATCCTTCACAAGGCAAGGAACTGGGAGAACTTTAACTTGACTCTCAGAAAAGCTCCTTCCTCAGTTAAAAGACATACTACAGCAGAGGTCAGCAAACTTTTTTTGTAAAGGGCCAAGTGGTACATGGCCTCAGCTTTGGAGGCCATACACACAGTCTCTGTCACAACTATTCAACTCCATCCTTATAGCTCCAAAGCAGCCATAGACAATATGGATGTATATGGGCAATAAGCTTTATTTACAAAAATATAGGAAGCCCAAAGGTATCATTTGCCAACTCCTGAACTAGAAGAAATTGGATCATAGTACAGGAAGAGGCCAGGAAATCTTCTCTGATTCTGTGGGGTGTCTGATGAAATAAAGTATCGTCTGAGAAATTAGAAATCTCAGATTTACATCCTGTGCAGTTTGGTATATGAATTTACATTACTTTTGTATTTACATTATTTTTATCTTAGAAAGCCCAAGCTGACAAATTACTATCAAAACTGGCCAGCCATACCCCTGCAGCAATAGGAAAAAGCTTAATGAAACCTGTAGCAGGGCGCGGGGATGGAAAGGTGGAGAGAGTAACACTCCTGAAACCCAGGGGCTGCAAGCTTCTAACAGCGGCAGGGCAAGGGGTAGCCCTTATATACATGAACTCATAAAAAATTATAGATCATAATCTCACAAAACAAACTGAGGGTTGCTGGGGGGAGGGGGGTTGGGAGAAGGGGGTGGGATTGTGGACATTGGGGAGGGTATGTGCTTTGGTGAGTGCTGTGAAGTGTGTAAACCTGGTGATTCACAGACCTGTACCCCTGGGGATAAAAATATATTTTTATAAAAAATTAAAAATTAATAAAAAAATTATAGATCATATAAAGAAAGGACACAATCTACCATGAATGAGACAACAGACACATAAGCCATGAGGTTGAACTTGAGATAATTGCCTGTTGTGTATTTACCTACAAATCACCTATATTTTCCAATACTTCGATGTGACATTTCTATGATGAATTTGTTCAGATTTTTCACATTATTTCCGCTGCATATCTCAAACCATGCTGTTATAACTCTAATTTTGCTTATAATAAAAATAGTACCAAAAAATTGGTCTTATCCCATATAGTTCTAATTTTAAGAAGTGAAGTACTTTGTTTGTTTTTCACGTTTGCACACTATAATCATATTCCAGATAACTTGGGCAATATTGACCTTTCTTAAAAAAAAAAAAAAGGCAGTTAATTACACAAAAATCTCTAAAGTGTCATCTGATCATCTTTATCTGTGCTGTCATCGTACTCACCACAGAACGAAATCTGAGCTCTGAAATCGATGATAACACCACGCTGGCCACAGAGGTAGGCGTAGTGGGCAAGAGCATTGCAGAGACAGGCGCTTCCACACTTGCAAGCATCATGGCGGCACAGCTGATAGTACAGCCCGGGGCTGATGTAGATGTGGCAAGCCGCAAAGAGCTCTCGGTGGATAACATCACAGTGTGCTGCATATCCAACTAACAACAACCCCCCCCCACCACCAAAATCCATTAGCACCTCATTTATTAGTCTAGATCATACCGCTAAGTTCCAAGTTCCAGAACTATCTAAGCATCCTGCTTTTCTAGGAACATACTGAATTGCAGTATTATTTTCAACAAGAATCACTATTTTCCATTTATGCTCTTTTGTGGATTTGTTTTTACCTTTAGTGATACTGATGGCAGCCCTTATTCCATACCTAATATGCTTTTAGCCAAAAAAAAAAGAAGAAGAAGAAGAAGAAGAAGTATTGTGTTATAGCTGAGTAAGAGAAGTAACAGAAGGGTCAATAGAAATGGCCTCAATCACTCCATTGTCTGTGGATCTTCATAGAAAATTGCCCCAATTCTGCTGTAAAGAATTGGTGAGTATTGGAAGGCTTATCTCCAGACAGCCACACACAGTGAGAGTGGTGCCAGACTGCGGATGCTGTAGCAACTCCCTAGAATACACAATTATCCAGGAAGGATTGGCAAACATCTCATTCCAATGAAGTCTCTGGGGTGAATGTACTGTGGCAGTTACCATACAGCCATGGAATACAATGTCTGCACAAGGCACAATGTCTGGCAAATATTAGGAGCTGAAAAATGTCTGATAAGTGAACCTAGGAATGCATGAATAAATGAATCATGAATAGAAATTAGGGATTGGATCACATGCTAAAGGCCATGAAATATAACTACCAAGCCATTTTGGGAGGTCTGTGTAACCATTTCTTGAAATTTATTGACTTTTCCCTTTAGAATGACTGATCAGATAGAAATGATGCAAGTAACCAAGTTTGACAAAGCAATCTAGATCCCATCTTTCTAAAAACAAACAAACAAACAAACAAACAAAACATCTGAACCCAGCCATAAAAAAGAATGAAATCTTGCCATTTGCAATAACGTCGATGGAGCTAGAGGGTAAATAATAAGGTAAGCGAAATAATAAGTCAGTCAGAGAAAGACAAATACCACATGATTTCACTCCTATGTGGAATTTAAGAAACTAAACAGATGAACATAGGGAGAAAACAAACCAAGAAACAGACGCTTAACTATAGAGAATAAACTGAAGGTTGCTGGAGCGGGGGTGGGGGAGGGATCAGCTAAATGGGTGATGGGTATGAAGGAAGGCACTTGTGATGAGCACCAGGTGTTATATGTAAGTGATGAATCACTTCTACACCTAAAACTAAGATTATACTGTATATTAACTAACTGGAATTTTCTTAAAAATCTGAATTTATTTTGAGTATTTTAAATATATTTATAATTGATAAGGAAATGTATGGTAATTCTCTGAATATTATATTTTGCATGGCTATGCATATATATATGAAAACAGGTAACTTAGACTATAACAACTATAATAGCATTCTGTTGGCAAGCATTTTCCTAATCCGCAAGAACTCCAAAACAAAGGAATTCAACGGTGGGGCTTTTACTATGTGCCCTAAAGATTTGTAGATCAAAAAATATTCTTACTAGCATTGAGTAAAAGGGTGCTTCAAGAAGATCCTTGTGACAAACATCCTTCAAAATCCACTTCAGAATTATTGATTTGTATCTATTTTCCTTTATTGGGGATCTTTCTATGCTTACCTATTTGAAGTTTTAAAAACTGGGTCATGGCAAAGGTGAAGAAGGATAATATCTAGACTAAATGTCGTGGAAGACATGAGACAGGGGAATAAAAGTGATTAGACATATAATAAAAGTGATTATATAAAAGGGAAGTCATTAAAGACCAGGGGGAATTTGAATTTATCCTTTAGACTCTATTCCCAAATTTACATGTTATTAAAAAAATAAAGTTGCTGCAGTATCAAAGAGAGAATCTAGAAAATTAGAAACAAACTGAGCAAGACTGATGGAAGGAGAAGGAACTTTATTAGTAGAAATTTGAGGACAGAACAGGGGAGAAAGTATCATTAAATGGGAGAGAGATTAAAAGTATTGAGTTATGGAGACCACAAGACTTTAGTCTAATCCTCTTACTCTAGATAGGAAAAATGACCACAGGAGTTAACAATCTTCTACAAGTTTAGAAGCTAGGTTAGACAGAACAACAGCACTGAAAACATTATCTTGTATTCTTTCCAGGATACCAAAACTGTACGTTAATAATAAGGACCATACGATAATCAACAAAATCCTTCTGAACAGCCACTACAAAATCCAGAGATTGTACTGGGTTTTTATGAGTGTGTGTGTGTGTGTGTGTGTGTGTGTGTGTGTGTGTATATATATATATAAAGTCTTCATTTGTTGATCAGTGAAATAGCATTTTGCATAGTTTGCTATAGCTTTAGTACAAAAACACAGCCAAAGATTCTTGGCATGTTTGTTGCACTGTCATTGCAAATTGGAACTCTGGAGCATGACCATCTCAAATTGTTGCACACTTGATAGCACAGGCTTCCCTGGGTCACTGGCTCCTGCTTATGAAGCCAAAACATGCCATACGATTAGGAACCTGTCTCATGATGGTAACAGAAGACTCTGCTTGAGTTGTCACACTACGGAACTGAAGTCGAACATTGCAAGCCGGTAACAGCATTATTACAGGATTTCCAGAGATTCTTCTTTAGCATTTAAAGAATCTGAAACCTCCAAAAGTCTAGACCACATTCGTGAAGAGTGTGAAGATTCACAAACACCTAAAATAAGTACACTTGTGAATGTGAACTAGTAAATAAAATAGTCATTTTCTGGAGTTCTTTAAAAAAAAAAAATAACCTAGATTAGATAAAGAGGCATATCTAATTCTCTGATTTTGTAAGATTACAGTAATATATGGAATTTCCTCATACATGAAGAAGGACTTACTATTTTGTTGATTAATGTTGCAGGGGTCCACCATAGGAACATGAACAGGTGCAAAACAAGTGGAGGAAACTCTCCAGGCATTGGCATGAAGTTGTGGGGTACCTTCTATCATGCCTGATGGAGAACTAGAGAGCCAAGATAATATGCATCTTAATCTTTCCCATTCATTTCATTTTTTCCTAGTCTTCCACTATCGAAAAGGAGGATACTATTTTTTTTAATTTACAAAAAACTTAGAGGCTAAAATATTCTATTTTTTTAAAATTATACATGCAGTAGCTTTCTGTTATTAAGACTTTATAATGTGTCTCATTGTGGACATTCATAGTTTTATTTAATAATCACCTCAGCCTTGTGAAGAAAATATAATTTCCATTTTAAGGAGAAAGCAAGCAATGCAGAAGCTCAGAGAAATAATAATCATTCAGCTGATAAGTGTCACAGCCAAGATTCAAATCCAGTTCTGACCATTTTAATGAAACATCATTCACACACTAATCACTAATGTGTGTTTGGTCTAGAGTTCATGGGCAGAGGTAGAGATAGGTAGTTCCCATGATTCTTTTTAGTGTAAAAGCAAATGCCCCAAATATAAATAGCCTATATTTCTGACTGAGTATTTCATTTCCATGACGTGCACTGAAATACCGAGGTACCATCTTGAAATTACCAAACAAACCAAAAGAAAATTGAGGGAAAATGGTATAAAAGGCATACTTCATTTGAGGTTGCTCACTTCCTCAGTTTCCTCAGCAAAACAAAATGGAAGAGAAATATCTACCCTTCCCAAATCAGGCTTATAAATCACAACAACACTGAAGAGCTGAACACTAAGATGCCCCCTCCCGCAGCCATCAAGATTTACTAACTCACCAACCAGTACTTAGTAAGTGACAATCCCTACTGGGCACTGTCAGGCACATTGTCAAAACTACCTAGAGAATCAGGATGGACTAGGTCTCCCATGGGAAGTTCTGACCAAGTAAAAGTTGACTAATGAAAGCCCCAACAACATGGCCAAAGAGTGGAGTAGGATTTTTCTCAGCTTGCTTTATTGTCCTAAATGAAGTGCTATGATTACCATTGACCTTAGTCACTAGGAACTATATGGAGCTTCTTACCAGATAGTGGCTGAGAGAGAATTAAAAGGAGTTTCATAAACCATTCCACAACACTTCCCCAACCTCACCCCCTTCCTATCCCTCAAAATCAAACCATTCTAGAACTGTAAAGGATTATAACAAACACCTAACCACAAATCTCCTTTTGTTCAAACAAGAACACCGAGACTCAAAGAAATTGAAGAGCGTTAGTTAGCTCTTTTCTTTCCCTCTCCTTCCCTCTGCACCCCTGCAAAGGACAATGAAATAGGTCAAGGTGATGGGTGTAGTCAGGATTCCCAGGAGGAACTGACTCAGAGCATGGTTCTCTTATTTCACTGAACTGACTTAAAAACAATAAATACAAAAAAAAAAAAAGAGGAACCACAATGTAGACCCATTAACTTACTGCATTTTATAAAATATCCTATAGCTCACCAAATTTAACTTGAGTTAAATTTAATTTAACTCGCCATATTTAACAAGATTTTCAAGTAATTAATATTTTCCATTCCACTATGCTTGCAGATTCGCATTAACCTTTATGAAATAAAGAACTTTAACTGTTTTGTTGGAAAGCTAAACATTGTTCAGAAGTTATCTCTGCCCCTGAAATATTATCCTGCACTGTTATCACTCCTGAATGTTTATACACAGAGGAGACTGGTGTCTTAGAAAAAGGCAGACAGATCTGCCACCTGTTAAACATTGACTGCTAACCCATTCTGATAAACAAAGAAGAGAAACAAGGCTTCAACTTCTTTTCTGCACATTTTAGCCCAGCCACTTAATAGAGTCTATTTCATGAATGTGATGAAGATATTGATATTCTGAGCTACAAATAAATGAAACATAATGAACTAAATAAGCTGAAAACAAATTAGTCACCCAGAAGAAAAGATTAAATAAATTCTCTTCTGAAATTTAAAATTTCAAGTGCCGGTTCTCCTTGTCTTTGCAAATTCTCTTCTTGGTGCCCTGTTAAAAGTCCTACTTCCAAAAAATAAAACAAGGATAAACTAGAGAGAGAGACAAACCATAAGAGACTCTTAATCTCAGGAAACAAACTGAGGGTTGCTGGCGAAAAGGGAGTTGGGGGATGGGGTTACTGGGTGATGGACATTAAGGAGGGCACATGATATAATGAGCACTGGGTGTTATATAAGACTGATGACTCATAGGCCTGTATCTCTGAAACTAATAATACATTATACATTAATTAATCGAATTTAAAGTTTAAAAAGTTTAAAAAAAAACAACATACCTCCATGTAGTTCAACTATCTACTTTATGTTAGTTCCTAGGAACAGAAGGATCGAGAATTTGATCCTCCTTCTCAAAGCCATTTTAAGTGGAAACCAGACAGATAAGGGACAGATTTTCATTTTCATAGATAGCAGTCAAAGTTAACTTTGGTGGGATGTGAGCTCATGTTTTGAAGCAAATAAATTCTGAATTGGGTTAAACAACATATAGGAATTCACGAGAAAGACTTGGAAGCAGAAGAAATCCCAAATAGCAAAAATATGCAGAAGTCTTTTAAAAAATAGGGTATTGGAAAAAAAATTTTAATATCATATTTGAGGAATGGCTTGTCCATGAAATGGTCCCTGGCTACACAGTCCACACTGACCTACTCCAAATCCAGCTATGTTTCTAGCCACCACCGCACAGCTCAATAATTAACATCTTGGAATTACCTCAGTGTTTTTATATATAGCTGATTAATACCTTGGTCGACCTAATTATTTCTGGAAGGCTGCTATCCCCTCCTGACCTGCAATACAAGCTGCCTGAGGATGGGAACCATGTGACCCTGCTTCAGCTGTCTTATGGTGCTTAGCAGAAGAACAGGGACCCAGAGCATTTTCACTAAATTATACACTGTATCTTCTCACAGGTGGGCGAAACTGCTTCGCCAGTATACGGGGTACAGTTGTACTATACTGCTTTTCTTCTGATGAAACACCAACTATCATAAAAGCCAGGTGACCTAGATGCCAAAAGGTAGGTGTAGAGGTATCATTTATACCAAAGGATATTCATATTTTTAAGGTATAACTTACTATCATTAATAGCCAATGATACTAAGATGTTTCTCTTTTGGGCACCTGGGTGGCTCAGTGAGTTAGAGCCTCTGCCTTCAGCTCAGGTCATGATCCCAGGGTCCTGGGATCGAGCCCCACATCGGGCTCTCTGCTCAGCAGGGAGCCTGCTTCCACCTCTCTCTCTCTGCCTGCCTCTCTGCCTACTGTGATCTCTGTCTGTCAAATAAATAAATAAAATCTTTGGGAAAAAAAGATTTTTTTCTTTTTAAAGCAGTGCATGTTCAAAAATAAAATACTGTTAAGCTTGACTGGTGCCGGGGGAGACAATCAGAGGTGGTTATTCTGTGGGTTAGCCCACAGACTCTGAGTCACACCACCCAAAGCCAAAGCCCAGCTCCACAATATTTGGGCTAAATGACTTTGAGCTATTTACTTGCCACTTTGGGGCCTCTGTGAGTTTCTTGATCTATAAAACAGAGCTACTAATCAGGGGATTGCCATAAAGTTTAAATAGATGATCATGTAAAGCTCTTGGAACAGTGATGACTAAGCTATTATTAGTTAAGTAAATGATTTCAATGAAAGAATTTGTATCCTCTAAATTACTAGTCATTAAATCATGTCCAGAAATGATACTTACAGGAAATCATCCCTTATGTTCCCATTAAAAGTGCCACACAGACCTAGTGTTCTTCTTTTCCATGCACTAGTGAGCTGAATATAAATTCTTTCTCCATCTATAGCAAACAGAATCTTTAAACCAAATGTGGTTTTTAGAAGAATAAATAAGGATGACAGAGTTTGAATTTCAACAATTCCTGTGGGGAAAGAACATACATAAATCAGCTTTGAGATTCATAGGTAGTGTTGGGAAATGCTAGTGTACAACACAAGAACTCTTTTTTCAAGAGACTGGAACCTAGAATTTAAAAAAAAGTTGAAACATTTTTAAAAAGAGAGAGAGAGAGAGGGCAGGGCATGGAGCCAGCAAGCTCCCAGTTCCTGTTCCTATGTTCCAGGGACAATTTTTGCCACCTTGTTCTTTCTTTTTTCCCATTTTTCTTCTATCTCTCCTTTTTGGATCTTCAGCAGATCGTTTTAATAGGTTATCATGTTCACAGGTTATTTCAGTTGGCAAGCATCTCTTGGCAGGTGTGGACAGTCCTTAGCATTTGAAGTCTGTCCTCTTTTTTTTTTTAACATCCTCCACAAACTGGTCATGGTTCAATAAGGAAGTGGCACTTTCCTCAAAAATTCCTCATTCCCTTGAGTCTTTCAGCAAAAAGGGGAGCACAGGACTTGAGATGTATCATTTTATGAGACCTTTAGGGACAAGAAACTTGTGTTCAGGTCTGAAGTGATGACTTTTGCTGGCACAGGAGTCGCTCTTGTATCCCTATCATAATTTCTGCCATCAGTCTGGTTGCCACACCCAAAAATCAGAGATTCATTCTTTGATCACTTTGTTTTCCATGTTACCCTTCCCCGACCAGTCGCCAGCTTCAGACCACTTTTTTTTCCCTAAGTAATTTTTCAGTCTGTCCTCTTTCTATCTCTACTGTCCCTGCCTTACACCAATTCCTCCTCCTTCCCTGCCCTACTTCAGTATCATTGTAATACTCTCCAGGTTTCCTGCTAGCATCTCTTAAAGCCGTTTCCACATGGTTGCCATAATGGTCTACCAAAAAAAAAAAAAAAAAAAAAAAAAAAAAAGATTGTATCAGTCTTCTCACTAACATTATATATTTGGTTGAACCATATGAGATTGTTATCTTTGTACATAAAAATGTCTAATAATGATAATTTCATATTCAATTTCATATCAAGTTCAACTTCCTTAGCATGACCATGTAATTCATAATACAAATTGGGACGTCTTTAGGAGTGAGGGTACTAACAATAACTATGCTGGAACACAGGCAGAAACAAGAAAACCGTAACGATGCCTGGCATATAAGGCTTTCTCCAGTCTTCATTCCACCTCCTATGTCTCTCTTCTCATGGCTAGACAATCTCCATGACCCTCTTCAGGTGGTAGTGGTCCCAAGCTAGTTATGATATACCCTAAACATACCACAGAGTTCTACACCTCCTTGCTTTGCACAAAACCCTTTCCCCACTTACTTCATCCTGATAATCCTCAGATTTGAATGCTGAACAAAACATCACCTCTTTCAGGAAACTTGCCTGACTATACCTGGACACTCCTGCTCAAGGTTGGGTAAGGTGCACTCACTTAGACCCCCAAAGTCCCTGTGCATATCTTTGAGTTTATACTATTTTATGTAAGTGGCTCTTGGCTTGCATCTCTCCTCTTGCAAACTCCAGTCCACTTGAGGTGAACACTAGTTCCAACAACCACGGCCATCTCTGAGATGTCTAGCTGAGGACCTGGCAACACATAGGAGCTCAAATGTTAGGTTAATCAGCCGATGGGAGAAAACTTCATTTAGCTGGTTTTATTGTTGTTCACATAGGGAAAGAACATCATAGCTTCTTACCATTCAGATTGAAGCCTTGGTTAGGACTGGTAAGGATCTGTCCTCCCCTACTTATGGTCACTTGTTTGTTAAAATCATCCTCCAGAATCAGAGTTATAGACTGAAGGCAGACCAAGCCAAGGTTCTGCGTAAAAAATCAAATAATCAGTTAAACAAATGAGAGGGAGATAGAGACACAGAAAGAGACCATGATAGTAGGGGAGGGGAATGAGGAAAAGTAAAGGAGAGACAGGGGGGAAGAAAGGAGAAAGAAAGTGCACAGATGTAACCATTTCTGGCATGTAGAAGGCTTGAGTATAAGTAATATCATAAAGTAATTACCACACAATCCATCTTCTATAACCCCATTCCTAATGAAATCTGTATTTATGGAGTACCTTAAGTATACCATATTCATACCCATATTTTACATAGAACATTAAATAAAAATGTTCTCAACAAAGTGCCAATTATTAAGTTTTCCATAGTACATTGTTAAAGTACCATTCCAAACTCTTAAGTGGCATATTAGGCATAAAAAATTCAATCAGGAAAAGAACAAAGAGAATTAAGATTCTATGTAGAAAGCTTATTCAGACTCTGATGTATTGCAAAGGAAAAAAATCAAACTTTAAAAAGCAAATAAAGTAGCTCAGAATTTTTATTGGAAATAACCATTTCACACTGTGATAAAAGTAGAAAATTAAAGATTTCTGCAAAATTTTGACTATCAGACTTAAGAGAGGAAAACCTCTGTGTCTTTACAGATAACTGATGTGTTTATTTGAAGAGAAGCTCTAAAATAAATATTTCAGCATGCTAAGAAATTTATCCCATCTATTTAGAATTTACGAAGCCTATTCACTGTCAAGAATCACCTTTTTAAAATAGTAGTTTTTGAAATAACAAAAACCTTAGGTCCATTGTGCAATCATACATGAAATATGCCAAAAACTGTACATACAAATACCATTTCTTAAGAAATAAAATACAATTACATATATAATAATCTAAAACATGTATGTTTTCATATTTTAATATCAAATCAGGACACATCATATAATCAATAGTGAAACAGATTAATTATCAACATTTTTCTTTCTTTGTCAAATTGAGAATAATGATACATCTTAATAATTATTTTTGAAGAAAATAACTATTTATTCATATGATCCCTCTTCACCTAAAATGAAGCTTGAGTCCAAAACAAAACAAAATAAAGGACATTCCTCTGGCCATTTTGAGATGCTCCTACCTGTTCACAGTGAGCTTTCTGTAAAGTAATTGTGAATTTATCTTTTCCAGTTCCCTTCACAAGAATGTATTGGCACATTCCAATAAAAGAATAATGTCGACCATCAAACGTTGTAAAATGAGAATCACCCACAACGGAGCATTGAACTGCCAAAAAAAAAAAAAATCATAAAAATAAGAAAAGACAAAAAGAATAAAGAGAGAGAGAAGGAGAAGGTGGAGAAAGAAATTGTTAAAAAGCAGTAAGCTGGGGCACCTGGGTGGCTCAGTGGGTTAAAGCCTCTGCCTTCAGCTCAGGTCATGGTCCCAGGGTCCTGGGATCAAGCCCAGCATCGGACTCTCTGCTGAGCAGGGAGCCTGCTTCCTCCTCTCTCTCTCTCTGCCTGCCTCTCTGCCTACTTGTGATCTGTCTATCAAATAAATAAATAAAATCTTTAAAAAAAAAAAAGGCAGTAAGCTGACTTTGGGTAAATAATCATGTATTAAAAAGAACAGCTAAGGTATCTAAAATGTACTAGATTGATGAACTTACTACGTTATGTTATTAAATTTAACTTAAAATTTATTGAATGACAGCTCTTCCATGTAATTTTTAGGTTCTGTAATTTATACTACTTCAATAAACTTTTACCAGTTTCCCGCTCAAAGCCCTCTTTTATTCAATTTTCCATTTATGCTCTGAATATCTGGATTTATTGGTTGTTCCATCTCTTGTTATATATGAGATGACCTCATGAAAATCATTGCTATCTTCCTTCAATTTACAGAAAATGAGAATTTTTCTTTAAAAACATTTTAAAAGGTTTACCTGGACAGTCATGTTCAGTGCAGTTCCAAACACCACCAACACATACACTAAATGAAATTATAAGATTATTAATTACTTATATAGAGAAACTGTATTAGCGTTTCCATCAATGTACTGATTAATGTATCAAAACATACAATGTTTATAGGTTCATAATAATCTGACTTGAAAAATATATCGACAGAAGTTCAATTAACTGATAAATTTGGACTAGCCAGTACCTAATATTATTTATTGTGTGTCATATTTAAATCAGTAAAGATGATACAAAGGGAATACAGAATGGTCAGGAACAAAAGTCCTATGCAGAGAACTTCTGTTTTATGTCCTTCTCTCATAGCTTAGACTTAAAAAAGTCACACACGAAAAGTATTTACCTATATTATTAGGGAAACATTCATAAACAGGTAATACATTATCTCATCTATTAGAAATTAAGAAAGTCTCTTTTGAGGATCATCAGACATTAAAGAGACAAGATGTCCTCTTCTGTAAAATAAATTCTGCCTTCTGTGAGCAAAAAGAGTTTAAGGAGAGAAGGAGAGAAGCAGTATCTGACAGGCAGGAGCTTAAATGAGTGTCTAAGAACACGATTAGTTATCTACCTGCATGTCACTTATATTACACTGACAGCAACAGGAAAAAGGCCTGATGACATTTATACCTATTTCTTTGGAAGACTTCCCTGGAGGGATTCAATGCTTTCCTAGAATAGTCTTAATTATCTGATGTAATAAGAAATTCTAAATGTATGTCACCATGGCCAAGGATTGGCAATACAGAGCATCACTTTTTCAAGTACCAAATAGAGAAGGCCAGGAGCACCGTCAGATTCTAATAGGAAAAGTATATCCAAAGTCCTAGTTATAAATGAAAAGAAAATGCAACAGACAGGCGTCTGACATGGCTATATGATTTGATGGAATTATGGCCAAGGGAAGGGAGAAGAATTAGATTATAAAAGAAGTGGTAGATTTTCTACATTTTTTCCAACTTTGTTTTGAACTTGCTTTCATCTTTAAAATGTGAAAATCTGTATGACCCCGTGCCTCACTCCTATACAGACTTTAATAAGATGCAAACCATGTCTTGGAATTTTTGGAAGAAAATCTGTAACAAGTATGCTTCTTGAAACATATATCATGGTAAAGATACCAACTAGCCAGGTGCACAGAAATTACTGGTTGCACATTAATCACATACCATTCAGTACATTCTTGTTCAATTTTTGAACCAACTGAGTAAGCTAATCCATGAAAACTACACGGGCAGTTTTCCAAGGAGATGCAAGTCCCATTGTCCATTATGAGGCCTATTTAAGAAAAATATGTATCAAATTCTTAAAAGAAATAACAAAAATGTGTATTTTTAACACAATAATCCAATCAACTTTTATTGAACACCTGTTTAGACCAGGTGTTTAAAATAAAATTTTTTATTTATTTATTTATTTGTTTATTTATTTATTTGTTTATTTATTTTACTTGTGAAGAGGTTACTGACAACCTGGTCCTAACTCAATCAGTAGCTATGTCCTAAGGGTCTATTTTGGTGATTTTCAACTTTTTTATCCCATGATTTGCCCTCAAAAACTCAAGTTTTGCTCTACAGAATAAAGGCAACTAGACAGTATTTCCTTGCTTTCGAGAGAAGGGGGAGGAAGGAGAGTGAACACATATTCTTGATTTAACTTTTGTTCATCTCAGAATGAGAGACTTCCACTACTGTCACACTGATATTAAAAAGCCAGGTCCTCATACTCAGAGGACCAGGGCAGATGGCCAGCCTTTGCTGCCTCTCTCATGAGAAAAGATGGTTGAGCCAGAATGTAAGTCAACCATGTTACTGAGCACATGTTTCATTCGGCTGACCTTTTTTCAGAATAAGAATTCCTAGGTGAAGGAAGCATTGGCTTATATTTTGGCACATTGATTATTATTCTGGTTCAAACTCTTTATTGTATCATTGGTAACAAACAGCTCAGGCCTCGAGTTGGTCTAAAGATTATGCTTTGAGTAGAACTGACAGACCAAAGGACTGAGGTCAACAGATCTGATTCCAAGTAGTCCTTGCTCATGTTAAGTTAGGAAAAACACTTAACATCTCTGGGATTCTATATTTTTTTTAATCTGTAAAACTAAAAGGGTTTGAATAAATTCTCAGTGTTCTTGGTTAAGGTCTATCAGTAGAGCAGTCATTCCTAATTTTAAATCTCACCTGTATCACTTGCTATGTTACTTCTAATTTCAAATATTAAAACTGCATCAGGACTAAAATTTTATACTGCCAGCATGCGAAGCTTTTTTTGAACTTACTTTTATCTTCAAAATATGAAAATATACAAATTATTAAATGTCCTTAAATATCCAAGAACAAAAGATTCGTCATGGCTAACTTCAGGACTTTGGATTGCAAATCTCTTGGGAAATGTACAAAGTAGAAAAGCATCCATCCTTCCTAGTCAGTTTGGGGCCAGATCCTACAAGGGGAGAAGACTGCAACAGCCCTAATGTCCTGAGACTGTAACATTATGATAGGAATCTTAGATCACTGGATTCTGGATTCCCTGAGTACAGACATCATTTCTTGCATGAAGTGCTTACCATCCGCGCAGTAACATCCATCAAGACAATGGAGATTGCTCCCGAGACACTGTTTCTCGAATGTGCAGGTTGGTGGGCAACAACTGATACAATCCCGGTGGACGAAGCTATCATCACATTTATCAGCTAAAATGGGCAAACACAGGAGCTGTCAATCAAATATACTCACCTCTCTTTCCAAGAAAGTACAGTGTTTCAAAAAGTATCCGAGTTTACCATTGTTAGTGTGACAATGACAAATCCTGACAAACCATTAGCGTTAAGTGCTAGGAAAAACCTGACATTAACAAAAATACACAGGGTTTAGGAAATTAAAAAAAAAAAAACCTACTACATGCTGGAAAGTCATCTCTCCAGTCTTGAATAGGGTAGCCAGCATGGGAACAGGCTCTGGCATACTCAGTGGCTGCTCGGCAATAGGTTTCATCATCATCAGTTCTGGAGAGTGAAAAGACAGAACCACAGTCACACTGGAAATATTGGCAGAAACCAAGCCTTTGAGCTCCTGATCTCTAGAAATGCTGATTGCATGGTGAATATTCTAGTATAAACTGATGTCAGTATGCACATATCATATACAATAATGCAGAAAACATATTAGCATGAGATCCCAGCTTAAAAGGGCCTGGGTAAATTGTCCTTATCAAACTATTTTAATAATTTGACCACTTTTCTTTTGATTTAAAAGAGCACCTGTACCGAAAAAATTTCCTATTTTAATTATGACATTCTACCCTGAATCTTTGTATGTATCACTTTGCTCCCACAACAAGTATCCTAGACCTTATAAAATCCTATTAATTAATAGAAATAAATTTTTATTTATGTATTTACATCTATAAATATAAAATATATAAATATATATTATATAATTTATATTTATATATACTAAATATATAAATATAAAATATATAAAAGCACCAAATATGATATATATATCGAATTTGATGCATATATAAAAACATCAAACATGAAAATTATTTCTAAGATATGATGTTGTAAGTAGTATATATGCTGGAATAAAACTAGTACTAATAAATCAGCAGTTTTGAAAGATGGAATAAATAGCACTGAACTTAAGATTTAAAAGATTTTTATTCCTTTTTTGTTCTTTATTTTTAATTCTTTCAAGTTTAAGTTGCTAAAGCTAGTTACTTTTATAATATTTTCCAAGAGTAAATAATCCTTCATTGTTTTCTTATAATCACTCTAGAAGCCCCACGAACAAATATAAGTGGTCTGTCAATTCCCACAGCAGGTTAACACAACATCTATAAAATGAGCAGAGTTGGTAATAAGGGAGTAGACTTGTTTCTCAACCCAATTCAAATTCAAAATTGAATAGTTAAACATCTTACAAGATAATGACCTTAAGAATGTATTTTGTGAACCCTAGCATTTTCAGTATCTCTGTTGTAAAAGCCAAGCATCTCAAATTGCACTTCTCCTGTGCTACTGTAATTGGAGTCACGTAGCTTATTGAGTCCAATTAACTGAGCTTTAGAGGGAAAAAAAAGGGCAGAGCATATAAACTTCAGAAGCTCAGAAAATATTCTAAACCTCCAAACAAGAAAATTCTCTAAAAAAGTGGGTAGGCTAAAATTGTTGAATTCCTAGAAAGATAGGAAGTTTCTGATTTATGTTTAAAGATGTGTCTTATTTTCTATAATTAACAGAGGCTTTGACAGTTAACAAAGGGAACACTACATCAAAAACTAATGATGTAGGGGCGCCTGGATGGCTCAGTCCTTAAGCTTCTGCCTTGGCTCAGGTCATGATCCCTGGATCCTGGGATTGAGCCCGTGTAGGACTCCCGGCTCTGTGGGAAGCCTGTTCTCCTCTCCCACTCTCCCTGCTTGTGTTCCCTCTCTCGCCATGCCTCTCTCTGCCAAAATAAAATAAAATAAAATAAAGTCTTAAAAAAGAAGAAAAAGCTAATGATGATCTCTATGGTAACTAACATAAATAAATAAATAACACTTAAAAAAAGAAATGGGATTATAATATAGACATTTATCCAATAAAATTGTTTTGAAGAAAATGGGGGAAAAAAAGAAAGAGAATGTTAACAAAGTATCTGAATACTTTGGTTTCCCAGACCCTTGCAACTATTATTAAAATAGCTGCCATTTCTTAAGTATCTATGTTTACTCCAGGATCCACGCCAGGCCTGTAACATATGGCATCATGCGAAAATTCATAACTGGGCAAGAAAGAAATTATAATTCTAATTTACTGAGTGGAAAAATGAGCTTATTTGCTCCATTTTGGATATTCACTTTAATAATGAAAATGAGCGTGACATAATAATTGTTTTAAATCAATTAACTTTGGAATGGCAAAGTTAGAAGCATTTCCTTGCTGCTAGGTTTACCAATGTTTGTTTCAAATTTTTATTTAAATTCTAGATGGTTAACATACAGTGTAAAATTGGTTTCAGGAGCGGAATTAAGGATATCATCATTTACATATAAAACTCAGGGCTCATTCCAACAAGTGTCCGTTCTTAGTGCCCATTGCCCATCCTTAATGCCCACCACCCATTTAGCCCATCCCCTACCCACCTCCTCTCCATAGGGAAAGAAAAAAAAAAAAGAAAGGGAGACAAACCATAAGAGACTATTAAGTATAGAGAACAAACTGAGGGTAAGTTTATCATTCTTAAAACAGAAATAGGAGGGCATATGTTAAAAGATTGTTATTATATCATCCTCTCAATTCCAACTCAGATGTCATCTCCTTTGTGGAGCTGTGGTCGGCGTTTCCTGACAAAGCCAGGAATTCTCTCCTCCACAGCCACAGTACACCACATTTAGAACATGTGACCTGTTTCTCCCCCATTAGAATGCGAGTTCCTAGGACAGGGTCCATGTCTAAGCTGTTTCTGTTTCTCCAAGATGTGGCACGATGCTCAGCTCAGAATTGCTGCTGAGCAAATGTGTCTTGAATTGAATTCAAAATACTATAATAATGTAAGCAGGAAATTAATCTGTGTTCAGCAGATTCACAATTCTGTTCTCCTGATACAGGAACTTAGTGGTGTCATCCTGTAATATCAGAAATGAAGGGACGCCTGGGTGGCTGAGCAGAGAGCCTGCTTCTCTCTCTGCCTGCTCTGCCTGCTGCTCTCCCTGCCTGTTCTCTCTTTCTGACAAATAAGTAAATAAGAAATGAAGAGAACTTCCTTTAGGGGAGAAGGGATGTAATGAAGACTAGTCCTGGGTGAAATATTGAGACACATAAAAGGCTAACTCTGGTAGCTTCTCACTTCTATTTAATAAAGGCCCACTCACTTGATTTATAACACAACATCTTTCTTTGGTATTGCGTGGCTGCTCTGCCCCCAAACCCAGCCTCTTCACCTCCAACACACCACTTAAGAAATCAGTGGATTTCTCTTTCTTCTGTCTTGTTGTTGGTGTATAGAAATGCAACTGATTCTGTACATTGATTTTATATCCTGCTACTTCACTGAATTCTTATGTGACTTTTAGGAGTTTGGGGGTGGAATCTTTTGGGTGTTCTTCATAAAGTATCATACCATCTGCTAAGAATGAGAATTTGACTTCTTCTTTGCTGATTTGGATGCTTTTTATTTCTTTTAGTTGTCTGATTGCTGAGGCTAGGACTTCCAGTGCTATGTGGAATAGCAGTGGTGACAGTGGACATCCCTGGTGTACCTGAGGGGAAAAGCTCTCAGTTTTTCCCCTATGAGAATGATACTCTCTGTGGGTCTTTCATAGATGGTTTTTATGATAAGGGGTCAATTCCATTTACAATTACATCCAAAACCATAAGATACCAAGAAATAAATATAACCAAAGAGGCAAAAAATCTATACTCAGAAAATTATAGAATACTCATGAAAGAAATTGAGGAAGAAACAAAGAAATGGAAAAACCTTCCATGCTCATGGATTGGAAGAAGAAATATTGTTAAAAAGTCTATGCTACCTAGAGCAATCTATACATTTAATGCAATCCCTATCAAAATACCATCAATTTTTTTTCTCAGAAATAGAACAAATAATCCTAAAATTTCTATGGAACCAGAAAAGATCCCAAATAGCCAGAACAATGTTGAAAAAGAAAAACAAATCAAGAGGCATCACAATGGTGGGCTTCAAGCTCTATTACAAAGCTGTCATCATCAAGACAGTATGGTACTGGCACAAAAACAGACACATAGATCAATGGAACAGAATAGAGAGCCCAGAAATATACCCTCAACTCTATGGTCAACTAATCTTCTACAAAGCAAGGAAGAATGTCCAATGGGAATAAGACAGTCTCTTCAACAAACGGTGCTGGGAAAATTGGACAGCCACATGCAGAACAATGAAACTGGACTATATCCTTACACCACACACAAAAATAGACTCAAAATGGATGAAAGACCTCAATGAGAGATAGGAGTCCATCAAAATCCTTGAGGAGCACAGGTAGCAACCTCTTCAACCTCAGCTGCAGCAACTTCCTCCTAGGCACATCACCAAAGGCAAGGGAAACAAGGGCAAAAATGAACTATTGGGATTTCATCAAGATCAAAGGCTTTTGCACAGCAAAGGAAACAGTCAAGAAAAGCAAAAGGCAACTGATAGAATGGGAGAAGATATTCACAAATGAAATATCAGATAAAGGGCTGGTATCCAAAATCTATAAAGAACTTACCAAACTCAACACCCAAAGAACAAATAATCCAATCAAGAAAAGGACAGAGGACATGAACAGACATTTCTGGAAAGGAGACAACCAAATGGCCAATAGACACATGAAGAAATATACTCAACATCACTTGGCATCAGGGAAATACAGATCAAAACCACAATGAGATACCACCTCACACAAGTCAGAATGGCTCAAATTAACAAGTCAGGAAATGACAGATGCA
This sequence comes from Mustela nivalis, assembly GCF_964662115.1. NCBI lineage: Eukaryota > Metazoa > Chordata > Mammalia > Carnivora > Mustelidae > Mustela > Mustela nivalis. The sequence continues at coordinate 37,804,407 of NC_139026.1, forward strand.
GGCATAGATGTGCAGAAAGGGGAACCCTCCTACACTGTTGGTGGGAATGCAAGCTGGTGCAGCCACTCTGGAAGACAGCATGGAGGTTCCTCATAAAGTTGAAAATAGAGTCACCCTACAACCCAACAATTTCACTACTGTGTTTTTACCCCAAAGTTACAAATGTAGTGATCCAAAGGGGCATGTGCATACCAATGTTTATAGCAGTAATGTCCACAATAGTCAAACTATGGAAAGAGCCTAGATATCCATTGACATTGACAAATGAATGGATAAAGAATATGTAGTATATATACATATATATGTGTGTGTGTGTGTGTGTGTGTATATATATATATATATATATATATATATATATGTATGTATATATAGGATAACTATGGATAACTATGCAGCCATCAAAAGAAATGAAATCTTGCCATTTATGCTCAGCAAAATAAACCAGTCAGAGAAAGACAATTATATGATCTGATATGAGGAATTTGAAAGGCAGGGTGAGGGGTTGTTGGGGGGTAGGGAGGGAAAAAATGAAACAAGATGGGATCAGGAGGGAGATAAACCATTAGAGACTCTTAATATCATGAAACAAACTGAGGATTGCTGGGGGATGGGAGGATAAGGATAGGGTGGTGGGTTATGGACACGGGGGAGGGTATGTGCTATGGTGAGTGCTGTGAAGTGTGTAAGCCTGATGATTCACAGACTTGTATCCCTGAGGCAAATAATATATTATAGTAGTTAGAGTTAGACTTGAAAGGCATATAAAAAACATATATCGGGCACCCATGGCTCAGTGGGTTAAGCCTCTGCCTTCAGCTCAGGTCATGATCTCAGGGTCCTGGGATTGAGTCCCACATTGGGCTCCCTGCTCGGCAGGGAGCCTGCTTCCTCCTCTCTCTCTCTCTCTGCTTGCCTCTCTGCCTACTTGTGATCTCTCTCTGTCAAATAAATAAATAAAATCTTTTTTTTTTTTAAAGAATTGTCTAAAAAATACATATATATCATAAATTCATTTCTTTTACTATTTTGATAACTATTTCAATATAGTTTTTTGTGTGTCTGATTTTGTGCATTTCAAAACATTATTTTGAAAGAATTTACTGACATCTCTAAACTCCCATAAGGCAACAGTGGAACAAACCATTTAAGAATTGCTGTGTTCTGCTCATGCTGCTTCTATAAACCATTTAGACTGTACTTCTTATTATCCAGCAAGCTTTTAACAGTTGTTAGTATGGTTTATGTTTTACATTTCCATTATACTTTGTGAACTGCTGAGAGGACTACGTTAGAGAAGTGGTGTTTGCTCTTCTTTTTGGACAAAGAGAATTCAATTACAAATACTAATTATTTCACTTACTTGCAAAGATCATTAACACAGCTGGCAATATACAGATACGGATCAATATACTCATGGCAGCTCAGAAATGGGAACTGCAACAAAATCTGACACTTGAAGAAGATGGCCTGTGTGGAAGAGGATGGCAGTCAGCAGAACATATTTAATGATACAAGTGTACTCTCATTTTTTCTACTGATCTATTGGCAGGGCATTCCCTTCTTACCAGGAAAGGGAAGGTGATTTATCCTTATTGGTTTTAACCACCATTTTTCTAACTACATATTTGCACAAAGAGTACTGCTCTCATGAAACTCATTACGTTCACAATGTCTGAACTATCTTCAAGTTATTCCTGTTGCAGTTACATTACCTGAATTTTACCGGGTTTAATTATGTCCTGTTTGTACAAAACTGATTAATATTCAATATGCAAATACAATGTATATGTATGATATCCAACAAGCCCAGGATTGCCACATCAAATTTACCTCAAATGCTGGCATTCCGCTGGAGCATGGATTTGGAAAGTCTGAAGGCATCGGTACACATTTGGTGTCATCAGGAATTTGCACCGACCAGCTATTTGCAAACATAGCAATGTCTTCTGTATAGTCCTCTATTTCACACACACATACACAAAATATATATGTGTGTATTAGCATCACTTTACACAAATACAGTTCATCAACATATACTTTTTGGCCAAAAAGTTAAATTCAATACCTTTATAAATACCAATGATTGTCAGTGATATCAGACTATACCATTACTTTAGTATAAAAATACTGCATTGAACAAAGTGTAAGTACCAAACAAAGGTTCATGTCATTGAAGGGAAAAAGCAAACATCACTGAAGCAACATAAAGAGGCACTGAAAGTGAATGGTACAACATACACACCAGTAAAGCTCTCATTAGCCTAAGCGTGTTGTAGAGAGGAGGAAATACACCTAAAACCAAGAAATGTTAAGTAAAAGTTTGGTATGAAATTTTTCTGACAGCCCTTTCATTATATTTAAGATTAGTCAGAACCTTGCTAAAATCAAGTTTCCATTTTTGAGGTATACCACAATAAAATATATATATATATATATATATATATATATATATATATTTGATCTCTGTCCGTCAAATAAATAAATAAAATCTTTAGTAGGCAGAGAGGCAGTCAGAGTGAGGAGGGAGCAGGCTCCCTGCTAAGCAGAGAGCCCGATGCGGGGCTCGATCCCAGGACCCTGGGATCATGACCTGAGCCGAAGGCAGAGGCTTTAACCCACTGAGCCACCCAGGCGCCCTAATAACTAAAATCTTTAAAAAAAAAAAAAGTTGAATCTAAAATCTCAGAGATGCAGCAGAACCAACAAGGCAACATCTCAAAGTTGCACGAAAGAGAACAGTGAAAGGTGAACTATAGGTTTCTCACCACTTAGATTTATGCAGTCTGCCACGGACAACAAGCTTCTGCACCACTAGAATAAGAATTCTCAAGCCAAACGTTTGACCATTCTGCATCTTCAGAATAGGAACATGCCTGCTGGTTAATAACAACTGCTGGGGAGAATGTGGGAGTTCATCTACAAGAATGCTTCACTCTCTTAGCGTAGGATTCCAAACTTTACTGTGGCCCGAAGACTTTCTCTGATCTGGTCCCTGCACTGCCCTGACTTCCCACCTCCTTTGCCCACCCCACTCCCATGCACCTCTCCCTCTCTTATCCCTGCTGAGTCTACTGGCCTTATACTGTTCTCCACTCTAGCCCATTCCCACCTTGCTCTTGCTTATGCTCCCCATTCTTCAAAATTCCCTCTAATCTTCCCTCTATTCTCTCAGCTAGGTGTCTGTATAATAGACCTCCTCAGAGCTGTCTTCTTGGTCACATGATCTGAACTACCACCAGATACTCCTCTATCGCTCTTAATCTCCTTTTCCAAATTCTTTTTTTCATAGCTGCTATTGCTTACCAACGTTATATGTTAATTTTTCTCTATTTCTTTTGTCTTCTTCTACATATAGGGCAATGGTTTGTCAAAGCTGCCCCTATTGCTTCTCCCTAGTTTAGTATCTGGCATGTAGTAGGGGTTCAAAATACATTTTTTTAAAGATTTTATTTATTTATCAGAGAGAGAGAGGGAGAGAGAGCGAGCACAGGCAGACAGAGAGGCAGGCAGAGGCAGAGGGAGAAGCAGGCTCCCTGCCGAGCAAGGAGCCCGATGTGGGACTCGATCCCAGGACGCTGGGATCATGACCTGAGCCGAAGGCAGCCGCTTAACCAACTGAGCCACCCAGGCGTCCCGGGGTTCAAAATACATTTGCCAAATAAGTGAATGAATAAATAAAGGGGGGGGTTGCAACACTTAAATAGATTATTAGAATCCTAAAGCTTTCCAGTTTATCCAGCTCACCTCATCGTCTCTGATATTGCTGGAAATGTTCCACTGAACAAAGCATCAGCCTGGCCCAATATACTCTTTTTTTAGAAGGTGTATTTATTTATTTGAGAAAGACAGAGAGAGAGAGAGGGAGCCCCTGTGGGGGAGGGGTGGCAAAGGAAGAGGGAGAGAGAATCTCCACCTTATTTCCCACTGATTACAGAGCTCCAGGCTGTGCTAGATCTCTGAGCTCATGACCTGAGCTGAAATTAAGAGTTGGATGCTTAATCAACTGAGCCACCCAGGTACCCCTAATATATATTTTTTTTAAAAAAAGGGGAAATCTGATGTTATTTTTTTAAAAAGAGGGAGCCCATGTTCATGCTCATGAGAGAGAGCTGGAAGGGGAGAGAGAGAGAATCCCAAGCAGCCTCCCTGTTGAGTGGGGAGCTGACATGGGGTTGGATCTCATAACCCAGAGATCATGACCTGAGCAGAAACCAAGAGTCAGATGCTCAACCAACTGAGACACCCAGGCGCCCCCAATGTTACTTTTAAGTAAATCTATAGTCACATTTCATTTCAAAACATCTTTTTTGAAGAGTCTGTAGGACCAAAAATACTACCTGAAGGCCCACTGATTTCAATATCTATGCACAAATTTTAATGTAACTAAACAACCTGGACAGCCCCTTAGAGTTCACTTTAATTCCAGTTTATAGCTACATATTTATCTATTTTTATGACATCATAATAATAAAAGTCCCAAAAGCTGGCTATAATGAGACTTTAAATCTATATCGATTGGTTGTCTGGAAGACTGCAAAACTAAATTTAAAATGTTTCACATAGGGGCGCCTGGGTGGCTCAGTGGGTTGAAGCCTCTGCTTTCGGCTCAGGTCGTGATCCCGGGGTCCTGGGATCGGGCCCCGCGGTGGGCTCTCTGCTCAGCGGGGAGCCTGCTTCCTCCTCTCTCTCTGCCTGCCTCTCTGCCTACTTGTGATCTCTGTCAAATAAATAAATAAAATCTTAAAAAAAAATGTTTCACATAATATATGCTACAAGTAAAGTGATTTCTTGTGCATACTGGAATGCTTTCTAAGAGTGAAAATGAGGCATTATTAATTACTATGTTGGGAAAAACAAGAGTAAGCCAGGGCATCTATTTTGATGTGTAGCTAGCTATAAACATGAATTATGGAACCAGAAGCTCATTGAGACAATCAATTAAAATATTTCTATATCCACGGAAATTCTGAAAAGCCTCATTTCTTTGTGAAGTCATCCCTGAAGAATAGAAATGCAGGGAGAAATACAATTTTAATCACTGTTAAGAAACTGTGCGTTCAATGGCTTTCAATCAAACTACCTCAGTGCCTCTGAAGTTTTATCTAATCAGCAAAGAACAGGCTGAGTTTCAAAAAACCGCTAGGTAATACGGCTAAAGCTAAAGGTAATACGGCTCAACTGTAGACATGTTCTTGCATTATTAGAATAGGAGAAAATTGGAGGGCAAGTTCCAGTCACATCCTTACAAGTTATTGTTTTTTTTTTTTTTATTATTATTACTCTGCTTCACACTGTGCACCAAATTAAACTATGAAAAATCTGAACTCTCTCTTCAGGCTCTTCCTACCAACTTTCCAGGGTCCTTCTTGCCTTCTGCCAATTCAATCGTAATTCAGTCCACTCGCTGCCTGCCGGTCCTCTGCCACCCAGAATCTGCTAACACTCTTCCGCATGCCGCCCAGGCATCTCACCATTTTATGTTCCAGATTATCAAAGCCTGTCTGACCCTCAGCTCAAATCCTTACCTGAGTCCCTCTTCCTCTAGCAAGAGCAGATGCTTTGTTCTAGCCTCACCTCTGTACCATATTCCCCAGACAACCCGGGAGGAAGTTGCCCGCAACAGTCTTTTCTAACTCTAACACGGAGAACTGAATTGAGTATTATTTTCTTCATGAAGCTTTGACACCAAAGAAAAAGAAATCAATAACAACCATCTGATTGATCTGCCTGAGTCCAAAACCCTACTTCCTAATAGAGTCTCAAGACTCCAAGTTTATGAATTCTGTCATTCTCAATATCCAAATGAAAACACTAGTTCATGATGATCTCAATACTGTACATCCATGTGGTGCTCACAGACTTTTGAACACTTTCACTTACGTTTTCTCATTTGATGCTCAAAGGTTAGGAAGCTCCCAGGGTCTTTACTATTATCTTCATTTTACATAGGAGAAAAATCGACAGCTTGGAACCCTGTTCTGTACTCTCAGTGCTAGTAAACTAATCCTGACGATGCATTATCCATCTTGTGTAAAATGTTTGCATTTTAACAAGAACCTCTTAAAACAATGTCTTTAACCAAATGTTTTCCTATTAGCTCCATTCTAGGCTACTTGAGAACATCTGGAGATGATTATAAATTAGCTAAAACGTATTCAGTATTCATTATGTGCCAGACACTGGATTACATATTGTACATGGATTATCTCAGTTAATCCTTGCAACTCCATGCTATTATTGTCATTAAACTAAGAAAGTTTAATATGTGGCAAAGAAGGATTTGAACCCCACAATCTGACTCCAGAACCCACCCTCTAAGTAGGACTTTCACTGTCTCTAAAAACACATGGGGTGACACTTCTCTGTGAATTGTATACTATAAAACATACATATGACATAGCATTTTTACAGGTTAAGTCAGTTTCTCACACATTCATCTAAGCATGGGATTGGAAGTCAGTAAGGTCTGTAATCCAACCCTGATAATACCATTTACAAGCTGTGCTGGGTTGGGTACATCCCCTTGAGTTCTCATTGTACAATTAAGAAAATGCCAGCCACCTTACAGGATGATGTAAGTGTTGGGAATAATATAGCTACATGTTCATATTAACTGTTACTATAAATAGTATCAAGGTATATTGTTATTATTACTGACAGCACTATGAACTCAGAATAATTATATCTCTATTTTACAGCTGAAAATAACTGAACATCAGAGAGATTAAATGAGTTCCCTCAAGTTACACAACATGTAAGCGTTGGAGGAAGATTCACAGTCTAGAGTGCTGATATTAAGAATAGTATTCTTTATCGGACCTTGAAATGTGGACCTAACTTGTAACTGTGTCCTGTGATTCTTATTCTGTTTCCATTCCACACTAGTATCTAAATTGAAAGAGAACCCATTTTTAATGGCACACTGAGATTAGTTTCATGACTTAGTATAAGTAGATAAATGATGGTATGTACATCATTATATATGATAAAAAAAAAAAAAACCTTTCCAAGTTTTCACTCAGCTTTTATAAGTTCTGTTCACATTATTATCTTTACAAAATCATTATTTGGCAGTCAATGAATTCATTCCTATGAAGACTAGATGCAAAATATCTTTTGTCCAAAGGTAGATAAGTTTGTTTCAAATGGGTTTGAATCACTAAAAGATAAGCCCAGACAAGGGAGGAGTCTGTTTTGTTCACTGATGTATCCCCAAGCTCCTACAACAGACACAAAGTCAATGTTCATTTAATATTTGTTACATGAGTAAGACTTGTATCTTAATTTAGTAAATGTAAACTAGCTTATGGTTTTTGAAAATGACACAAACATATTGCTTTTTTCTTTTTTTTTTTTTCACAAACATGTTTCTATTCAGTCTTCACTTAAAATCACTGTAGCAGGCAAGTGCTAGCTTCTAATTTTACCCAACCTGGGATAAGTTGCATTCTTCTGGATACAAATAGCTTGATCAGTGAGTGAAGAGGACCACAGAAGTACCACACATTTCTTCCACTGCACTTACCTTGTTGAATGATAAAATCATCAGATTGAATGTCATTGTAGTTTCCACATAAACCACATGATTTCCCTTTATGCTCCTGAGACAGTTTGAGGTAAATTCCAGATATTCCATCCCAAGCCAATGAAAAACCAAAGGTTGTTTTCACCAAAATGTAGTCAGCTAGTTTCTCAATGAAAACCTGCCCAACAGTCTGAGGCAACGTTAAACTTGAAAAATAGAATAAAGGCAATTTAAGAGTTATGATGACGAATTCATTACACATGATAAATTTCTTTCTTCAAGTGACTGAGAAGTAAATAAAATATCATTATTATTCAAAATTACTGAATGAACTATGCAGCTAGATTTCCCAAGCAGCCATTACAGAGGAAATCTCAACATTTTGGAAAAATTCAATATCGAAATAAAAAGACAACCAAAATTGGTACCTGTTTTCCCCACTGGTAAAGATTTTCTGCATATAATTGGATGTTTTATTCAACTGACAAAAAATACATTGCTGCTAAATATCAATAATTTTATAAAACTGGAAGATAACCTTGTCTATTTAGAATAATGAGAGCTTAAATGTATTTATTTTTATCTAGAGAGTACAAGATAATCTAAAAATGCTGGACAATTTTGAAGTAAGGAGAAACAATGGTGCAAATAGGTAAAAACACTGAGTTCAGACTTTGTCTAATTTTGTTTTAAACTTGCCTGTAAGGAAATAGGAGCTTCTATCTCCAAAATGTCACCATGGCAGAAGTCATTGTTTTCCAAAAGAAAAACATCTGGGCATGATTAATTAGAATTTATATTTTTAATGCTTCAAAGTACATTATTAGGAACATAAAATACTTTGTTCTACAGTATTACATAGGGGTAAAAGTCAAATTTTTTAATTGGATGTAATTAAGCCTATTTAAACAACAGTAACATTGAATATTTAAATTCCTGTTCCAATGTCCAGTTCTTCCACTTTTCACAAAGAAAAAAGTGGGAAAAATGAGAGACTTGAAGAAAACTAAGCAACTGGACATTTTAAAAGTAAATCACCTAAAATGCTTTTGAAAAGTCACTGATCTCCTTCCATCCATGAAAATTACAGAAAAGAGTAGGCACTAAGAATTAAGAAAATGGAAGGAAAAAATCATTTTTATTAAAATAGCCATGCCAAGTGAAACTTAAAAACTATGAGTGAGGAGGGAGGTTAGTTAGTATGTTCATACCTTAAACACTTCAAATTAGTGAGTTCCTTTCAGAAAGAGTATGCTCCATGGAATAAAAATTACAAAATCAAACTTACTCATTAACAAAATGGTAATTCCCAAAGAAACAATTCAAAATATCTGCAACTACTTGTATAGAGCTGGTTGCAAATCACTTTTTTATGCAGAATTAGTTGTAAGAATAAAAAAATAACTAAACTTTACCCTGAAGGACAAATATGACTGTAGCTATTACCGTAACTTCTTCTTATTAAAAATTATAAGCATGAGAAATTCCTATTAAATTCACAGTAAAAGTCTATATGAGTAATGTCATTTAAATTTGCAAGTTTATAAAAGCTATGCTTGAAAAAAGTAAATCACATTTTATAAAGATATTTCTTTGCTACAGAATGTTAAGTGTATGGAGATACAGTTGTTCTGCTGTGGATATTTTTTGTTTTGGTCATTTATCATTTGATTCTTTCACAGCAAATTTGATGAAATACACAATTTTTGAAACTAGAAGATGCCTAACTATGATTATCCAGCTGTGTATAACATAAAAAGATGCTAGTAGAGATGGGGGATAATAGTAAAAATTACATTATCTACCAGAAATTTAAGAAAAGCTCCATGTAACCTAGTCAGGAAACATTCACAATGCAAACTAAAATGAATGTACAAATTAATGCTGAAAATTATTTATGGATTCATATGTACCAAAACCCTTCATTTCACAGGCGAAAGAACCAAAGTCTAGAGAGGTAAGATGCAATTTGCAGAGACTTGCACTTTTGATTTGATTTGATTTTGGCAAATATTTCTCTAACACCTGCTTTGAATTAGGCCCTAGGCCAGGTGCAGTATTAGTATAAGCAACTTAGCTGAATAGTAAGAAAACCATCCTTCTTCCATCATACAAATCATACAAATGGAATCTCTCATACAAATGGAAATCCTCGAAGAAATATTTTCTATGAGATTTAACAAAGAGTTAGTATTCCTGAAAATCTACTTGAAAGGTATTTTTTTTTGAAGTGTATTTTTGTTTTATAAGACATAATAATTTTTTTTAAAGAGCTCATTCTGTTACCCCAAATCCCATATAAGGAATTCTAAATTACTATTTAAATTCAGCTCCAAAAAATACATACGCAGTTGCATTATTATCCCATTCAAAAGGCACAGGTTTCTTTTCTAAGAAAATGAGAAGTACAGAACCCAAATGATCAAGAAAATAAGCCTGAGAGAGGTGAGAGACTGTTTGGGGTCCCCTGACCGTGACAAAGCCTAGGTCAGTGCTTGGCTGCCTGGTGCTTCATCCAAAACCCTTCCTGCTATCGCCTGCTGCCTCTTGAGGAGTCCAAACTGAGAAAAAAGTACACAGGTTTGTAAGACTGGCAAGAATCCCTAGGGTTCATATGAATTTTAAATGACAGACAGAATTGTCCTATCCCACATTTTACTTTTTCTGGCATAGCTCAGCCAAGAAATCTTAAAATTGACTAATTCTATATTTATTTAGATTAGAAGGTGGATTATTCCACAGTATTCCAACCTTACATATGGAAAACCTTTCTTCAAACTAATAAACACCCCCTTCCCCCAAACTCTCAGGCCTTATTCTTGGTAGCTAGGAAGGCAAAACTGGGCCTTTCTCTGATCTATTCAAGAAAGCCAGTTATTTATTGGCTCTGAATCTTGGTCAGAATACTAGCGGAAAGTCTCAAGTGACACCCAAGCCTCATTCGTACACATTTGGAAAAGACTTCCACAGGTTTAGTTATACTTTAAGTAACTGCAAAGGAAGAAAGGAAGGGGGGGGGAGGGGAGAAGGGAGAGAGGAAGTGGGGAGGGAGGAAGAAAGAGGGGGGAAAGGGAAGATGCAAGAAAGAGAGAAAGAAAGAAGAGAAGATTTAAGAAAGAAGGCAAGTATAATTGAAGAGCTGAACTATGAAGATTTCTCCTGAATCTCTTTTATAATCGCATCTGTACCTGTGCAAACCTAAGTGTATCCTACACAAACATTAGGGAGGTAAAACTGGTTAGGTTCTGGTCACCTGACTGGCCTCAGAGCTTGCTGAATTTTAATGTCTGTATGATATAACTTTAAGGTTATTGGTTGACAGAAATCCTTTCTTCTACTCCCCATAATTCAATTTCAAACATGACATGTTCGGTGTTATTTTCATTATATCATTGATCATATCTTACCTGATTCCATCCTTTTTTATTTCATGCCCATAAATACGAATTTCCTCTTGGTCTGAAAAGAACAAGCTGATTGACCGGTAACAGGAATACACTGAACCATAGCACTTAGGGCTATTATGAACCTTGAAGGGGCGAAAAAATAGAAAGTGTTGGAACCAATAAGATATGTAGGCCTTCATTTGAGTTCCCAGAGTCACAATGTCTGTTTACAGTTCTACAGCACTGTTAGACTAATGCCACTTTACAAAATTACAAACATTTAGGATTTTCAAGAGGAAAAAAGAAGATTTATCAAAGAAATTGGACAACAAAATCAACTTTTTAGAGTACAAGATAATTCAACATTTTTTAAAAGATTTTACTTATTTATTTGACAGAGATCACAAGTAGGCAGAGAGACAGGCAGGCAGAGAGAGAGGAGGAAGCAGGCTTCCCGCTGAGCAGAAAGTCTGATGTGGGGCTCCATGCCAGGACCCTGGAACCAGGACCTGAGCCGATGGCAGAGGCTTTAACCCACTGAGCCACCCAGGCACCCCTCAGCATATTTTTTAAATGAGCTGAATCTTTACATTTTGAGTCTCAACATTCTTTTTTTCTCTTTCAAGGTTTTATTTAAATTCAAGTTCGTTCACATACAGTATAGTATTGGTTTCAGAGGTAGAATTTATCGATTCATCAGTTGCATACAACACCCGATGCTCATGACTTCAAGTGCCCTCCTTAATGTCCATTACCCAATTACCCCACCCCCACCCACCTCCCCTCCAACAACCCTCAGTTTGTTCCCTATAGTTAAGAGTCTCTTATGGTTTGCCTCCTTCTCTATCTTAATCTTATTCTATTTTTCTTTCCCTTCTTCTATGTTCATCTGTTTTGTTTCTTAAATTCCACATATGAGTGAAATCATATGGTATATGTCTTTCTCTGACTGACTTATTATTTTAAAGACACCTGGTATGCACTAGAAAAAAACTAATTCTGACAGGAAGACAGTCGAGCACCACAAAGAAACACATTTGTAGTTTTCATGTCCATGTCACGTTAGAGACTCATGAAATGGAGCTCTATACAATGCAATACCTAGAGGTCGCAAAAGTGACTAACAACCTCACTAAAAATAAAATTGCTCTAAAAATAAAAGAATATTTTAGGAAAGACAAAGTTTACTTCTCAAAATTTGATGGGAAATTTAGTTGAGGGAAAGAAAGAGAAAAGGAAGGGAAGGGAAGGAAGAAGAAAGGAAGGAAGAAGGGAGGGAGGAAGAGAGAAAGAGAATAAAGAAAACAAGGAGAGGGGCACCTGGGTGGCTCAGTGGTTTGGGCTGCTGCCTTTGGCTCGGGTCATGATCTCAGGGTCCTGGGATCGAGCCCCACATCGGGCTCCCTGCTCCGCAGGAAGCCTGCTTCCCTCTCTCTCTCTCTCTGCCTGCCTCTCTGCCTACTTGTGATCTCCGTCTTTCAAATAAATAAATAAAATCTTAAAAAAAAAAACAAAAAACAAGGAGAGAAGAAAGGAGAAGAATGAAAGATTACCTTACTCTATTCCAAAGTTAATTTCAAGGGTTCAAAAAGTAAAGTATAAATATCTGACCACAGTGAGAAGAAATTTATGGAGCTAAAGAGTTTGAAGAAAAAAAATTAGTGATTAGAGTATAAAAGTGTCACAAACAGGGACGCCTGGGTGGCTCAGTTGGTTGGACGACTGCCTTCGGCTCAGGTCATGATCCTGGAGTCCCGGGATCGAGTCCCGCATCGGGCTCCCAGCTCCGTGGGGAGTCTGCTTCCCTCTCTGACCTTCTCCTCATTCATGCTCTCTCTCACTGTCTCTCTCTCAAGTAAATAAATAAAATCTTTAAAAAAAAAAAAGTGTCACAAACAAAAAAAGGGGGATAATTGTATAGATAATAACTCTATACAAATGTACAAAGAGGAGAAACAAAATCATAATAAACTACTGGGCTCAGGTCTAAATAATATTTATATGAATTCATATATACATACATATATGTGTAATATGTAAATCACAATAATAAACCACATATCATTTAACCTGAGATGACAATACAACTCTGTAAAGAGGAGGGAAGGAGAGTGTGTGTGTGTATGTGTGTGTGTGTGTGTGTTAGGGGCAGGAAGGGTGACATAACAAAGATGATTCCATTTTCTGTAGTAGGAAATGACTAAGGCTTAACTTGAAAGATAAATAAATAATAACATATTTGGGCATGTAATGTAAAAGCCAGAAGAAATAGCTTAAGGAGTTGAAGCAATTGCCTTTGGGAGACAGATTTTAGCTAAGGTTGGGAGTGAAAGCAAGCAGGGGCTACATTTTTGCTTCACATGCCTTAGATAAGTTTTTAAAACTATGTACAGGTATTATTTTCATAAAAGTAAAATTAAATTGAAAAAGAAAATGATCAGGAATAGAAAAGGATATATACAGAAAGATGTTGATCAATGTATGTATTAAAAGACTGAAAAGGGGTGCCTGGGTGGCTCAGTGGGTTAAAGCCTCTGCCTTCGGACCCTGATTCCAGGGTCCTGGGATTGAGCCCTGCATTGGGCTTTCTGCTTAGCAGGGTGCCTACTTCCTCCCCCTTCTCTCTCTGCCTGCCTCTCTGCCTACTTGTGATCTCTCTCTCTCTCTTTCAAATAAATAAATAAAATCTTTAAAAAAAAAGACTGAAAATATATTTTAAATTCTAAATTTCCAAAACAGGGCTTAAGTAAAGATTTTGAATATTCCATAAATTGGAACAAAAATAGCTAATAAAATTTTGGTTTTTCAAGAATATTTGACATGGAAGAAAGTTCCTAACATAATTACCAGGTGAAAATCTCAGACAGAAAATTATACATAGTCAGATTTCAAGATTATAAATGTGTTTAAAATTCAGAGAAAAAAGAGTAGAAGAAAATATGTGAAGCCATTAGCAGTGCTAACTCTATTTTTAAATTTTTATTTAAATTCTAGTTAGTTAACATACATGGTAGTATTGGTTTTAGGAGTAGAATTTAGTGATTCTTCACTTACATACAACACTCAGTGCTCATCAACCCTCTAGCCATCAACCCTCTAGACCATCCCCCACCCTCCTCTAACAATCCTCTGTCTGTTCTCTAACCTTAAGAGTCTATTATGATTTGCGTCCTTCGCTCTCTTTTTCCCCCTCCCACATGTTCATCTGTTTGTTTCTCAAATTCCACATAGGAGTGGAATCATGTGGTATCTGGCTTTCTCTAACTGACTGACTTTGCTTAGCATATTACTCTTTATCTTCACCCATGTCATTGCAAATGGCAAGATTTCATTCTTTCCAATGGCTGAGTGATATCCTGGAAAATATATGGAGGGTCCCCAAAAAGTTAAAAATAGAACTATCCTATGACCCAGTAATTGCACTATTAGGTATTTACCCAAAGAATACAAAAATAAAAATTCGAAGGGATACATGCAGCCTGATGTTTATAGCATTTATTATCTACATGAGCCAAAGGATGGAGAGAGCCCAAATGGCCATAGGCTGCAGTCTATATTGCAGTAGTTCAAACACTATTTTTATAGACTTCGCTGAAATTTTTAAATTTTCTATAAGAAAAGTGAACTATTTCAAGAAGTTAAAAGACACACGAGAATTTTCTTGTAAAAGATTAGACTAACTTTTGAGTAAAACCACTTACATGTCATCTTATAACTTGTAGCTTGTTAAGAGGTTTAAATTTATCAAAGGTGAGAACAGGGACACCTGGAAAGCTCAGTCTGTTAAGTATCTGCCTTAGGCACAGGTCATGATCTCAGGGTCCTGGGATCAAGCCCCACATTGGCACCCTGCTTAGCAGGGGGTCTACTTTTCCCTTCTCTCTGCCCCCTCCCCAACTTGTGTTCTCTCTCTCTCAAATAAATAAATAAAATTGAAAGAAAGAAAGAAAGAAAGAAAGAAAGAAAGAAAGAAAGAAAGAAAGAAAGAAAAAGGTGGATGAACTATTTCCATAATCAGGGGAAAGATGACATTTAAAATGAATGGATTTGTTGCCTAGAAAGAAAATTCCACCAGCTAAAACAGAGCCAAGTAGAAACAAAATTAGCTCTGGGAGCACAGTTCAGCATTGTGTGCTATTATCAAAGGATAGATTATCTAGTTGACACTTTATTCTTCAGAAGGGTGAGACCCTGGACAAGAACATTTCAATGAGGGAGTCAGAAGGTGTTTGAGTGATAAACCCAGTGAGAGAATGGAGGAGAAACAGACAATAAGTGGCTGAAAACAGGAGCCCTGTAAATACTGAAGATGCTTGCCACTGACTTCCCTATCTAAAGACACAGAGGATTTTTTTATCTTTATGCCTCATAAGTTAACTTTCAGTAGACCTCATTTCCTTTCTGGGTCACAAGGCTCTTGTTGCTCTTAAAAAACTTCAAAGCCTACTTTTTAAAATTTGTACCACCTAGGAGAGGAAAATCTAGGCAACTTCAATTTAAGTTAGAAGGGAAAAAGAAAACAGAAGTTTGAACAAATGATGCCTATGGAGAGTTCTAGCTTTTGAACAGGATAGCACAGCTATCTCATGACTCTGCTTGGAGACAGCTAGAAAGTCAGGGCAAGAGAGTGAGACAGGGAAAGAGTCCTGACTTTTTTACTTCAACTAGAGCCACTCTGCAGCTTGCATTCTGAGCAGTCTCTTAGGAATTCTTCCAAATCAAGAGTTCAGCTAAACACTATCTCTCTGCACTCAATTATACAGTATGAACCAACCTAGTAAGTGCCTGCCTCTATGTCCTTGGGCCTTGCTTCTGTACTCCATTTCCTGAATGCCAGCCTCTGATCACACTAAGGGGTGCCTTCAAAAAATAATTAATCCGGGGGAATATCACAATGGTAGCATCAGAAAAGAAATCTGTATGAGCAATTTGGTTAGCATCCAAACCCACGCCCTCTTCAAAATGTTTGAATACAATCTGAATAATGGGGATATGAACCAGAAGTGATATTATGACATTGTAATATAGACATTTTGCCTTACCTATAACTCTCTCCCATACAGATCCAAACCCTTCTTCTCCCAATCCAAAGCCCCATCTCAATAAGAGAGACTCAATTTAGCTACAAATTGGGTCCATCCCATTAAAAACGAATCCTTCTTCTTCCCCAGTCAGAGCCCCAAGTATTTGCACTATGATTATTATATATTTTCCATCATTTGTGCACACCTTTAAGAATATAAACTTTGCCAGGAAAAAAAAAATCTTTAAGTTAATTATGCCCTAGGATCACCTACCCATACAGTGTACTGAGGCTCCAAATTACCACAGTCCTTTGCAAAAATGTAAGAACAGTTTCCTGGGAAATAATAGTAAATGCCATCAAAAGTTTCAAAGTGGTACTGTCCCCAGGTTTTGCAAATCCCATCTCTGCCATTGCCCATGTTTGGCACTGAAAAGAAATAAGACAATATTTAATTGAATAAAAGAAATTATTCTGGCAAGGTTCAGTTATGGTAGGTGATTCCAATTTTCATGAAAATAAATATTTTCTTCTTTGGTGGTCAATATCGCAGAAAGAAACAACCAATATAAAATTTTCAGTTGTTCTCAAAACTATTAAACTCTCCTAAAGGAAAATATGGTTTCCAAGTTGCTTTGAAGAAAGGTTTTGTGTTAGAAACGTCTTTAAATTTTGCTTCCAGAAGAAGTCTAGAAGAAGTGAATAGTAAGGAAAATAATACAGTAAAAGAAGGTAACAGAGATAAAACAAACACAGTGGCATAGAAAAGAAAGAAATGTTACCACCGAGTGCCCTAAATATTTGCATAAGCAGCCGTAGAGTGTTCCAGACTCTGCAATTCTTTCAAAAATATCTCAATAGTATTCACAGAGAAAAATAACCATGACAAAAGAAAGATCATGTTTATATGTCTGAGACCTTGGGATGGGGAGCATTAGTCATCCAAAGGATGCTGGAATTTAGGAATTCATAGCCTTAAACTGGCCAAATGTCAAACAATATTCATCTTAAATCATACAACTTCATTTCATATTGCCTTTGTGACTACCTCCCTTCTTCCCTTTGTGGATAACCCTCTATTCTATATTAACTTTCTAGGTCCTTCCCTTTAGGATAATATGGAAATCAATTACCTTTACCAAGCACTCAATATAAAACATTTTAATGCACGCTGCTGTAGGGAGCACAGAAATAAGGCACAATCATTGTCTTTGTGTGTGTGTGTGTGTGTGTGTGTGTGTGTGTGTGTGTGTGATTTTACCTAAATTTTTTAGCCTTGACCATTGTCCTTTTCAGGAAAAAACAGAGCAATTCATTGTTCAGTCTTCTCTGACAGTATGCCTTACCTCCGTTGCAGATTTTCACAGAATCTTGTACTTTCCTTTATAGCATGTGGTTTAAGTATAATGAATATGTATCTCTTATGTATTGTTTTTTTTTTCTAGACTGTAACCTCCCAGAGGGCAGAAGCATGTCTGTATTACTCACTATTGTATCCCCAGTGGCAGGTCTGGGATTTAGTAGGTACTCCATGAATACTTATTAAACAAATTAATATTTATCCTTACTGAGGTAGGAACCTATCCCAGACAATGTGGTTAAAAATGTTTTAAAGAACCCTCTGCCTTTGAAGAACTCTCAAAACTGTTTCTATTTTATATACAGAATGTCCAATTAATTCAAAGTAAGAAAAAGAGTGGCTCCAAATAATAAGTCTAATTTATAAAGCAGAAACAGAAACAAGTAAGAACCTGGTTTAATGGACTGATATCATCCATCCATGAAATGGAAAAAAAACCAAAAAACAAAAAACCTGAGGAAGTAGTAGAGATCAGTGAGAAGCGAAAGTAGACATATGCATTTTCTTTTACATTATTTCTAAATTGTCTGAATGAATTAGGGACACAAGTTAATGCATAATACGACTGCCTCAACTCCCAGTGCATGAACACTGATGTAGCCAATTACACCTTAAAATTCTCCTTGACTTATAATTCTCTCAAGTAGCCCTGAAACTCACCAATCTGGCACCGTGTCCCAAGTGCCTGAAATATTTGACAGTCACATGTACCAGTCTTAGAACAGAAAGCTCCGTTAAGGCATTCATGAGGACAAGAACCTGAAGGACAAAAAAAAAAAAAAAAAAAAAAAAAGTTATCTTCTGGTGTGCATCAATTCTTATAAACATAATATGTCAAGATTTAGCTTGGACTAACTGTAACCATTATTAATTCAAACAGAACCCTGGGCTTCTTGCCTTGATGAGCTAAAGAATTAAGCCCATCGAGTCTCTATCTAGTTCATTTCATTATGTGTGCTGTGAAACAAGAAAGACAAGCTTTCACATCTCAGACTACCCTGAGAGCAAAGGTTAGCTTCCTTCAAGCAATTGAAAGGTCAAGTTCCCATGTAAGGAATCCCTGTCCCAGATGATGAGAACCAGAAATGAACAAGCTGCAGAAGATTCCATTGACGGAGTTTGGCTCGGCTGCACGTCCAAAGGGTTCCATCTCCAGGAATGAGTGTTGTCTTAAAGTACTGTCCATTGTTAACTCAGGGAATCAGACAAAGTATTTTAAAAACCCAAACAGAAACTCTCATTTCTGAGAAGAAGAATTAAACATTTTTTTTATTAATATGTAATGTATTATTTGTCTCAAGGGTACAGGTCTGTGAATCATCAGTCTTAACACGATTCACAGCACTACCCATACCATATACCCTCCCCAATGAAGAATAAAACATTTCATTCAAAGTGTGTGTGTTAATTAATCTTCAGGCTCCATTACAAATAATACATTCTTTCTGACCCATACTTAATTTTAATGGGATCTAAACCAGCCATCACCAAAAATATTCTTTTTCGTGGAAAGAAACACTGCCCCAAAGGATTCTGTTGAAAGAACAAGCAAGAAACCATGAGCTTCTGAGTAAGTTTTGAAAATGCAAATGAACCACAGTGAAAACTTTCCCTCTAATAAGGAGGGAGGACAAGGAGCAATCGGCAAATTTCAAACAGGAAGAATTTAAGTAACACATCAAGAGAATGAGAACACATCTTCGAGTAACCACAAAGTGGTACCTCTTTGGACTACGTTAAGGTCGTGGAAGACAGTTAACTAGCTGAGATGATTAAACACAATTCTGCCCAAGTCAAGAATTAGAAAACGCCATTGTCTTTCTACCTTTAAGATCCACTGAGCTAAAATATCTCTTTACACTGAAACACCTATAAGTCTCTAAGGACATCTTAACTGAGGAAAAATAAGCTGTTTCAATTTTGATCATCAATATAGGTAAAAATTTATGTTTTTCACAAATTTAAGTGAAGTTTCTTCCCCTTTAAATTTTATCTTAGATCACAATCTTACACTTTTTACAATAAATAAACAAATGCCTAAACACCTAGACAAACACATGTATCTCCTTCAAAAATTTATCTACAAGCCCTGTTTATTCTCCTGAAAACAACTATCAATCCAAAACTAGCCAGGAATTGCTATATTTTGAGTAAAATGAAAAAATTGAATTAAACTTCAAGTTCTCATGAGCATTCTGCTTAATGAAAATGGGAAATGGGTAAGTAAAAATAAGGAGGCCAAGGAAACAGGAGCCAGGAAATGATGCAGAAAAAAATCGTTTGATACCCAGATACTTCCTGATCACAGATTTATCAGCCTACTTTAATTGTTTAACCCTGCTTCTTTCCAAACGTAATTCAAATTTCTACATGAAGTGAACTTAACTGTTCCCATTATTACCACCCTGGCTCAGCTTCCTCCTTGCATTAAATGGCAATAGTTAATTCACTATATCCCTCAAAGGGGACTTTCAAGAAAGCAAATACAAAAACAAAGGTGTGACACCGACCTTTTATTTTGCTCTCACCCCAATTAATAGCTTCATGGAAGAAATATCTTGAAGACGTTGCTTCCAACTTTGAAAAACAGAAATAAGAATTCAAGACAGTTAAATTATTTAATTCAAGCCCAATAAGCAATCAGGAAGTCTGGGAAATAGCTACAGAAACAGAAATTATGAATTGTTGACTCTATTTTGTTGGCTTCTGGAGGCAACAAAGGAGGCTCCCAGAAGAACCCTTCGTGGTTAGAGGACAGGATCTCAAGGTTTGGTTTTACCTCTTACCTGACTTTGACGAGTCTCTGTCCTCTCTGAGCTCTTTCTTCTCCTGCCTCCTTGTCCTCCTTGAAAAAGAACCTGGGTGGATTCTAATCTTTACATTAACTAACTGCTTTGCCTACAGAAGAAGCTCTTCTCTGATATTTCCAAGCACAGATGGGGCTGGAGAAAACACATGGGGCTGATGGACCAACAGACGGGGACGTCCACACTGCCTGCAGAGCCATCTGTGAGGACACCAACCACAGAAGCTTCTGCTGCTACAGAGAGAGTGTCCCCCCCTCAGTCTCCAAAGAACTGACACTTTGAAGTCCGTAGAATATTCAAATGTATCTTTTTATAGATTTCCCACCACTTTAGGGTAATGGTTAAGAGTATGAATTATGGGATCAGAGAAACCTGGTTGAGAGTCCTAAGTCTTCCAGTCCATATTCTTAGACAAGTTCCCTAACTCTTAACAAAAAGAAGTTTTCTAACCTCTTAGCACCTTCTTTCATTGTCTGTAAAATGGGAATGATGGGTACCTACTTAATTGTGCAGTTATGACAATAAATTCAAATAACGTATGTAAAAATTCTGGTGTAGTGCCTCACATAGAAAGAATTAGCAATAAAGATATTTATATTAATCTAAGCAGTCCTGAAAAACCTTAAGATTTTTGGAAGTCAATAGAGCTTACTAGCAAATAACTGTGGATTACTGAAACTAATTAATTAAGGATTTTTACTCAAACTCATTGATAATTTAGCATACGGTCTAAAGCAATGTCCTTTCAAATAGGATTTCTATGTTCATCAGAAGAACATACACTCCCAAAGCCTACCATGTAATTGTCAAATTGAGTACCAGATGTTGTCAGAAAATCTGGAAAGGGTGAAGACAAGAAAAGAGCGGTGATAGGGAATGTGACTTCAGGTCCAAAGTCCTACCTCAACAAATCCCAGTCTCCTTTCCACACACAGTTTTATTTTAGTATTTTCCAGCGAAGTAGTTTTTCTTTTAATAGCCAAACCTGCTCCAAGTCAGAGAAGAGGACTTCCACACTTGCTCTCAACTTTAACACTCCTTTCTAAACTCCTTGCTTGATACTATGCCTCCAAGTTCACTGTTTCCTGTTCTTATTTCTCCCAGGTTTCATCCTCACTGCTCAATCTCTCCTTTCTGCTTTTGCCTCTGTCTTCAAATTAAGTTAAACTCATAACAGTCTCTAACTTTGATTCCCCAAGACAGCAAATATTATCTTGTCTGTAGCCATCTTGTTTCCAACTGCCTACCTCTAGCACAGCCACCAATAATTCTGGGCACCAAAATCTGACTTCAGCTCCAGTGAATTATCTGCGATGCTCACTAAAAGTGTATAGTGGCTTCAAGTCTGCCTCATACAGGCTTATAACCTTGAACAAACTGTTTAACCTATGCAGCCTCAGTTCCCAATCTATAAAATGGAATAACAGTAGAACTGTATTCAATGAAATGGAGAGAGTAAAGCCCCAATAGTAGAGCTGGGCACGCAACAAGGGTTGTAAATGTTACCTAATTTAATTATTAGGCAAAAACTGAATACATCAGACAAGAATAGACCAAGACTAGAAATATAATTTTTTTGACTCAACTCAGGCTACACCTCCATGGAAAGGACAATTGCTCAACATACCAGCCTTCTGGCCACAGAAGCATCCTAGTTACCTTGGAAACCTAATGACCACATGTTTCATGCATCATTCCACATTTCACCAATACTAACACAAGACCCATACATAGCTTTTACTTTTTAACCAACCTGAACTCATAATGGCATCTTACATTTATAATTGGGAACACTTTTGTTTTTGAGTCATATAAATAACGGCAATTTATGGCATCTTAGATACGATGAACAAGCTGCACAGAAATAGTTTCTTTACTTGCCTGCCTTCACGAGGCATTGAGTATCTAGGCAATAAGCACCATTATTCATTCTATGTCTCTAGCACCGTCTCTTGAATGTCGTCAACAAATACCAACTGAGTTGAATTTTAGGCATTATTCAAATGGGAATAATCTGCCTGCCAAGCCTGTTCAGAACCATGACTATAAAAGATTCTCTTGAATCTCCCTCCACATCCTCTCAGCCCACCTGCATCTGGGTTTCTGTGCACATTAAGACCCTTCAGCTTCAAGTACTGGTTTCTTTCTTTTTCTGCCTCAGGGCAAAATCCAAGTAGGAAAGACCACAAAAAACGCCTCCCTGGGGATAAAAGGTCTCCCAAAGGCCACACCTCAATCAAGGAGAGACAGGAATCAGTAGATAAGTACAGGCAACTTCCCCCATTCCTTGGAGAAACAATTCCACAACTAATTCTACACAGCTCCTCAGGGGACCCCCCACCAAGACTGAGCCTCAGGAGCCCCTCCTCAACATACTAAGATTTGCTCCTTCCTGGTCTCACTTTTCTATCCCCCACCAAATAAATTAGCTGCACCTTAGTCTGCCTGAGCACCTGCTTTTAGGAGACAAATTTTGAAATGTAACCCAAATGCAAAAGAATTCCAGGCAGTGGGTGCCTACATTCACATAATCGATAAAAAGGTGACAGCCCATTCTTTCTCCTTGCTGATAACATCTCCACAGGACGTGAGAAGCACAGAGAAACCGTCTCCAGGTGAGAAATCTAGAGAAAAATGTGTGTGGCACAGAAATACACCACAGGCAGGGGTCCATGTCTCCCCTTTCTTGGCTCTTTGTGTATCTCATCGTCAGCATATCTGAACCCTTACTTGCACAGATGTCTCTCCACCAATGCTCCGTCTTGCTAGAGCAGGAGTCGTGAATCAGCAGACAAGAATGGCCTTATGATAGATGAGATCCTAAACAGTGCAGTGTGAGATTATGACCTCACTGCCTTTCTTCTTCAGCGTTTCTTCTTTTAAAACTTATTCAGATATTACATAATGTTGGTGCATGTTCTCTAGCTGCAGGACATTGAGGAGCCAGTGTAGGTGGCCTGTTCTTCACTCTTTCTAAAAGGGAACTGAGGACAAGGTAAGTGTGTTCCTCACCTACTAACCAAAGTTACCTCTGTTGGGGTAAATGAGACAAATTCTAGAAATATCTAAACAGACAACAGTATAACCCCAACCAGACGTCACTTTATGTGACAACTTTGGGATATATTTCACAGATTTTGACACTGGTGGGCTCTCCAAAATGCAGTTTCTTCAAAATTGGATTTTCTACTAGAGTCATGCTGATGTCTTCTTGTGGATAACATGGTCAACTGACAAACATGTAGTTAAATTTCTCAGAGAAAAGCCATTTTAACCACTTCACATGATACATAAGTATTTACGTACACAAAACACTTTTTAAGGAAAATTTTTAAAAAGTGTTTCCATTCCAGGCTTTTGCCCGTCTAAGCACAAAAAAAATTCTATTGTGAATAAGAATAAATTAGTTCTGTCCTCTAAACTGTCAAATCCATCTTCTTCATTTCTCTTTAATTAACACGAAAATATAAAAATTCAGGCCTTTACCAGAAAATACTAGCAGCATGGATTGCAGTTCAGGATTTGACAAAGGCCTCCTTAAATACATAAGCCATTTGTTATATAAATACCCACATCACATTACTTGCCCACACACATCTTTAAGTTAGGATTCTCTATTTTCCCAACTGTTTTTTATAGACAAATATATTTTTTAAACCACCTCTTTGAACATTCCAGTCAAAGTTTGAAAATATTGCAATTATGTTATCCAACATCCCTTATTGAAGGGGACCTGACCAAAAGGGCCTTCTTGGATTCAGGGCTACACGACGCTCCAAAAATAAAGATCGCCTCCCCCTAAGTGTCTCTCACTGAGATTTGTCAGACACTAACAGAGCTGTCTGTCAGGACACCAGGCCACCTTCGACACCCTTTTGCACCATGTATACCTTTCTCTGCCCCTTTTTACTTGTGTTTGTTCGACTGTCATTGCTCTGATATCGCGCTTAATTTTTAAACCAATTAAAAATTTCTGACAAGTTGATGACATTGAATCTCCCACACACTGTGAGCCTATCGGTAGGTAATGGAGGTGAACAGCAAAAAAAACACTCGAGCAAAAAGTTAATGTGAACGGAGCATGGATTTGAGGGTTGCAGAAAAGCAGTGGAGAAGTTACTCTGCCTCTTCTCCTTCCTGTCTTGTTTTTAGCATTTATTCCCCTTCACAAAGGCCTCATTGTTGAAGTGACAGCGGAGTCCCAAAGCAGAATGGATTATTTCTCTGCCTCTCTCCATCAGAGGCAT
This sequence comes from Mustela nivalis, assembly GCF_964662115.1. Lineage (NCBI taxonomy): Eukaryota > Metazoa > Chordata > Mammalia > Carnivora > Mustelidae > Mustela > Mustela nivalis. Next base: position 37,828,755 of record NC_139026.1, read on the forward strand.
AACCTACCTGTGCTGCTAAAAGAGCTCTTTTCTGTCGATTTTCATTAAACCCGTTTCTGGAAGAAAACAAAAAGAACTTGTATAGTCAAAGGCCCCTAGGCAACCTGAACAAGCCTTTCCCAGGAGAGAGCTGATGTTTTCCTCCTGATTTCCATCACTTTATCAAAGAGGTCTTTCTTGGTTTAACATTTAAAAGGTCCCCCTCCCCTCTTGGAGGGGTTACGTTTGGGTGGTGGTGCTGTCTCATTTTACAAAATTCAAGAGTGTCCCCAGATCTCTCCAATCTCTGATGTACACTGAATTTTAGGAAGGAACTTCAAGACAGAGAAATAAACAAAATCTTGTAATATTGTAGCACTGACACACACGGTATTTTCTCCACATAACTTCATAAAACTGCTGAGGTACGTATTTGCCAGAAGCACATAAACTTTTTCCAAACATAATACTTCTCTCCCTTTCCATGTCATAAAGCATAGATTAACGTTAATGTGAATAAGCACATCAAATTGTGATCTATCAAAATCAAATGATGAATGGAATTCTGCTTTTCATTAAGCAGATCAGTTAAGTCCAAAAATGATTTTCATTATTTAGTGCTAAAACAATTTTATTGTTTTATTATCAAAAATTGCTTTATGTTAAGATAGAGCACATTTATAATAAACAATGTATATTAATAATAACAATATAAAAGGGGAATTTACCCAACATAACATCTTTATAAATCACTGAAGTGAAATTAACATCTCCTTAGTATCTATAGTCATTGGACACCACCAAGAACTCATTTTGTAATTAAACTAAAAAGAAATATTTTTTCATCATAAATAAGGAAACGAATGGCTGATAATTTTTAATTTTTGGAACTGCTTTTAAAGAACACATCTCATGCCTTTACTTTGTAAAATATCTATTTTTTTTTCAAAAACAGATACATTTATCCACTGAGCTATGCTCATTCCCATTAACCTTATGTTTTAGAGGACAGAAAGAACAAGAAACACTCACTTTGATACTTTCGTCAAGATGGATGATCCGCAAATATATCCTGCCAGAGATAAATATGTAGAGATAAGAATGGGGAAAAAATTATTCAGATATCTTGGTCTCATGCTCTGGTTATTAAACAGATCATTTTAACCTAGATTCTAAAACATAGACTGAATTTTGCTATGAGTTAGTTTGCATTTCCTAGTGGATTTTAAGCAGCCAATTCCCTGTGAAATATTAGAGGGACTGTTAATCTGGATAGAAGGAACAGGGTACCTAGATCCAGAGAGACATAATACAGTGAAAGGAGCACTAAAATTGGAGTCACAGATCCAAGTTTTAGTCTCAGTCCTACCATTTAGTAAATGCCAAGGTTAAGCAAGCTAGCAAACACATAAATAAAATGATGGTAGTGGACAAGTGCATCTTGAAACTCCCCTCCAGTTCTCAATGCTCTATGACATTTTCTCCTTGGAATTTCAGTCACTACAAGGACTGGAAGATGGGGACCATGGCCTTGCTAGTCTTCCATTTCAGTAACTTCTCCCACTTCCCCTACAAGCTCCAAAATATACAGCTCTTTTCAGGGATTAAAAACTAACAAGTGAATGTAAAGAAATGCTTTCCCCATGAGAATATTCTATAAACATTAATTTATAAATAAAATTGCCATCAAAAATATTTGAAAACAATTCTTAGCCCTAAAAAAACCAAAGCCCTTCTTATAAACAAGTTTTTACCATTCTCCTTTCAGATCATGCATGAAGAAAATTTAAGTACTCAATTTCTCTTAATTTATTATAAAATTCAAATGTCTAAGTTATACAGAAAACTACTATAAATCATCTTTTAGAAAAGAAAAAATTAGAATCAGAGTTTCTTCCAGTATAGTTGCCTAGCATGATAAAATCCAAATTTTAAGATTTGAAGACTCAAAAAAACGAAAACCGAAGTCCCAAATTATCTACCTTACTACAAATTTTCAAAAAGGTGGTCCATGTGTCATTTAGTATATATCCCTTCTAATGACTCCAAAGTGCTCTTCTTATCAGTTGCAAGAGAAACTAAAACACAATAAAATCTTTTAAAATAAATAAATAAATAAATAAATAAAATACAATAAAATAAGGTTAGAATTTCATATAGGTTCTTACCTTGTAATGAAAACAGTATATGAAGCAAGAATACACTCCGAGGTATCATTAAATTGAGTTTCCTCACAATGTTCATTTCAGTGGAGCCTTTCTCCCTGAAATGCAACCAAATTGTTGGTCTTTACTATGATGGCATCTTAGGAGTATGTGTATGAGTAGAGGGCTTAAATTCTTATAAATATAGCTTCGTAGTAAAGCAATTCGAAAAGAAATTCCAGTCTTTCTAACTACATACAGCATCTGAAGCTTTACAGGTTGCAGGCAAGCCTTTGGCTGAGTGTCTCATTAGTGATGCATGGCAGCTGCCTACCTAAGCCCGGATCAGTTACACCCTATCCCACTCCTGCACATCACACACCTTTTTAGTCTATACTAGCCCTTTACAACTTCTAGAGACAGCAGCATCCAAAATACAAAAAGTCTGTTGTTATCTCCTAATGTCACAGAAGATAACCATGATTGCTAGCTGTTGGTATATTATCTGTGTTTTATTCATAAAATAATTACCTGTCTTTTGAACAAAGGTGAAATAACATCCTATTAATCATTTTTAGAATGTCCAGATGTTCCCATTCCTTTTTCTTTAGAAATTAAAAGTAAACTAGGATTATGTGTGCATAGTTTCAGTGCAAGTCCCATTACAGTGTAGTTTAAGTTGACATATTCCTGGGCCCACACATCTTCCTGTGAAACATTCTGCAACACAAGTAGAAAATAACACAAGAAGACGATATTCTAATATCTGATTTTACAAAGAAATTAAAGTAACTCATGCAGCCCTGAAAACCCTCCCTTCACACTCCATTTTTTTTTTTTTCCATCTTCTGTGATGAATACCTAATTAGACAGAAAAGGAGGGCTTCTTACTCCAGCAGGAAGCACATTCTGCTCTAGAAGCGACTGGCTGACTACCCTGCTGGGAATCACAGAACACTGCTAATATTTCATAATGAACCTTACAGAGATGATCTGAGCCCCATAAACGATTAAAGCCATGCTTATATAAGGGGAGTACATACCCTATAGTGGATTTCATCCAATATCTGCACTATTACCACACTTGTTCACAGGATGGGGGCATAGTAGTAAAGAATGTCTGATTACACAGGAACTATCTTTTGAGACAGAAAAGCACAGCAGTTAGTTCTTAACATCTTGTTGTACTTAGACACCTCTTCAGCAATGAATTTTCATTCTTCTGTGAAGTGTCCTTGATACCCTATTATATTGCATGCCTATCTATTATATAGACAGTTTCTTGTTTAAGTCCCAAACTCAATGACCTTTCACTCTTGTTCTAAATGAACTTAATTCATTTCCATTGCCTACATGATTGCTAATTCCATGAGCCAAGAGAAGATGTTTGCCTATAAGTTCACATTTTTAGCATGAAAACACATTATAATTCATTGAAATTATAAGACTACACACCTATCTACAGACACATTACTTACACTTGCACAATTCATTTTAAAATTTTCATGGATAGGTTTAAATAAATGAAGTATAGTATATGTTTAATAAATATTTATTGAAAGTTTATTCATGATTACTCTTAAACTAATTAGACAGTGAATTAATATAATTCTAAACAGATAGGCTTAGTTATTTATGGTTATACCTTAAATATTTGTCCAAAATTATGTGTCTACTCAACCACAATAGAAACTATAAAATATTCTAGATACTTAAGATGGGAATACAGAGTAAATTTAAAAGTTAAGCTTGAAATTTACTTAGAGAATAATAATTTTCCTTCAAAGAAATTCTTACTTTGGTCCTCCAGAGAAATTTTTAAATTAAGAGAGCAATTTTTTTTTTTTTATGCAGAATGTTTATTAACTCTCTGGAAAGGGTAGAAATTAAACTTAACAAATATACATATTCAGTCCCCTCTTTAATTTACAGTAGTTTTTCTTGGCTTCCTCATTTCCTGTATAAGTCAGTATAAAATAAAGAATTAAATAAAATAAAGTCTAAAATAAAGAAAATGAACCATAAATCAGATTTTAGGATTTTTTTCCCAGTCTATTTAACTGCTTGTCTTTTTTCTTTGACCTTGAAATTTTTCACAAATGACACACATGTGGGAAAATCCCAAATAGAAACCAAACCTTAATTTCATGATTCAAAAAATAAAAACATTTCTGTAATACTCATAGTTTTTTCTGAACATTACCAGAACTTGGTGAGAAAAGGTTAGTATACAGAGATATAAAGGCATGTAAAAAGTATTTATTTCTAATGTGACAACTCTGAACTTCTCATCTCAAAATTCATATAGTATCTTTAAACTCTTGATTCAAAATCATCACAGCCATTTTCACTGGTTTAAGTTGGAAATTCCAAGGCTATATCATCTGGCATTTTTATTATGGTTTTTCTGTTTTGAACTATATGCATTTAAAAACTATAAATTGTTTTTTTCTGTGGAAGGAAATTATAGAAATCACAACAGAAATTTTCAGGGTGACCACTGTTCTATAGAGAGAGGTTTAGTGTATGCTTTTTTTCTCTTGTTCCTCCTTCCAGGCTTACAGTCAGTAGGAGATTAGTAAAGGAGAATGAACAGCAGCAAAGAGAACAATGACAAATCCCAAGGTCTTTTTCAACTAACTACATTATGAACTCATTACACTAAATGGTAGGTTGCATGAAAACAGGCAAAATAGACTTCCATGAATAGCTACAATAGAACTGAGAGTTTAGATAAAAGATTAGACCCAGAGCCACAACAAAGGAATTTATGACTATTGCTACATGTAGTTATTAATGTCAAAATTTAGTTGACAGCTTTTATATTTCATTCTACCGTGACAAAAGAACTTTGGCAAAAAGTGAGTCAGCTATCGGCTTGTGAAGAGATATTATGTTCATAAGAAGTCTGAGGCGATACATAATGCATGGAATAAACAGTTCTCTTTCTGCTACAAGAGCACTGCTCATTTTCCCACATGGAATATGATCTTTAGAAAGTTGACACCTGACAGCCTATTGGACTCAACACGCCACATTAAAAACAACTGGCAAAGATGGGAAAACGTTGGCCTTCTACATCAATAATTTAAAAAAAAAAAAAGGAGTGTGTATTTTTAATGAAGTTCATTATCTTTGGGTAAAATGAATGTTTTTGGTGATTGATATAGCACTCATTTTTCATTCATTGAGATAAAATCTAAAGGAGATAACATTCGATTCCCATCATATCACATTCTACTCGTGAAATGCAATTATTTCTCACTTTCAGGTCCAGTGATGTTATCCCAAATTTGCTATCATTGAACAAACAAAAAGAATCCTGTATCTTTGACATGATTCTAACCACTCTGAATTTAACTGCCTTATTATGAGACAGTTCTGCAGTATTCTATTTATGCTTTCAGGAGGTGTGTTGCTTGGCAGTTTCTGAGATGTTTCATATCATTTAATTTACAAATGGCATTTTCTTAGCTTTTCTGGATAAAAGACATGATTATGCATCATAAGGGATATCTGTGTTGGCCATGATTTCAATCTAAAGCCCACTCCTAGTAGTTAATGTATTGTATCTCATAGGGACATTCGTTTTTCAAGTTGCTATGGTGCCACTGATTTGCAATCCTAACTGATATCTTGAAAGAAGTAATGTTCTTACAACTAGTGTTTTCTTGTCAACATTTTAAGATAATTTTAAGATATAATGCCAGTATTTCCTATAGTTCTCTTCGTTCTCTAAACTATTATACACTACGGATTTATATTACATAGTGTAATATATAATACACTCTCTATATAATAATATAAATCAAATTTGTCTCCCATATTTTCAATTTTATTTTGTATCTTCAATCATTTTAGGTGTTCTTATTTTAAAGTTGCTGAGGGATAACGTTATTTGAATTTCTCAGGAGGAGGAGGGATATCAACCTGTTTTTTGTTGTGTTTTCTTCTCATACTTAGGATGAATACCTCATGGCTTTTGTGATTTTGAATTTTGGGTCCATATCTGTAGGTTGTTTTCTGTGGGAATCCTCTACTTCAGGGCTGAGAATATGCCCCACTAGAAAAGACTGCTTCTCTCGGCTGCTTCAAGAAATTTCAGTTAATCTCAGTTTGAGGATTCCCAGACTATAAAATATATATTCAAATCCCAAACCCAAAGTAATGGAAGGCCAGAGTCTAGTTTCTACTTTGGTTTTGGCCTCTGGTGATATTCCTTACATTCTTGTGAACTCGTCCAACCACTTAAATGGATGTTTCTTTTATTTAATTTAGCATATTTAAGTATTTCACAGCTGGCAAATATTTAAATCATTTAATCTACCATATTGCCAAAAACAGAATCACCAAATATCAATGACCTCATTTTCTAAGTTCCTAATTTATATATTAGCAACTTACTTTTCCAGCTGAATTACAAACATGTAATGTGCAGCCATCTATGATTCATAGACAAATACTTATCTAATTTAACTCTGCTAATTTTAACCAAGTTATTCCAAACAAATACAAATTCATAAAGAAAGCATATCAAAAATGTCATACTTGGATCAAATTATTTAAAACATAAAAGAAAACCTCTTACATATCTAAATGTCATGGTTGGATGACTTCATATTGCATCAACATTTCAACTTAAACACCTGACAACCTCATTTGTGACAACAGCCACTGCAACAGCCACTGGAAAACCAAACATCAACTTATCATCTTCCACGTTTCCTAAATTGACAAGGCCGGTACAGGAAAACTGTCTTTGGAGACATACAGCATCACTGTGGTTTTCAGCAGAGCAGAGATCAGTATGAAAACATAACTTAGAAGAAACCAAAACCTTGACTGTGATTTAAGAACCTCAGAAGGTTTGGAAAATCTCAAAAAGAAATGTCCTTTATCATGACATGCCTTCCTCCCTGGCTCCTAACCTGAATTAGAGTCTTACTGAGTTATATGCAAAATTGTTACCATTTCCTCCCAAAAGCTGCAGTAAAAACAAACACATTATCTTGGAAGGTTTTCTTTAGCCTTCTCTGCTAACAAGGTAAGTTTATCAACTTTACATTAGTATACAGTGATGATTCTCAAACTTTGGTAGGTGTAAAAATCACCTAGGGAGTGCATTAGAAGAACGGATTTCCAAACCCACCTCTACTACATCCCATAAGTTTTCTGATCCATGAGTCTAAGTGGATTAGACACCTGTACTGTAATAAAGAATCTCACTTTGGGGAAATTAAATACCAAGCTAGTTCATTGTAGTAGGAGAAAGGAATGCAAGTGAATTACAAATATGGGAGCACTGACAGATCCCACTGGAGGGAAAGATGTTGAGAGTAGAAAAATTAAGTGGAGGTTGGAAGCCAGCCTCACTACCCTCTTGTGAACAGCTCCTTACTTGGGAAAATAAAGTAGGCATGTTATATAATTTGCCTACTCTTACCACACTCCTTATGCACAAAAACAAAAAAGAAAAAAAAAAATTCCTCCCAAATGCAACACACCTTGATTCTCACCATGATAGGTGGGATAATGGCACCCCAAAGACATCCATGTCTTAATTCTGAGAACCAGCAAATTTTGTTATATAGCAAAAGAGACTTATGGAGATAATTAAGTTAATGATTCCTTTAACTTAAATCCTCATGGGTTCAATGTAATCCCAAGAATCTGCATCAGTGAAAGAGAGAGCCTGAAGGATCAGAATGAAAGAGAGATTCAAAGATTGAAGAAAGAGCCACAAACACGGATTTCAGGGAGTTTCCAGAAGTTCAAAGATGCAATGGAATGGATTTTCCATTCCAGAGCCTCCAGAAAAAATTCAATCCTGCTGACATCTTGACTTACCCCAGTGAAACTCACTTCAGGCTTCTGATCTCCAGAATTAAATAAATTTCTGTTTTAAGCCACTAAATTTGCGGTAATTTGTTAAAGCAGCAATAGGAACCTAACGCACTCAATTCTCCTTCTCAGGTATTGAAATATAAATTACAGACATAAAAGTCCCACGTAGTCATAAGGTTGTAGGCCATGGAGCTTTGTGGTCCTACAGATTTAGAGGGCAGCTCTTTTTCAGTCATGTGCATACTATTAAATAAGCAAACAAAGCTTTGGGAAGAGAAGTAGGAGAAGTAGGAAAGAGGAAGTAGGAAAGAGCAGTAGGAAAGTGGAGCAGATGTTTAGAGGGAGGCAAAGAAATACGTGATAGGGAAGATGCTTCATCACATTCTGGTTTCTTATTTATTTGTTTGTTTATTTATTTATCTATTTGACAGAGAGAGAGATCACAAGGAGGCAGAAAGGCAGGCAGAGAGAGAGGAGGAAGCAGGCTGCCCGCCAAGCAGGGAGCCTGATGCAGGACTCCATCCCAGGACCCTGAGACCATGACCTGAGCCGAAGGCAGAGGCTTAACCCACTGAGCCACCCAGGCGCCCCTCAAATTCTGGTTTCTATGACCACATCTATCCAATAACTTTCTTTCTGATTGAGTTAATTTGGTTACAATTTCATTCCCCGATATCCATAACTGATGCAGAGGGACTGAGGAAAAGGAGGATGACTGTGATGGCTGATTTTATGTGTTAACTTGACATGACCACAAGGTGCCCAGATATTTTGTTAAATATTATTCTGAATGTGTTGGTGATGGTGTTGCTGAATGAAGTAAACATTTGAATTGGTAGACATTGCCCTTCCCAATGTTGGTAGGTCTCACCAATTCACTGAAGGACTGAATAGAACAAAAAACGTGGCTAAGGAAGAATTCCCTGCCTCTGTCTGACTGTCTTTGAGCTGGAACATTAGTCTTCTCCTGTCTTCAGACTCAGATTCAGATTCAGACAAGAACCACACTACAAGTTCTCCATCTTGTTGACTGCAGATAAATAAATCATATGGCATTTACTAAACCAAGGTCCCCAAATTATCTACTTAGACCTAAGAAAAGCTGGAGAACTGTGAGGTGTGTATATATATACATATATGCATAAATTTTCTCACATAAAAACCTCTTGAAAGGTATTAGTAAGAAGGATATGAAAATTGTGAGCAAGAACCCAAAAAGAAAGATAAATGAGACATTGTGAAATAGTTTCGCTTCTACCAAGCATTATACTAAGTCTTGCTCACTCTTCTGCTGTCCAAGAGCCAGATCCAGATCCACAGAACCTGTGAGTTAGATTTCTATCACAGTACTCCACCGATGGGAGTCAGGGCTACTTGAATGACCAGGAAGTTGTGGCAAGATTGGAACTTTAGAAGACATTTTTGGCACCAAGGGTCTTAGGAATGAAGACTTTCATCTAAGAATTCTATGGCAGTATGTGGATGATAGCAGGTAGGAACACCATTGGATAGGTTAGATTATAGTTCCCAGTTCCTTTTTCATATTCACCTTGTTATAGAATTACATGTCTTCCCTTTTTTATTGTGCTTTTGCAATACCTCCCTCTGAAGTAGAAAAAGCATATGTCCCTTCCCTATTGATGTTAAGTTGCTCATACGACTTTCTCTTGCCAAAGTAATGCTAGCAGACACAACTTAAGCAACACCTTTAAATGTGGTTCAGAGTTTTGGATTGTTCTCTTGCACTTCTTGTACCTACCAGAAGAAGAATCTGTCCTGGGTAACTGTTAGTCCATGGACAATGAGGAAACATGTGGCCTCCAGCCAGCTCCTCAAAGAGCTGACTCCCATGGCTAGAAATTAACAGGTGGAACGCCATTGAGATTTGGAGTTGTCAGCTATATGAAACATTATTGTGGCATCAATCTGGGCTCATTTTAAAAAGTCAGTAAGCAGAATTGCCTGGGTGGCTCAGTTGGTTAAGCGTCTGACTTCAACTCAGGTCATGATCTAAGGGCTATGGGATTGAGCCCCACCTCTTGCTTCCTACTCATCATTGCTCTCAGCACAATGTATTATATGTGTATTTCTTTATGGCTGTTCCATCTGCTGTGGATTTTTTCACCTGCTGTGGATTTTTGAGGACTTGGGATTCATCTTAATTTCTTCCTTTCCTCCTTATCAAAAAATATTCATCAGCTGAATAAATTAGAGACTGTGTACTCTGAGAAACAAACTGAGGCTTTTGGAGGGAAAAGGGGGAATGGGTGAGCCTGGTGGTGGGTATTAAGGAGGGCACGTATTGCGTGGAGCATGCGGTATGGTTCATAAACAATGAATCTTGGAACACTGAAAAAAATAAAATTAAATTAGAATGTTAAAAATAAAGTTCCTTAGTTATTTCCTAAAAAAAAAAAAAAAAAAAAAAAAAGATTAACGTGTTTCTCTGCTATAAGACCCTTGTGGGAGTAGAATTTTTATAGACTCTTTACTCTCTCTATTTTAATGCACAGCCCATCCAGTGGACCAGATTAACTCCTCTGCGTGGATAAATCCAAGCACTGCTTCCACAGGTCAAGCCAACATATTTGAGTTTGCATGTTAGTGAGCCCAGGGTTCAAGGAGACTTGGATGAGGACTCTGAGTCATTGACAAATACCTGTTCCTTTGAATTCTGAATTAAGATCACAGTTACAGCAGGTTTGGAGATAAGGAAGAAGGGAGACTAGACAGAGCAATGGATAAATCACGCAACTCATTTTCAGGGAGAAAAGCAAACCATTAAATATCTCCTCCCTACCTCCCCTTATTTCCCAAGGGCCACATTTATTTGCAGAAACATAAAACAAAAGCAGAGCACTGGTTACCTCTCAGGAAATTGCACTCCTGCTCTCAACTACTCTTAGGCATTTCCTATTTAACTAATTTATATTGGTATTTATCTTTTATGAGCATGTCTATCGCTTCTACTAGATTGACAGGTGATTGAGAGCTGTAAGTCTGACATACACATCTTTGTCTGTCTCCACAGGCTCCCATGCAGTGTGTTTTTTTTTTTTTTTTAAGGTTTTATTTATTTATTTGACAGAGAGAGATGACAAGCAGGCAGAGAGGCAGGCAGAGAGAGAGGAGGAAGCAGGCTCCCTGCTGAGCAGAGAGTCCGATGCGGGGCTTGATCCCAGGATTCTGAGATCACGACCTGAGCCGAAGGCAGCGGCTTAACCCACTGAGCCACCCAGGCGCCCCCCCCATGCAGTGTTTAATATAAACTAATGCTTACTAAATTTCATTAGTGGTGACAGCAATGGTGAAATTTATGGTAATCTCCCTCCCCCGCTATGTTCACAGAGCTTGGTGGGCAGGATTGGAAGGCGGGATGGTGTGGGATGGGAAATAAGGCTAGAAAGGGAGGCTAAGACCGAATCATGGAAAGCCTTCTATTCAATGCTGAATACAATGGACTTGCTCCTAGAGACAGTGGAGATCTGTTAGAAATTTCAGTGGCCATTTTTTAAAAATTATTTATTTGACAGAGAGAGAGATCACAAGTAGGAAGAGAGGCAGAGAGAGAGAGGAGGAAGCAGGCTCCCCGCTGAGCAGAGAGCCCGATGTGGGACTCGATCTCAGAACCCTGAGATCATGACCTGAGCTGAAGGCAGCGGCTTAACCCACTGAGCCACCCAGGCACCCTCAGTGGCCATTTTTTTTAAAAAGCTGTTTGATAGCAGTATGCTCCATGAAGTTGAATTCAACATTTCAGAATCCACTAGCTGGCTTATTTCTTTGAGTTTAATTGCTTTCATCTTCACACAAATATCTCACCCAAAAAACCCTCTCCTTTTCATATAGACGACAAGACAAAAACCTCTTGAAGCAAGCAGAGGGGAAAAAATAATAGTAAAAAATATAAATAGTTATTCATATAAGCTTTAGGACACTTACTAAGGGTAAAACACTATATTAGATGGTGTGAAGATTCAACTATAAAGATAAAACATGGACAAATCATCTCTTAACCTAATTTAATGGGCAGTCTAAGTCTAGGCAGAGGGAATAGAGAAAAGTATAAGATAGCCTCCTTTCTCAAAGATTATAAGCCAGACAGGTCAACAAACATTAAAAATAAAAACTAAAGGAAGTATTTTATTATAACTGTTGTGTGTGTCCTTGAAGAGAGTATCAGATGCCATGAGAGAGTCTTGCAGAGAAGAGAAGGGATCGGGATCCGGAGGAACTTCCAAGAGACGATTCCTTTGAAACTGAGAACAGGAATTAGCAGGAAAGAACCAAGATTTTAGCAAACAGAGAAAACAGCTTGTTCAGATGCCTTAAGAAGGAAAGAGCTTTGTAGATCTGAAAACATAAAGGTTTAGTACAGCTGGAGCAGAGTGAGCCGGGGAGAGAAAGGGACAAGGCTGGGATGAGAGGGCAGCAAACGTCATTCACGTGCATCCGTGAGCCATTGTCAGAATTTTGGATGTTTACCCCAAGAAATGTAGAAGCTAGTGGAAAGCTTGAAGCAAAAGAGTAAGATAAACATGATTTTATATATGGTATATATACATATTATATATATACACGCACACATATGTGAATACATACTAATATGTACACACATAGGTACTTTTACGTATACAGACATGCATATAACAGATTGTATAAACTACTATTTGTTTGTTTTAAAATCACTCTCTATCCAACAAGAACAAAGGTGAATGCAAAAAAGAACCAAATTCAAGAAATATATGGAATAGATTCACAGAATAGATTCACAGAATCTCCTAGTTCACCAACTGTGGCCCATGAGAAGAAACTAGGTGAAAACGATGCTGTCCTCTGGCATGATTATTTGTGGGGGGTGGAGATGTCGCTTACTGAGATAGGAAACCCTGGAGAAAGAATGGGTTTGAATGGATGTGAAGTCCAGGGAGAACTGTTTTGTTCCTTTAATCACAGAGATCCAGGTCCTTATTTAAAAGCTGATAGGAAGGATACCACAGAGAAGTAGTTACTGGAGATACAGACATAAGAGGCTGCTCAAAATTCTTGACCAGTAGGAGAGCCTTCTCTCAAGAAACTTATAACCCAGAGAGCCAGAGAAATTAAGTACATGTAATGGGAATAATGTTTCAAATATAATAAACATGTTTTTCTCTTTTGTAATTTCATGTGTACGACCTTCTCCCAAGTTAGAACGAGGCATGCATCTGCTTTGGGGATTCCAGCTAGTTTATCCAGGAAACAAAGAGGAGAAAAGGAAAATATGATATTCAGCTTCGAGCATACAAAATGGGATTTTTTTTTTTTTTTTTTTTTTTTTGGTTTGCAGAAAGGCAATACATTTAAGAGACAGGCTTTTTCAAGAAGGAGAGTTTCTAGACTAGACTGAGGGACGGGATCTTGGTGTTTCTTATGTTCCCACTGAGGTAAGAGGATGAAGGAGTTAAATCTCATCATCCACAGTCAGAGGGAAAGTGGAAGTAAAAGAATCAGTAGTAGGAAAGAAGACAGCCCCACAAAGGGCATGCTGAAGGTAGAAGCGAGTATCAAGAAGCAGAGGAAAGACCCGAGTTCAGCTCTCCTGGGCAGTCCTCTGATGCCACTGGACAGATGCAGCCACACGCCTGCTGCAGAAGGCTGACCAGAGTCTGACTTCAGAGTTAGCAAGAAGGCCGCTCTCTTAACAAAGAGACACCTGGGTAGCAGACATCTGCAAGTTGGACTTTGTGGCCTTGGATTCACAGGCAGACTTCAGGGAGTTCCCTAAAGCCATTGAGAGCTCAAGTTGGAATCATCAGGGAAAATAACCAGAGGAACAAAGCGGACGTTACAGCAGTTACCATCAGCAGTTGGAAACATCAGCAGGACCCTAGGGGTAGGACCCTGTGCACAGCAGGAGTGGCCTGCCCCAGGAGAAGCCCAGACCAGCCACTCTCTGCTAGGACCCGCCCTCTTCCAGAGAACACTACATGGACCTAAGAGCCAGTATCCCAAAGACAAAGACAAGTGAGTCATGCCCCACACCTACATGCCGGTGGAGGAAGGCATAGTACCTCACATAGTAACCTAGACCATCCAAACAGCAGTGGATGGTGGTCAGAAGGTCAGTGATGGGAAAGAAAATAAAGACCCTAATTGTCTGTTGCACATATGAATGTAGTGTTAGTCAACATGAGGCCCCACCACATTTATAAAAAATGGTAGGGCTGCCTGGGGTGGCTCAGTCCGTTAAGCATCTCTGTCTTGGGCTCAGGTCATGATCTCAGTGTCCTGGATCAAGCCCCCCCGCATCAGGCTCCCTGATCAGCAAAGAGCCTGCTTCTCCCTCTCCCACTCCCCCTGTCCTTGCTCTCTCTCAAATAAACAAGTAAAATCTTAAAAACACGCACACACAATAGGACTATATCAACAATGAGCGATGCTCCTTAAGGTGTGAAGCTAAAAAGCTCTACTATCCTGGAAGAGAGAACTAAGGCAATGCTAGGGACAAGTGCAGGTACAACATGCTGTGAAAGACCAGAAGGGAGAAAGTAAGCAAGAAGTAAGGGAAGAGAAGTAAAGTGAGAGAGGGGCTTCAGTGCAATATGATTTCAATGGACTCATAACATTTCTACAAGCGTAGTAACCAGCATCCGTGAGCCAACAGGAGCTTGCCCCCACATACCATCAGCTCTCCTGGTAACACCATTGCACTACGACCCAGGTAAAGAGCTCATAGGACATTGTCTATGTCAAATTCTCATTCGAGTGGGCCCAAAAACTGGTGAGTTTTTATCTGCCCTTCTACCCCATCAGAACATTGTGATCTTTAAAAAAAAAAAAAAGTTACATTAACAATTCAAATACCAACTTGAATGAAATCATATAACTTTCATTCTACTATCCATCCTTTCTATTTTCTTTTCATTTAAGCCAGCTTATATCCAGGAAATTGATTTCCCTTTAGCCTGAGTTTAGATCTTATAAGGTAATTTTTCTTCCATTGCTCTACAAATTTCCTATTAACAAGACACTCGCAGCAATGACAGAAAAGCCCTCTGCTGGCTCGCTTCTGAAAGCCGGTGTGCATGCTTTGCAGCCTTTAGTGCATTCCTTTCCCCTGCTTTGCCAAGCTGAGCTAAACTGCAAATTCTGCCTTAAAAATGCCATTAAGATAAGAGTGACCTAACTGTTTCTAGGAGATTTTATTGTTAAAACATGAGACTTGTCAGCTTATAAATCATATCATACTGCTTTATGCCAAGATTAGTTATAATAGCCTAAAGAAACTTTTATAAACATCAAACTCCTTTTAAAAAAAATTATATTCTGAGATAAAGAAAGGGCGGTAAGTGTCTAGTTGCTGGGTACATTTAATGGAATTACATTATAAAGAAAAATGAGGTTTTTGTAACACATTTTCTAAATAGCAGGGTTAAGTCAGATGCTTTTGAGAAGGAATTTGAATGGGGAAAATAATTTTAAAGGCCTTATTATTTCATTGTTATTTTAGTCTGACTCACATATTTCTATGCCTTGTTGCTTGTACTACTTTTCCAGTGTGGAAGATTTTTTTCCTTGCTTCTAATAGGAAAACAAACAATAGTCTATTATTCATCTAAATAATTTTTAAGATTAAAAAAACCTGAGCAAAAGAAATCATTATTACTTTTCATCATCAGAAAAAATAAATACTATATTACAATACAATTTTAGAGTCCTCCGTGGTATAACATTATGTAAGGGAAAACTGTTTTTACTTACACAGCAAATACTTATTATAATAACGTTGTCGCATTATTCTCCCTAGAATTCAAAATTTGTCTAGAATGTAACACTCTGATTATGTTTCCAGTCAAGGTATTTTAAAAAAGGGCGTTTTCACCTTTCCTATATGAATCAGTTTTAAGTTACTCCTGGTGACTTAAAGTGAGTATGTTGGGTGACTTAAGTTGCTTTATTTTATTTTATTTATTTGAGAGAAAAAGAGCACAAGCAGAGGGGAGGGGCAGAGGGAAAAGGGAGAAACAGGCTCTCCGCTGAGCTGGGGAGCCAGATTCAGGACTTGATCCCAGCTGAAAGCAGAAGCTTAACCAACTGAGCCACCCAGGCTACCGTGTGGTTTAAATTTATAGTAACAAAGCATTACTTGATTGTTGGGTGGATGGTAGTTACTGGAATCCCTTAAGTTTCTACAGTTGCAAATATCAGAAACTAACTCTGGCCAACTTAAGCAGAAGGGGAATTATCAGGAGGTTATTAGAATCTCACAGGACTAATAGAAAGACTGAAGAATCATGCTGAGATTTTGCAATGTGTACATGTATCAAATCATTGCATTTTACCTCTTAACCTTACACAATTTTATAAGTCATTTATATCTCAATAATAAAGTTGGGAGGGGAAATCATGCTTAGTACAATGAATATTAGGTTATCACCTAAGATAACTGTTTCATATTTCCTTACAAAAACTCTGTTTAAGATCTGAGGTCCCTTGAGTGACTGATTGGGTCATATGCCTAACCCTTGGCTATAAAGAAAGAATTTCATGGGACACTTCCTACTTCCAATACCAGTTTTCCAAAACTCCATATAGTTGGGGGAATGTAATTCCCAAAAGAAAATTAGTGTCATGAGAAAAAGGGAATGGATGTTAGACAGCTAAAATAAAAATAAAAATAAAAACAAAAATAAAAATAAATATAAATAAAACAACAAAACTTCACTACACTGTTGATTCAACTTTGTGCGTGCCATCAAACTCCCTCAATAAAAGAGAAAAACAGTTACTTCTCTGGGTCTCAGTTTCTTCTTTTATAAAATGAGAAGAATGTATTAGAAGTCTTAGAACTTCCTGCCTTTCACATTCATGATGGCTAATTGGGCAAACATTGCAACTACCTTTGGAAATGCTTCCATCTAAATGAAGGGACCTTTCCTGACCCTTGTGGTTCTCAGACCTCACCATCCCTCCCTCATGGTTCTACTTAAGTCTTCAGAAGACATCTGTAGCTTTTCTGGCTCTTGCAATTGCCAAAACAGGCCTCCAGAACTCAGTGGATCTCACTTGGAGAACTTGAAAATCAACCATATTTTACTCCAACACATATGAAGATAAGTTACGTTGTCTGAAATAAAACATTTGCTTCACTAAAGAGTAGATGTTCAGGGTAAAACATCTCAAAGTTAAGTGTAAGGTTCTTTAAATTATTTTCTGTTCAAAATGAATTTCTGCAGTTCCTCTCATAAAAATAAGACTTAATTTATCTTACCAAAGAAAAGGCTTGGTGCTCCATCTAGAGGACATTCCGTATTTTCCAGATAAAGAGAATCTGAGGGTTCGTTAGACATGTCTAATCCTCTAAATCTTGCTGTGATAATTCTACCAACAATCTTAAAAAACACTTGAAATAAACCCATACTCTATATCAGTGAGGAACACATCCCTTATCTCCCAATTCAAATGATTGTTGAAGTAATAACTTTCTTTTTATTCATGAAATATCTGGATATGTACTAACAATTTACCATGCTTGCTTACTTTTAGGAGCTTCATGGTTTTAAAAAAAAATTAGTATGATCGTTAACAACCACTTACTAGTTTTTCAATAATTTTCATCAATTATCAGAAGCTTTTCTTTTTCATTTGCCAGATACTTCCCCTAATTTAAAATAATACATTGGACAAAAATATGCCTTTTTCACTTAGAATCACATGGCATTTTCCCTCAAAAAGAACTGCCTCTTATGAGAACTTGCTATTTTTTATGTGTAGTAACAAGAGTTTTGGTTGGTAATGCTTCACAAAATCTTCTTTTTTACGTGAAACTTCCTTTTCATGTGAAATCCAGGACATTATTTTAGTGAAAGCAAGGTTTCCAGTGTGGATATTCACTATTGAAAGGGGCACACCCAAAGCCTCTACTTTCCCATAGACCTCTGTGAGAAAGTAGGGTCATATGGTGAAGCAAAGAACAGACCCGGAATAAGAATCTGGGAGAAAATTCTGGGGTGGAGGAGTGAGGAGTAACTGGCTTATCTTGGACTGCAGCCATCTCAGTCAGGACAGTGTAGCCAACCATAGCTTGACAAGCAGAGGGGAGCCCTCACGTTACTGAATGGATTGTGTTGGAGGTTAAAAACAAAACAAACAAAACAAAAAATACCAACTGTACACCAAGTTCTGTGAGAACGGAAACAATTGCCAAGAAAATTTTGCTCTGGGGTCTGGCTTGCCATACTGGTCTCATCAAAAAGTTTACCATATGTCCTGAGGGTATCCACAAGAGACATACTGCATCAGAACTTCCAAGATACATAGGCCCTGGAGTAGGGTTGGGTTTTTTTTGTTGTTGGTTTTTTTTTCCCCATAGAAGGAAAGAGCAGGGGTGGTGGAGTATGTCTTGATACTTTGTTCACTACTTGCTACATATTCTTGAGAGTAAATGGTGGTCCTTTGAAGTCATGGGTAATGTAATATTTTGCACACAGAGATGGGTTTCTCAAAAGCGAGTCTGGATGAAATTTCCTTTTAGAATTCCTTCACTGAAATGTAAATCTTATTTAAGTGGACCATCAGATTTAAATAAAGTTCCTGTAAGTGGTCTCTCTGCCCTCTCTTGCCATGTAAACAGAGCTGAAGATAACTTGCTCATTGTGGCAGAGCAACAGAGTTGCAGAGCTGGGAGCAGAACTCTGACTGTGAGCCATAACCCTCTCTATTAAAATGTAACCATTATAAACCTACTTTAATCCCAAAGCCTTTATGGAACAAGTTGTCAAGTAGTCTTAAAATCCTGTCTCAGGAAAAGGGCAACCGTTTGGATAGGACAATTCTATTTTGAAGAAGAAACAACAAACTAAATAAAACTTTATAAATTGTTAAAATACTCGGTTCTTGGAGGAACCTTGAATATGTTAAGAAACACATTAAACGGTTTTTTAAAATTCCCTTAGTGCTTCCCTGCCTTGTTTCAAAATAGTATCTGGGCAATATCCAATCACGTTAAAGTCACAATGTAAAACAAACTGAAGGTGTGTCTTCAGAGCCAGGACAGACCTCTTCTCCAGGGTAGAGGCAGAGGCCTCAGACATGCAGGGTGAAGCACCCAGACTCCGTCCTAGCCCACTGCCCGGTGCTCACAGAAAGCCCGCCGCCTCTGAGCACCAGCCCTGCCGGGACAGGACAGATGGCCTTCTTTGCTACAATGCTACCAAGACTCCTCCACACCAGCCTGGGAAAAGCATGAACTACAAAGTAAAGGAAGAACTATTTTTAAAAAGGAACCACTAAGAATACTAGCACTAAACAAAACTCGGATTAATTCTCAGGCTGTGCTATAAGTGTTCCCTTTGCCCATGGTTTTGGGCACTGTAACTCGTGGAATAGATTCTTTCCAAACTACAAACACTGATTTGAGACTAGTGATGCCTTGCTGTCCAAAAGAAAAAGACATCAGCTTTAATAATTTTTTATGCTTCTTTGAATTTCTTTTTTTTTGTCTCAGCATTAAATTATTTAAAAATTGTCCTCATTGGCGTGTGTATTTTACCGGCCTGGGGAGGCTCTTCCGTGGGTCGTTTAAGAGGCAGGACACATCCTGTTCCCGAAGAGCTCGGCAAATATCAGTGCACGCATATGACAGCTGGACAAGTCACATACCAAATAAAACTGTAATGAAGATACTTGCTAGTAATGCCATTATGTGCCAAAAATAAATCATGGAAACAACAGCATTGTTATATACCCAAATTAAATGCAGAATCTAGGATATTTCAACCTGCTATTTAAAAGAAAAAAAAAAAGGGGGGAGAACACCTGGGTGGCTCAATTGGTTAAGCAGCTGCCTTCAACCTGGGCCACAATCCCACAGTCCTGGGATCAAATCTCACATGGGGCTCCTTGCTCATCAGGAAGCCTGGTTCTCCCTCTGCCCGCTGCTCTCCATGCTGGTGTACTCTCTCTCTTTCTCACACACAAATAAATAAACAAAATCTTAAGAAAAAAAAAATCATGCCAGAGAAGCTCTGACCAGCTCTGGCAGGAGCCAAGGTCAGCAGATTCTGCCAACCTATGTACCCTACTTCTAATCACCTAAGGAACACTGGAGATCTACTTAAACCTCAGGAAAAAGTGGAAACCAGTATTTGGTGAGTCTTCCCATTACAGCTGCTTTTGATCCCTCCTTAGACTCCTCCCATATTGCTATCTGACTTCTTAACTTCACTTAAAATTATTTCTAAACATAAAAGACCACCCTAGGAGAAAGATGAGAATCCATAGGCTTGCTTTCCCTGTGGAATAATGTAGTCCAGGTGCATCATACAGTGACTTTCAACCCCTGCCTATACATTTTAGAATTATCTTAGACAGCCCCACCCAGACCAATGAGATGCTACTCTCTAGGTATGGGACCCAGGCATCAGGACTTTGTTTTTAAGCTACCCCACCCCCACCCCAGTGATTCTAATGCAGCTTTGTGGATGGAGACACCCTGGCCAAGGTTCTATGATATGACTTTTATGATCTATCCCTTTTGGTCTTCCAGGCAAACATATTCCAGTTTCAGAAGCTGCCTAGAAATCTGCTTCTTCCAAGAAATGAATTAATACTAAATGGCTTTTGCTAAAGGAGGCAGGAGAGGTTAAAGAAAAAAAAGAAAAGCAGAAGAAAACCAGTTGCGTTCTTATGAGATGTAACCAATTTCCCAGCTGGTGGGTCTTGTTTGGTCAATTGGTCAAAGATTGGATTTTCTTTGTTTTACTAAGAAGCACGCTTCAAAGAAAATAAACATTAAGTTAGAGACAGTGTTGGGTAAAAAGAGTATTCAACTGGGATTCACAAAATCTGGCTCATGTTTAGCAGTTAATAGTTGTGGGACGTGGGACTTTGAACTTATCACTCTATCTCTCATTTTCCCATCAGAAAAGTGGAATAATATACCGTACTTCCTTCTTCCAAACTCTCTATTAATCTGAGTATCTAATTGTGATCCATTCATCCAAATAACATAAGGGATGCCAAAAGTGGTGGGGTAGACCTTTTCCTTACAGACCCACAAAAAGACATTAGATTAGAGAGACCAAATTATAAAATCCTTGGAAGATTAAAAGCAGATCAAATAATCAAAGCAGCACTGTGGGAAAGCTGTACTCAGACTAAAATACTGAAAGGTCTGTGGAGGATCGATTGTTTATGATCCTGTTCTCTAGAGACTGAAACTCTTTGGATACACCAGATGGTTTTATTTATATAGCAGAAGTTCAGCTCTAGTGAGGTGCTGCTTGCAAATTCACACACAAACCAAAGAACCCGTATTTATGGAAGTGTACATATCCTTACTCACAGGAGGGATTTTCCATTGTTTCTTATGGACCTTTAAACAAACGCTATATTTACAAAGTTAAAGAGACCGCCCACCACATTGAGAAAGAACAGCAGCCTCCCAATATAGCAAAGTAATCCAGAGCCTAAAATTTAACACAGGGAAGTTGCAGACTTATGTGGATCTCCTCTACCCAAATGCATGACAAACCTCATTTAATTCACTCTTTGATGTTCATATACAATCCTATCTCCTCAAATACCATTCTTGAAAATGAGAAAGAAAACTCAACCCTCTCCCCAGCTGAATATTTCAAGCTGCATCCTGTGTCAACTCCTGGCACAGAGTCAGCCTTGTCAGCCCAATTTAGAGCGTATGGCAGTGATCCAACTCATTGTGGCTCTTTGTGGCCCTCAGATCAGGTTTCAAAAAAGAAGGGGCAGCAATCCGGTGACCTTCTCAAGATAGTAGAGAACAGCTCTGGTCATGACTGACACCTGATCTTTCTGCTAACATTAGCTCCTAATCAAAGATGGTGCCAAGATTGCATCAGACACCAGCCCACAAACCTTTCCGTCCTGCGAAAGGTATGGAGCATCCTGTCACCCGCAGAGTTTCGGTTTTAGAATGCCTTTCCCTTTCAGATCCAAGGAAGCTTGGTGTTGTTGACATTTGAGATCAAGCTCACGGTCTGCCTTAACTGAGCTTTCCTGATATCTATAGTGTTTGCTTATTTACTATTCATTGTCTTTGTACCCAGCGCAGTTCAACAGGATTCATGGGTGATGGACATGGAGGAAGGCATGGCGAGTGCTGTGAATTGTGTTAGACTGATGATTCACAGACCTGTACCCCTGAAACAAATAATATGTGACATGTTAATAGAATGAAAAAAAAAATGACATGGTGATAAAGCTCTCAAATTAATAACCCTAGACCTCCATTTCATAATCAAGAATCATATCTTTTTCCTGTGCATCTCTCATCCTGTCATCTTTGCTTACAATCCATGTGACCAGTACTCTTCAGGGTCTCCAAGTCCTCCTTCCTCTCTCCTTCTGCTGGATCTTCAAGACGGGCTCAGCCAGAGGCAAAGACTGTGATCCAGCAAGATCTATGGAAGGACAGCTGACCTTCCAGGCCAGGCCTCATTATTTCTTACAGGACCAAACAACAAGTTATCAGTGTGAAAAAATGATCTTGACACTTGCCGTCGTGTCCCTTACATCAAGAAGCTGCTTATCCCCTTACAGAGCTTTTAAGGAATGCCTGTTCTTTGCTCATCCCCTGAATTTTACATAAAAGTCGGGTGTGGAGGCCCGAAGATTTCCAGAGTTTGGGAAGCGTTCAAAGTAATTATTGGCTTTACTTCGGCTCTGAGTGTACGAATAATATATGATTTAAAACAGTAGAGTTCCAAGTTTTCTATACAGAATTTTATCTTCTTTCTATCTCCCCAAACAATCTTTGAAGCTAGATGAAATGAGAAAAGAGGATAGAATTATTTCATCCTGCCTGTTTGTTTCCATGAGGGTTCTAACCAAAAGGAAAAGATGAGTCATTCAGCATCATTCCCTATTTGGTGGTTTGGACTCTGGGCCACTTTTAACCAAAAGAGGGCAGCACTCTATGGGTTTTGAATTCACAGGAAGCAAAACTTGAGATTTTTAACTGAACTCTTTACCTTCAGCATGGCATTGTACACAGTGTTCTCTGGAATACAGAGAGGAAGAAGACAGGCAAGAATTTAAATATGCAGGAATCACTAAAGAAGAAAGCACTGGGGTAACAGAACATAGCTATGAGGAGGGAAGTGGGGAAGGACTAATCTGGAAATAAAGAATGGGTTTAGATTGTGAGGCTCCCTTCAATATTAGGCATTTAACATTGATTTAGAATGCAAGAGGGAGCCACTCAAAGCTTTTTAACAAGCGAGTAATATGATTAGAACTCTGTTTGGGGAAGATAGACATAATAGGGATATACTGGAGAGCCTGAATAGGGTGAGACCAAGAAGCAGGGAGAAAAACAGTCAGGAAAATAATAAAAGGACAAAGGTCTAAACCAGGGGCATAGTGGCAGGAATGGGAAGGGAAGACCTGCTGGCAGAGGAGTTGCAAAGGCAGAAAAAAATGTCTTCTGAGGAGCAGATATTGAGAGAAAGGAACCAAGAAAAGCCCAAAGTTTTAACTCTGGGAGTTGGTCATACGGTAGAAAGTTTCAGCGGAGCTGGAAAGACAGGGGAAAATAACTCTCTGTAAATATTTTTCCTTTAGGCAGAGTTAACATGATTATGTTGCCAAAATGCAAGAGGTGCAGGGTGGAAATACAGGAACAGCCTGACCTCCACGACTATCCTGGAAAGAAGAAATAACCCAAAATCTAGATTCCACTCTTTGCTTTATTGACCTAAATATATGGCCAACTTACAGATATAGTGTTGGATGTTATGGCCTATGTTTCTACATCCTCTTGAATTTATATGACTCGACTTATCTATCCCTTCATTATACTCTCTTTATATTTGTATCTTATGGTAGTGCCACCTCAGCCTCTTCTGTGATAAATTGGAAGAAGCATCAGTTAATAAATATGTACATTATATTTTTCTACACAAATTCTAAAGACACCCTTGTGTAGAGGCAAACATATAGATTCTCTAAGTAAAATGCTTATCACTGACATGTACTGAAAAGTAATGTGAAAGGCATTCAACTAAAAGCCTTATGCACATCATTTCATTTAATCCTATGACTAGTAAAAGAACCTTATAAGGTCATTCCATTAGTATCCCATCTTACAGATAAAGAAATTGACACCATGAGGTTAACTTATATTTAATATAATAAGTAGGAGGCAGAGCTTGCATTATAACCCAGACAACCTGATCTCAAAGTCAATGTCCCTAACCATTTTTGCTTACTGCCTCTCTGTCCCGATTGCCCTTATCATTGTGTCATCTCTATTCTGGTTCTTCTCTCCATGTTCCATGCTCACTGTATGATGCCATTTTCTCATGTTGAAGGAATACTGGCCTCCAGGCCAATGTTTCCAGCCAGAAAGCTCTGTTGCCTCCATGCATAGAGTATGAATTAGCAGGTTTAAGAAAAGACACACTACTTCATTTTTTTTTAATTGAATTCATTCTGTCTCTGAGCCCCCACCCATCAGGTTAGAAGAGTAACCGTCCTATGCCAACCACTTGACAGATTAGTTCCTCCATCTATGAAATCATGTAAGAATCCTCTCAAGATACCAGGAAAAAAATGAGAGGGAGAAACCAAGGGACAATGCTTAGTCTTGGCTCTTTCAGTCATACAATTTGCCTATAATATAGCATTCCCATTGTTTTTACAACTGCCTATATGTTAGTAACTACTAAGCCTATGGCTTCAATCTTTCCTGTCTTGAGATCCAGATCAATATATCTAATTGCCTATAGATAAGCCCACAAACACTACAAATTTAGCATCTGTAAAACTAAATCAAATTCATTTCCCAAGTCACACCAACCACCATCCTCTGTCCTTTTCTTTTAGCTACTTTAGCAGATGACATAATTATGCACCTAGTTTCCCAAGATCAAAAAAAAAAAAAAAAATCACCTTAAGGGTCCTACTGCTTCTTCAAATCTTGCATCTAGAATTTTGGGTCTGAGTAATCACAGACCACCAAACCCTTGGATTTTACCACCCTGAGTTAATGCTATTTGTTAGTAGATGGATGGATGGATAGACAGACAGACAGACCTGTTTGTACAGTTTGTGGTCTACACAGTCACCACACTTGAGGTAATTAATGAAGGCATCATTTACATCATGGGCATTACAGATTTATATTTTTCTGCAAAAATTTTCTCACTTTACAGTAAAACATCTACTATAATCCGTGATATGACTATTTTCCAAAAAATAAAGTACCTTGAGAAAGAGTACACTTTTCAACTTTGCATAAAAGTTCTATATGGGTTAGCAGTAGACTTGAGTCTCCCTGCTTCTAGGTATTCCCTCCAAGTCATTCACATATGCTGCATTAGTGATCTTTCCAAATGCAGACTTTATCATGATTTTCCTTCCATGGGGTACAAATATCTCTATTCTGTGCTTCAGCCCACCTGCTGATGTGAACCTTCTGCTTTGATCATCTTGAGAGTGTTATAATTATTCAAATACACCATTGCACATCTCTGCATATGCAATCTTTTCAGTTTCTAATACCAGTCCAGCCATCCACCCCTCATTCTTCCTGGAGTAATCTTCCTTCCAAATCAGCTCGACGTTTCCTTTTCTTTGAATCCTTCTCTTCTCCCTCCTTCTCTACTTTAGGAAAAATGATTACACTCTCTTTGGTGCCTTTAACCTACCTCCCTGTTGACCAATCGTACAATAATACAATTATTTATTTTTCTAGCTGAACTCATACTTAATTAAGAACTCCTTGGTTTAATATATCCATGTACCTACCATTTAACTTTTCTTTTCTTATGGTAGTGTAAAAGGTATAAAGGGAATTTGTTGGATTAAACCCTTGGCTCACTGGCTCTACTGCCTGCTGTCTTGCATGTTCTTTGGGCAATGTTGCTGCCTGCTGGCAAGCTTGCACTTTAAGCTGTGTCCTTTCTTGCTGCCCTTGCTAAGTCCTACTGAGCTTCTGTCAGAGATTGAACCAACCTAAGTAGGAAGTTTTGATAACTAACATTTAGGGACAACCACTTAATGTGGCTCTCAGGTTATATATCTTAGACCAGACCAACCTGTGTATCTCAGATTGAATCAGGTGTCCTAGAATAAGCTGTGACTGATGCTAAGCTTAGGAGAATGATTCTTACCCTGTGACTGATGCATGCCTCAACCAGGAATTGGTTCTAATTCCACAGAGAGCTCAGGATAAAGGAAGATACTTTGTGGAATATACAGGCCCACTGACATCTTATACAGACCACTTATGTTTGGTCACTTACGTGAGGAATAGGAGTCATCATGCAGCATGCTGGTGTCACATTCCTAAAAGCAGATGGCTCACTAGGACCCCTAAAAATTGCTCTTGCTGATGCTATAACCTGTGCATCTCTTGCCAAAAAATCCTGATCTTCAGAGTTATACAGAAGAAACCCATGACACCCCCAGGGTACAACCAAGGTATTAATTCAAACTTGACTTAAACTTGGAGACTGTAAATCCTATAAAGCAGTCATTGCCATGAGGGTAGGGGGCTAATCCTGATAACACTGATTAGAGACTCTCTAGAAAAAAAAAAAAAACTTAAATTATGAACAGGTAGAAAAATGAAAAGAATTACCTACTCCCACCAAAGCATATGCAATAACCAAAAGGGGGGGGGGGGACAACTTTGGATGTAGAGGGAGAGGAAACCAAACACTGCGACAGAGATCCATAATTTGACCTAACTGGAAATCCAAAATGCAAAACTAAAAGAATTTATACAATAGAAAGATAAAACGGCGCTGGTCAGCTTTTGTGTCTCTACAACAGAGGATCTAAATTACCTTTAACATCTGTTGAAATGTACCAGTTGGCAACCTTTCATGATCTTAATCAATATCAGTGCTCAAATTAAACTTAGGGATAGCACTAAATTTGAATAAGATGCCCTCTATGCTCTCAGGAGAGTAAATAAAACATAAAATAGAGGACAAATCCATATCTCACTTCAGCCATCAGAAAAATTGCCTTGCCTAAATTCTGCATAGTCATGATATACTGATGTCTTCCTCCTCCAAGGAGATTCACTTGATGTACTCATTCAGGACATACAAATACAAGAGTTCATGTACAAAAAAAGATCACTGAGCCATACTTTGTACATGATACCTTGGTTAAACTCCTGAAAATCAGTTTGTAAACTAAAGGCCATTTCATTTCTAACATTGTCAAAGAACAACTATCAATGATTCTTCAAGCACCCATGGCATTAAAACAAGATCAATATCTTTTAAGCCTTTTTGTGTTCTGAAGCAACATATTCCTAATTTTAAAAGTTTTCTTAAGACTATTTATGCCATTTCTCACCAAATGACCCACCTTGAATGCAATGCCCCATAACAAAAGGCTCCAGAATCTGTTCAAAGTACAATAACAATCACACTCTCCTTAGCATTACCTCCAGAGACTTTATTATTGTAGAGGCTTTAGCAACCTCCTCTATGGAGTCTATGAACCATCCATGATGATCACAAGTTGCCCTTGGTTTTCAGGTGTAAAAAGCTGACCTCCTCAGGTACATACTATATGCCATTAGAGGGGCAATGGCTGACTGCTTTTTGGATCATGACAGGAACAAAGGCTCTCAGAGGCCTTGACTGTGACTGTCTTACTTGACTGCTCAAAATGACTGGATTATAAAAGCAACACTCTACAAAGCTCAGCAAGGCTGCCAAGCTTGCTAAAACGGAAATAGTACCCACAGGATAGAACCAAACCTGGACCTTCTGGCATAGCCCACCTGTAGGAGAAGGTGGTTTCTCCTGTCTTCACTTCCTTGTCAGATGCTCAGAAGTTATATATTAAATTGATATATATTATAGCAGGGAACTTCCCTACTTTGGGGAAGGAAACGATCATCAAAACTCAGGAGGCATAAAGAGCCCCCCTCAAAATCAATAAAAATAGATCAACACCCCATCGTAATAGTAAAACTTACAAGTCTCAGAGACAGAGAGAAAATCTTGAAAGCAGCTTGGGACAAGAGGTCTATAACCTACAAAGGTAGAAATATTAGATTGGCAGCAGGCTATCCACAGAGACCTGGCAGGCCAGAAGGGATTGTTATGATATATTCAGAGCAGTAAATGAGAAAAATATGCAGCCAAGAATACTGTCATTGAAAACAGAAGGCGAAATAAAAACTTTCCAGAACAAATAAAAACTAAAAGAATTTACAACACCAAACCAGCCCTACAAGAAATATTGAAAGGGGTCCTCTTAAGTAGAGAGTCTAAAAGTAACATAGACCAGAAAGGACCAGAGACAATATACAATCACAGTCACTTTACAGGCAATACAATGGCATTAAATTCATATCTTTCAGTAGTTAGTTACCCTGAATTAAAATAGGCTAAATGTCCCAATCAAAAGACACAGGCTATCAGAATGGATAAAAAAAAAAAAAAACAAGACCCATTGATATGTTGTCTGTAAGAAACTCATTTTAGGCCCAAAGACACCTCCAGATTTAAAGTAAGGGGGTGGAAAACAAACTCTTAAGCCAATGTCTTTGGCTGGTCCATCTATTCATTAATTCTTTAGTCAATATTGTCTCATAGATACCCAAAATATAAATCAAGATCTCCCAGTATCTGCACATATGAGAGCCACGATATAAGGTCTCAGTAACACTCCCTATATCCTTCGAGGTTCCAAACATTACTAAAGGTGAGCAAGACACCCATTTCATTTCACATAATACACAATGTTGTGGTCTTGAAAAAGACATTTAATTAAGCTTTCACCTCTCCTACTGGCCTCAGGCTACAGGTCTTATAGAGTGCCATAATGACTTACTTAGCAAGCTCAACTTCAATTAAATGAAACATGGCCCATTTCAGTCACCAGCCAAATATCAGGGGTGAGCTCCAATTAAGAGTCTGACTTCATTTTTGATGTTTGACTGCTGACAGTTTCAAGCCTTACCACTCCCGCTTCCTCTTATGTCCCACATGTGGTTAAGCTGGTAAGAAAGTTCTATCCTTTAGCTCCAATAGGAAGTTCACACCATGTAAGCCTGCCCCAGGGTGATGGTACTTTACCCCAGCCCCACCATAATCACAATAAAAAACAAGGCAGTCTTCTTTTCCTTGCTCTCACAAGCTATTTTCAGACCTACTTGGAAGCCTGCCTTGCCCTCCTTAGAAAGCTTCTTGAAGTGAGTAATAAACCTTTTCACACCCACAACAGTGTCTATATTATATCCCCGTTCTCTATGGAATTGGAGTCTTATCTGAAACTCCTACATCAAAAGTCATAGTTAAAATAAAAAGAGTCATCATTTCCACACTAGCTAGAAAGAAGTAGCTTTCAAAATACAAATGTATACATGCAAGAAGATAAAAAGAGATGGAAGATTTAAAAAGTATTATCATCCCTGCTCCCAGGAAAGTTGGAGTAAACAGAGACCAGATATAATTTATGAATTAAAACAACTAAAACTGTAACAATTAAACACCTGTGTAAAATATATGAAACAATGGCTTTCCAATATTGGAAAGCAGGCAACATGGAACAGGGATCACTGAAGGAGGAGGAATAGTGTGGTGAGCACTTCAATTCCCCCAGATTACTCCTCTTCTGGTGGTGGGATCTCAGACCAAGTCTGATAATTCCCATGAGTTGAGGAGACAGGGGAGAGAGATGGAAGAGGCCAAGGTGGCCAGTTTGTAAAGCACAGTACTGTAGAGTGGAGAGCTGCAAGAGAAAGCTCCAGAGATCTATAGAAAGTAAATATTGTTAAATATTGTTAAGTACTGATTAGTACATGCATGTACGATAAACTACCTGATGCTGGCAAAACAAAAAACAACAGACAAACAAAAACATCAGAAAGGAACCAAGGAAACAATCTCCAAAATTCACGTAGGGCTAGGAATCATTCGTGCTCCCATAAGACACAATGGAAAATCTTGTAATTCAAAGGGCACTAGGTAAAGTATTCAGAAGGGTATTACCCCAGTAGTGGAGCAAAATAACCTAGACTAAACCTCCCAAGATTCATCCTCACAAAGCATAAAAACAAACTTAAAAGGACCATATATAATATATATAAGACTTATACACTAAAAGTTCAAAATATTGCTGCAAAAAAAAAATTAACGACTTAAGCAAATAGAGACATATGCCATATTAATGAATCAGTTGATCAACATTGTTTAGATGTCATTTTCCCCAAAATTGATTGGGGAATTAAATGCAATCCAAATAAAATCCCAACATGTTTTTTTTTGTAAAAATTCAAAGGACAGATAATCAGCCAAGAATACAAGACCATTAATTCAAAGCGATACATGTACCCGGATGTTTACAATAGCCAAGATATGGAAGTAGCCCAAGTGTTAATCAATTGATGAATGGATAAAGAAGATGTGGTATATATCTATCTACCTACCTACCTGGATAGATAGACTTATATAATTATATACATACATTAAATATAATTTAAATATATAATATATAATATAAATAAAATTGCATATAATTTATATATTATGTATAAATTATATATATATATCTCATATAGAGATTATATCCATAGATACATTTCTATAACTCAGCCATAAAAAAGAGTGAAATCTTGCCATTTGCAACAACAAGGATGGAACTAGAGAGTATAATGCTAAATTAAGTAAGTCAGTTGGAGAAAGAAAAATACCATATGATTTTACTCATATGTAAATTCAAGAAATAAAACAAACAAGCAAAGGGAAAAATAAGAGAAAGAAAGACAAATCAAAAAACAGTCTCTTAATTATAGAGAACAAACTGATGACTATGGGGGGGGCAGGGCTGGCTTAAATAGGTGATGGGGATTAAGAAATGCACTTGTTATCAGGAGCACATGAAGATGTATAGAAGTGCTGAATTACTATATTGTATAACTGAAACTAATACAGCACTATATGTTAGCTAACCAGAATTAAAATCAAGGCTTTTTAAAAACACAGGTAGTAAAGAGGGGAATATTTTTAAATAAATAAACACTAATATATTAATAATAACTAACAATATATCAATCCACAAGAACCTTATAAAGTGATGTGTATGTTTTGGTGGTAATTTAATAAGACAGGAGATCAATAAAAGTTTTATAACCATAAAAAAGGAGAGATAGTCAACAAAACTACTTTGATAAAGATGAACGAAGCTGAGGGATTTACCCTTCTGGTTCCAAAAATTAAAAAGTTTCAATAACTGCGGCGCCTGGGTGGCTCAGTGGGTTAAAGCCTCTGCCTTCGGCTCAGGTCATGATCCCAGGGTCCTGGGATCGAGCCCCACATCGGCTCTCTGCTCAGTGGGGAGCCTGCTTTCTCCTCTCTCTCTCTCTGCCTCTCTGCCTACTTGTGATCTCTCTCTGTCTATCAAATAAATAAATAAATAAAATCTTAAAAAAAAAGTTTCAATAACTAACACAGTTTGGTATCATTAAAAAGATTGACAACGAGATCAGCAAAATGAAATAGCAAGTATATGGTCAATCAGTTTTCAACAAAGGTGCCAAGGTAGTTCAATGCAGAAATGATAATCTTCTTAACAAATGGTGCTGAAACAACTGGATAACCACATAATTAAGAAATGCACCCCACCCTTTACCTCACAACATATACAAAAATTAACCTGAAGTGGATCATAAACCATAAATTAAGAGCTAAAATTTCTAGAAGATAAATTAAGAGCTAAAATTTCTAGAAGAAAACTTAGGAGAAGATCTTCATCACCTTGGTTTTTGCAAAGATTTCTTATATAACACAAACTAAAAAGTCATTATATTTTATCTTATATTGTAGTAGACAATCTACTAAAACTCACTCAAGAAAAAGAGATAACCTAGATAGTCATGTATCTATTAAAGAAATATTAAAAAATGTTTCAACAAAGCAAATTCCAAGCCTAAATGATTTTGCTAGCAAATTCTACTAAACTTGTGAGAAATAAATAATACCAATTCTACACAATCTTTTCCAGAAATTGTAAGTGAAGATAACACTTTCAAACTAATTTTAGCAGGCCAATATTACTCTGATACCAAAAAATTATTAAGAAAATAAAACTACAGAACAATATTGTCATAAACTTAGACACAAAGATTTCCAAGCAAACATTAGCAAACTGAATTCAGCAATATTTTATTTATTTATTTATTTATTTATTTATTTATTTATTTCAGCGATGTTTTAAAAAGATAATATGATCATGACTGAGTGAGGTTTATCCTGGGAATGCAATGCTGATCAACACTCAAAAATCAATATAATGTATCATATTAACATACTAAAAAAGACCACATGATCATATGAAGAAATGTAGAAAAGGATTTGACAAAATTCACGATTTTTTCATGATTAATAAAATTTTAAAAAGTCAAAATGAAAGGAAAAATCCCTTACTTAACCTGGTAAAAGGAATTTATAAAATACCAACAAATAAGATAATAATGTTGAAAAACTGAATGTATTCCCTTTAAGATAAGGAACAAGGCAAGGATGTCTGTTCTCACATTTCTTTCCAATATGCCTGAAGGTTCTGACCATAGTAATAAAGCAAGAGAATAAAAAAGGAAAGAGATTATGCTGAGTGAAATAAGTCAAGCAGAGAGAGTCAATTACCAAATGATTTCATTTATTTGCGGAGCATAACAAATAACATGGAGGACATGGGGAGATGGAGAGGAGAAGGGAGTTGAGGGAAATTGGAAAGGGAGGTGAACCATGAGACACTATGGACTCTGAAAAACAAGCTGAGGGTTTTGAAGGGGTGGGGGATGTGAGGTTGGGGGAGCCAGGTGGTGGGTATTAAGGAGGCACGTATTGCATGGAGCAAAAACAATGGATACTATTACACTGAAAAGAAATTTAAAAAAAAAAAAAAAAAGGAAAGGCATCTATTCAGTTTGAAAAACAAGTAAACCTATCTCTATACACAGGTGATACAATTTTCTATGTAGAAGAATCCCCAAAAAAATTCAAAAAATTGCTGGAATTAATAAGTAAATTGAAGAGTCATAATATACAATATCAATATAAAAATTCATCTGTTACATAAGTGTATAAGTGAAAATTGAAATTTTGAAAAGAACTGCTTAGAACTCCAACAAAGGTTAAATACTGAGGTGTAAATCTGACAAAAATACATGCATGGTATGTATGCAAAGAACTTCAAAACACTGATGAAAGAAATTGAAGACTTTTTTAAAAAAAATGGAAAGGTATACAGTATCCATTAATTGGAAGGAAGAATATTGTCAAGATGTCAATTCTCCCCTAGTTGACCCATAGATTTAATGAAGTCCCAATAAAAAACCTGGAAGTATGATTCTTCTTCCCAGAAGATATAAAAAACTCCTTCTAAAGTTTAAATGGAAAAGTAAAATAATAAGAATAACCAAAAGAATTCAAAGCCAAAGTAAGATCAAAGTTAGAGAACCCACAACATCTGATTTTTCAGACTTACTACAAAGTTACAGTGACCAAAACAGGATGGTGTTAGTGAAAGGAAAATGATCAATGGAACAGAAGAGAAAATCTATAAAAACATAGACACAAATATTGTCAGTTTGTATTTGGCAATAGTGTGAAACCAATTCAGTGGAGATAGGATTTCTTTTCAACAAATGGCATAAAACAATTGACTACCCATAGGCAAAGAGAGGGAAAAAAGTTGACCTTAACCTATACTTCACTCTTCATACAAAAGAATAACTTAAAATGGATTGTAAACCTAGATTTTTTAAAAAAAATTTTATTTATTTGACAGACAGATCACAAGTAGGCAGAGAGGCCGGCAGAGAGAGAGAGGAGGAAGCAGGCTCCCCACTCAGCATCAAGCCCAATGTGGGGCTCGATCCCAGGACCCTGGGATCATGACCTGAACTGAAGGCAGAGGCTTTAACCCACTGAGCCACCCAGGTGCCCCTGTAAACCTAAATTTAAATGTAAAACCATATAACTGTAAAAGACAATGAAGGAAGGAAGGAGGGAAGGATGATGCTAACAGAATCCTAATTAGCATCCACTAGAAATGCATTTTCATTTTCCTAATTGCTTAGAGAAGGTTCTAGTCATCAAACTGAAAAAGGACTTCTCAAAAACTCTCTGTCCACTGAAAGAAGAGATAGGAACTTCCAAGATAAGGCACTTGGCATTGAGTTTCATGACGAAGATGTCCTATTAGGAACATACTCAGAAAAAAATCTATTAAATGATACTATCCAAGTCAGCCAGGAGTCATTGCCAAAGTAAAGTTACTTATTGCCTCATATTTTTCCAGAACAAACTTCCTATAGCCTTTGTTCCATTCTTTTTAACTTCATACTTTTATAGCTATAACCCTTGTCAATGACATGGTGTGACCTGTCAGGGACACTAAATGCTACTCACAGTTGACCTTTACCATTTTCATATCTTAATTCCCCAGGAGAGTTACTCTGAGACCCTCTCAAAAAAAAAAAAAAATTAGTACAATTTCATTTATGAAACATGGCATGACCCTGGTTGCCTTATAGTTGGACAAATTACCTTCCAAGGATGCTTACTTCATTAGGTAAATCAATGTTTTTACCTTATAAGCTCTAATTTTAAAAAATTAATAAATAAAAACAAAAACTCTCAGAGTCAAAGGCTGTTGCTAAGTCAACAAATGAGAAAACTACAGTAGAATGAATTGAACATTTATGTAGTGGAGGAACTTTCTCCTTATTAGGGTTGAAGACAGTTTGTAAAGTATTGTGAGAGGCAATGCTCGAGTGACTGGGAGATACTTGCAGTTGCTCAAGCGCCTTGCACTTGTTTTGCTTTCTTCTATTTCTTTCATTTTTTATTTTTTAACTAGGTGGTGACATGCTAAACAAAATCAACTCTGCTATTGATTTTTTGGGAGAACAAGAAAAGCAACGTTGGTCAGATAAGGTACTATGTAGTAAAGATGTAAAGTTGCACTTCACTATTAAAGTTTAACTAGAGACAAGTCAAATATTAAAAAGTAGAAGACAAGATGATGACTTTAAAAAGTCTTATCTAAATGAGCTTTCCTTGAAGGAAAAAAATTAATTCTATGCTTAGCAAGAGAAAATTTTATTGGAAAATTAAATATAAGATCAAATTACCCCTCTTACACTAGCTAGCTTTATTGATTTTATTTAGGTTTCCAATATTCCTTATCTTGTTTGATGAAACCAACTCATAGTTTATTGTCATGTTTAAGTCTTGCCTCCTCCACTCAGTCCTCATAAAAAGATCTCTCAAAAATCAAATCTGATTTTACCATCCTTGATTTTTTTTTTTTTTCAGAAAGATTTCCAATGACTCTTTCAAAAAATCAAAACCAAGACTTCTAGGCTGTGACCTAGCCATTCCACAGCCCAGCAGCAGCGCTGTCTTTGGATAGTCTCCACCCCCACCACTGTCCCTAGCTCACACACTTCACTTCACCAAGGCTGGAGTGTCACTTTTTACTGGAAAAATTAGACCCTTCCACTGATGACTTACAGAAAAAGGACTAGAATGAGAAAAGCGAGGCTCTTGCTTCAAGAACCAAGTTTAAAGGTGGCACAAAAATGCTCGGGAATCAAGACAAACACTAATGCAATGCTTTAAAAGTATAAATCAATGTAAAAAATTATAATAAATAAAAATCAAAATTTTAAATAAACACAGTATCAGTTATCCTTCATGAATTTCATTCTGCTTAGGGAAGCCTTCCTTACATTCAAAAACTAACTTAAATGTTATCTCTCTAAGGAAAATTCTCCTGCCTTCCCAGAGGATGGCATTTCTCTCTGCCCCTCCTCCACTGTCTTTTACTTCTTCTCTAATTGGTCTCCTGTCCATCTCTCCACTTACAACCCTTGTTGTAAAAGTGAGCACTTTCCAACTATCCCTGTATTGCAGTGATTACTACATATTAGGAATTCCACAAATGTCTCCTGTATGAATAAATAGTTTGGTTATGGTAAGTAGAGAGGAGGACACAAAATTTAGAGTCAGAAAGAGAAGTTTCAGTTCCACCTCCACAACTGATATATTTATCAAATTTTTAATGTTGGGTATCACTCTAAGCATCAGTTTCCTTACCTTTGGAGTAGGAATGATCTTGCTACCATAGGACTTTTGTAAGCTGGGTGTTTATCAAACGTTTGGAAAGAGTAGTCAAATAAAGAGAATAGACACTTATTTATTCCTATGAAGTGAATAAGGTAAAGAGAGAGAAAGGGGACTGTGGTTTACCCAGTTAAAAGAACTACATGTCTGAAAACAGAGGCAGGAAAAGCACCAAGCTCGTTGTTTGGGGAACTGCAGGCGGTTTACCGTGGCTTCATGTGAACAGCAGTGAGATATCATAGAAGCAGAAAGGAAACAAAGTATGCAGAATCCAGACCCTGAGTGAGGCTCTTGTCTGATATTTCATCGGGAAATAATATAATTGAGTTAACCTTGCATTAATAAGAATGAGTTTCTGCCAAAATTGTAAATAGGATTCATGGGCTAAGTTGAGTTTGGCTGGGGAGAAAAAGTTAAATTGAGCCATTATAAATACAAGTTTAAGAACTATTGTTTATTTCAAATATACCACAGGATAGAATTTACAGAGGAAGGTACAATGGGGATTTAAAAAATAAACCTTGAGATATTGGGAAAGTAGAATATATAAGATTTGGTAACAGATGGCAAGGATGCAGGGAAGTAATTATGAGTGTGGTATTTAGATTAGAAGTATAAGTCATGAGGAAGTATAATACATAAATAGAAACACCAGGATTTTACCTTTTTTCTAATATAAAATGGACACCAAATTTTCTGGCTTTAGTGGTAATCTCTTTCCTCAAAACACCTGTTCTACAGTTTTGTACCAGGGTTGCTTAGATTTCAAATATCTTTCTTGTCTTACTGCACAGAGCAAGAAAATAGAAGGAAGAAAGACAAAGCAGGAAGGAAGGAAGGAAAGAAAAAAGAAAGAATGGGGAGGGAGGACGGGCGGAAGGAAGCGAGGAAGGAAGAAGAGAAAAGAAAGAAGGGGAAGAAGGAAGGAAGGGAAGGAGAGGACGGAAGAAAAAAGCAACTCTAACGCAGATAAAATCATTTTCCAAATGAAAAGGTAACTGTATGAAAATACATATTAAAAAATAGGGTATCACTAATCTAGCAAAGCTTACATTTGAAAAGAAAGAATATTAGCACCACCTGTTTCTCAATTTATATATGGACTCTACAGTAGGAAGTTGTATCGTGGTTTTGACAGAGCATAGATGGTATAGCCAGAAGGGGTAACTGAAGAAGGTCTAGTGAAGGGGCCATCTACAAGATACGGGTAGAGTAAGGAAAACCAACAGCCCAGGACCAGCAACACTGGGAAGCTATTACCAGCTCTAGTCCAGGAGAGGAAGCAGTTACCAGAACTCATGGGAAGCTGTAGCTATAGCTCTGGGAAAGGGCTACCAGATGGGAGCTGTGACTTTAGGAATCTAGCCATTGCCGATTCTTAAGGCTGCAGGACAGTAACCTAACCCTTACTTCCTAGTCTCTAACGACCTGCTGATCTGTCTCATTGACTCAATTCCAATGGAAACCAGAAGGCTAGATCTCAGCTGATATTCGAGTGCCTGGGTGGCTCAGTGGGTTAAGCCTCTGCCTTTGCTCAGGTCATGATCTCAGGGTCCTGGGATCCAGGCCCGCATCAGACTCTCTGCTTGTCAGGGAGCCTGCTTCCCTTCTCTCTCTCTCTCTCTCTCTGCTTGCTTCTCTGCCTACTTGTGATCTTTCCCTGTGTCAAATAAATAAATAAAAATCTTAAAAATAAAAGCCTACGCCTCTCAGTTTGTGATGTTTTGTTATAGCAGCTCTGGCAAATGAATACAGGTGTCTTCGTGTACATGGACCACAATGAATCCCACTCTAGTCATAAGAATACCCCCTTAATAAAAAGGAACTAATTGTAAATTTGAACAACGTGTTTGCCTTTAGGCAGGACACTTTATCATTAGAGAAGTGTGTCTGTTTCTATGACACTGCAGTTTTAGTTGTATATAAAGCAGTGATAAAAATATGACTGGTTTTGTGATTGACAATTACAAAGGAAGGGGATAAATGTCTATTTAATTAACTATTGGTACAGAACAGGAAATTTCATAACACCTTAGAGTGGTAATTCTAATTTCATCCTAAGTAAAAATCCTAAAAATCACTTAGGGATTTCTTTTTTGTAATTGTGTACTCATTGAATTTGTAATTCTTGAACTGCACCATATGTGCTGGGAAAGTGAATTGTTAATATAAAATTAGGAATTTCTGGATTTAGAGGATATTTATTTAAATTCTAGCATTGGCAACTCTTTTGTTATGAAGAGATTTACCAAAGCAAATCCATCAGTTCTGAAGTCAGATTTCCATATGTAAATTTCAAGTGAAGAACAGATTTGAAATTACTTTTCTCACAATCTCATGAATCCATAAATGGACTATAGCAAAGTTGATAGTTACTTGCTATCTTCACAAACATTCCATCATTTCCACATTGCTTCAATATTTGAATCTGTCAGTATGTCATCACTTAAACATACCATCTTCCCACCAAGCTTGCTCCTCCTCCTGTCTCATATTTCTGCAATGTTAGCACAATTTTTTTAATTGACCAGGCAAGAACTTAATTATTCTAGGTTTGCTTCTGTATTAGTCTGGGTTCTCCAGGGAAACCAAGCCAATAGGATATATCTTGATAACTAGAAAGACACATTATGAAGGATTAGTTCACAGTTGCAGAGACTGAAAAGTCCCACAGTCAACTATCTGCAAGGAAAGCCAGTGGTGACCCAAGAAAGCCCATGTTGTAATTCCAATCCAAAGTTCTGAGAACCAAGGGAGCAGGTAAGTCCTAGTCCAACTCTGAAGGCCTGAGGACCTGGAGCACCAATGTGCAAGGACAGGAGAAGATTAATATTCTAGCTCAGGCAGAGGGCAAACTTGCACTTCCTCATCATTTTTGTACTATTCAAGCCCTCCATGGGTTGGATGGTCCCTCCCGCAATGGCGAGGGAAATCTTCCATACTCCATCTATAAATTCAAATGCTAATCTCTTCCAGAAACAGACATACTCAGAAATAATGTTTTGCCAGCTATCTAGGCATCCCATAGCCCAATTAAGCTGACACATAAAATTAACCATCACACTTTCATCTTTTTCCATATGAGTCAAGGCCTACAGATTCTATATTTGTACTGTCCTCTGCATGCCACTACGGTAGTCCCCCCCACTTTTC
Source organism: Mustela nivalis (assembly GCF_964662115.1). Taxonomy (NCBI): domain Eukaryota; kingdom Metazoa; phylum Chordata; class Mammalia; order Carnivora; family Mustelidae; genus Mustela; species Mustela nivalis. Next base: position 37,868,002 of record NC_139026.1, read on the forward strand.
CCTGGGGATATATTCCAAGATCATAGTGGATGCCTGAACCCAAGGATAGTACCTAATCCTGTATTTACTGTTTGTTCCTATACATACATACTTATGATAAAGTTTACCTTATAAATTAGGCACAGTAAGAGATTGACAACAACTATAATAAAATAGAGTAATTATAGTATAGAGTAATTATAACAATATAGTGTGATAGAAGTTATATAAATGTAGTCTATACTCTATACAATGAGTAAATATCTCATTGTATTATACACATCCTTCTACTTGTATCATTGTGAGATGATGCAATGCCTACATGAAGAGACGAAGTGAGGTGAGTGACGTGGGCATTGTGATGTCATGTTGGGGTACATTTCAATGATTCATCAGGAGAGTCCTCTGCTTCCAGACCACTGTTAACCATGGATAACAGACACCAGAGATAAGTGGGGTCTACTGTCCCTCCTTTCAACTGCATTTGCTCACCCTATCAAAGCAGCCTATTGAGGATATCTTCACCTGTCAAAGTTTTTTTCTTTATACCAGCCTATCTCGTTTAATATTCCCTTAAGCACAATATTATTTAAGTTACTCTTCTGCACAAAATTCAAGGGTTCTCCATATCTTAACAAAAAAAAATCAACATTTTAAGATTATCATGATTTGTATTCAACTTATTCTCTCTTCACTTCCTCCTACTCCTACTTACCATTTTCCACATTCATCTCATTTTTCCCTTTTTCCATACCTTTTCCCAAAACTTTCTCTTCACTCAATATGCCCCTATCTCTACCAATTCAAAGGCCCATTTCTTTTTTTTTTTTTTAAGATTTTTATTTATTTATTTGACAGAGAGAGACACAGCAAGAGGGAACACAAGCAGGGTGGGTGGGAGAGGGAGAAGCAAGCTTACTGCTGAGCAGGAGCAATGCGGGGCTCCATCCTAGGACTCTGGGATCCTGACCTGAGCTGAAGGCAGATGCTTAATGCCTGAGCCACCCAGGCATCCCAACAAGGCCAGTTTCAAAGATAACTTTTTCCTTTTCTTAAGTTTTATATAGTCACATGCTCCCCTATTCTACATATGTGGGTCCAGTGGATTTCTGAAGGCAGAATCTTTTGGAGTTTCGACAAAGAATATGGGCACCTTCCATTTGTTAAGAAATATCCCCAGTAGAGCCTGATCAGTCTCTTGAAATCAAACACATCAATTTTTATGTATTAAAACATCAATAAAAGCACACTGAATGGGATGAATAAAAACTTTGGGTAGCATGTCAATTCAAGTCAGAATTTACAATTAAATGAATTTCCCATAAACTTAATTTTTAAAAAAACTCAAGTTTTCAGAGCTTTACAGATTTTAGAATTGTGGATAAGGGTTTGTGGGGTTGGGGTTTTTCATATACTTAAAATTCCTTAAGATTTACTAATTTCTAATTGGTTTGTATTTGTTTATACCCATATACAAGGACAATTTATAGTTGAGCAGGTACTATAATAAATAGTACACACATGCACACACATGCATCAATAAGGAACCTACTGGAAAAACAGAAACCACTGCAGGAACTTAAAACAGATAGGGGTGTCTGGGTGGCTCAGTTGGTTGAGGGTCTGCCTTTGGCTCAGGTCATGATCTTGCGGTGTTGGGATGAAACCCTGCATTGGGTTCCCTGCTCAGTGGGGAGTCTGCTTCTCCCCCTCCCTCTGCCCTGCTTGTGCTCTCTGTCTCTGTCTCTCTCTCTCTCTCTCTTTCTCTCGCTCTCAAATAAATAAATAAACAAATAAATAGAATTTACAGCAGAGAAACTGATTCAGGGAATTTGGTCATGCAAATGGTTAGAGGAACTGAGAACCAAACAGGGAAGAATGAGGTAACCCAGAGAGCAGCAAGAGCAGGAAGTTACAGTCAGTTACATTTAGGATTGAGAGACAGAGGAGGTGATATTGCGGGAACCCAGGGGTTAGGGACACCTGAAGGAAGCAGGAAGAAAGGTGATGGTCCAGCGGGAGCCACTGTCATGGAGGAGATGCAGCTGCTGCCCAAGGATATCCCCAAGCAGAGAGGAAAGAAGACAGATGCCCCGGATTCTCCTTTCTTTCCACACCTCCAGTCTTCCACCCCAGCCAGAAGCCTGTTGACACAGGACCCTGGGGAATGGAGCCTGGAGGCGTGAGACCCTCTGTGATATGAGCTAGAGCTGGGGATGGGCAGGACTAGACCTGAACATAAACAATCCCCAAGCAGCCTCATACAATATGTTCCCTTAACTCTTATACCCTATAAGGAAGGCACTATTATTATCTTTTACAAAAAAAAAAAAAAAAAAAAAAAAAACTGAGATAGAAAGAGGTTAAGAATGTGCTGAGCTAGTTGACAGTGGAATCACAATGCCAACCCAATTCTATATCCAGAGCCTATCCTCCTAAACTGCGAGATTTCCTGGAACTTAGTAGATACTCAAGATATTTCTTTATTGAGCACTTCCTAGGTTGAGCCCAGAGACAGAAATACAGATGAAAGCCAAAAGTTACTTGCCATTTGCAATGATGTGGATGGAACTAGAGGGTATTATGCTAAGTGAAATAAATCAATCACAGAAAGACAACTACCATATTATCTCCCTGATAGGAGGAATTTGAAAGTGTGGGAGGCTTGGGGGGTAGGGAAGGAAAAAATGAAGCAAGATGGGATCGGGAAGGAGACAAACCATAAAAGACTTTTAATCTCACAAAACAAACTGAGGGTTGCTGGGGGGTGGTAGGGGTAGAGATGGGGTGGTTGGGTTATGGACATTGGGGAGGGTATGGGCTATGGTGAGTGCTGTGAAGTGTGTAAACCTGAGGATTCACAGACCTGCACCCCTGGGGCAAATAATACATTATATGTTAATAAAAATAATTAATTAAAAAAGAAAGCCTAAAGTTAGAACGCTATTGAACTCAACATTACTCAACTCAATTAACATTTCAGGCAGCTGAAAAAAATAACTGTTGACCCTTCATAATTTTGACAGCAGTTCTAATTAATAGCACAGTCAAAAACCCCATATTCCTGCTACATTTAGACATAATGTCAGCTCTTTACTTTATGTGAGAAAAATTGCCAGGTAAGTAGTGGCAACTGCGGAGGAGAATATTCATTTCTCACTCAAAAACCAGCAATAGTTTATGGCTAGATATAAGAAAAGCCTTATTTATTTACTGCCAATAAAATGCAAGTCTCGGAATGTATAAGGTTTAGGAAGGCCAAACAAGCCCTCCTCTAAACCCTTTCAGTCTGATTTCCCTTTTTTTTTTATGCTTAAAAAAAGGCAGGTAGGGGAGAAGGCCAATAAGAAAGAGTGGAGAGAAAAGATAGGAAAACTCACTTTTTGAACTAGATAATACTTACACTAAAAAAGATAAAATAGAACAGAACCTTATTACTAACTGACCCACCAATACATGGAGTTTTCCAAAATGAACAGTCATACCATGTGGTCCTAAAGTTAAAAGATACACAGATATGTAGAAAGCCATGGGGTGCCTGGGTGGCTCAGTTGGTTAAACATCTGCCTTCCACTCAGGTCATGATTCCAGGAGTCCCAGAATCAATCCCCTTGTCAGAATCTCTGCTCCGTGGGGTATCTGCTTCTCCCTCTGACCCTCCCCCCTGCTCATGTTCTGTCACTTTCTATCTAAAATAAATAAATAAAATCTTTAAAAAAAAAAAAAAAGGAGAGAGAAATGTAGCAAGCCTTTTATGATTGTTGTTACCTTCGTCCCAGCAAAGTTGGGATCTCCTAATCCAACTAATACTAAGAATATCCAAATGTGCCTCAGTTTTTCCCTTTTCCTTTCTACAGGCCCTCTGTCTTGCTCAAGTACCATGGAAAGGTAAAGCAGGGAGCAGAAATCTAGCTTTCCTTTACAAGTTGGTATTATTTTTAAATGAAAAAAAAAGACATTTGGAATTTCTATTTCTATTTCTATAGTTGCAATAATACACTGCCTTAGTTGCGTTTTTACAACCATTAGCAAAAAATGCTTTTTCACCTACATACTGCTTTTCTTTGTGGTAATGTCTCTATTGTTAATACCTACCTCAAAATTCTTTTCTGATTCTGATAGTTTCACAGGTCAACTGAAAAGTATGAAATAAAAGAACTTGTGTCAGTGTACTTGGAAGTTTCAATTCAAGGCCATACTATCCTTCTGTAGAAATCTTAGGGAATAATTTCTAGCTTAGCAGGACAGAAAAGAAATAAACATATACTTTCCTGTCGCCCTCATTCAAAAACTATGTCTTATTTAGGGTAAGTCAATACAACATCATCTCTTAAATTACCTGGAAGAAAAAACTAGACTAATTTGGAGAATCAGTGTTAGAAACTACTGCTTTGCCTGCTTTCTGATAGTCCCATCTGAACCTGTTGAGAGTCTTTTGTTGTAGGCTCAATTATGCATAGGATCATGGGGCATGTTTCTGCTTTTCTGCTTTTAGTATAGTAATTTTCCTAAATAGAAGTGTTTGTCAACTGTGTTTTAGGTTTTGGGTATTGGTCTGTGATTTTATTTCCCTAAAGTCATGGTCTTAACTTACAATAAAAGTCCTTGAATTGACAGGCTGCTAAGTCTATAAGTAATTTTATGGAGATGTCTGAGATTTGTTGAGCTTTCTGGAAATTTAATAAAAACAATTTGAAAAGTCAAAAACACAATTATTTCATAATGCCTTATACTAGATACTCAATGAACATTTATGAATTAATTTTTTAAATAGAAGAAAAAACAAATTAATGACAAATGTTGGATTTTTATAATAGGGGATTGGATTTGTTACCTATCCTTAAATTCTAGAAACACTCAAGGGTCATCTGTGACTATAAATTGCCTTAGACCCACAGACTGTTTTACTCTTGAGTTCCTTCAGAGGAACTCTGCTCTACTCTTGGATGAGTGCCCTCCAGTCCCAGCTATTTATTTGCATCTACTTTGTCATTAGGTTTAGAACATACTGTGCCTTTGTCACTATTTGTTCTAGTACCTCTGACCTCTCAGCTTCAAGCTGGAATTTGGGAGGGAAAATCTTAGCATCTTCCTTAACAAAGAATGAAGCACAAAGTTGACTGGGTCTCTGCCTTTTCCTTTTTTTTTTTTTTTTTTCTTCCCATTCTTAAAGACCTCTTTCACATCATCAAACTGTGCTCTGTAGGATTTGGCTCTGACACAGCTGAGCCGTAAGAAAATCTATTTTCTTCCGTTCTTTTCTACCAAACTTCCAACTCCCCAGAGCCACTGCTGTTCACCACATCAAGGTCTTGCTTGCTATCATTGCTCCTCTCTGACAAGAAGCCTGCCATACTCACATGACCGTGTCCTTTCTGGTCCTAGAAGAAATTAGTCTAATTTCATAAATTGTCATGGACAGTGACAGCCAGACCAAGAGGCTGCAGGGCCAGGTGACTCTGCCATGGAATGTAGTTTCTTGATTGAGTAAAAAGAAGGGAAATCAGAAGCCCCAGATCTATCACAACCGGGATTGGGAAGGCAAGTTATTTGACCTCTCTGAACTTAATTTCCTCAATCAAAAAAAAAAAAAAAAAAGAATGGTAATGATAATTACCATATGTGGTTGTAAAGATATCTGTGAAAAGTGCCTACAAAGTGAGTTTCAAAGTGATACAAAGTTAATGATTAGATATTTTTGGATTCTATGAGGCACAGAATTCATGATGCTCTTGAGGTTAATATTAATTTTTAAATGTCATATAAATTGGAGATCCATTCACAATGATATTAATAATTTGTTAACTGCTCCCCCCATGTCTAATCCCCACCCTTCCCTCCATTCTGGAAAATCTACCTTCCACAAGAAGTCCATCTAAAGGGAACAGTAAATGTTTAAATTTCCAAGTCCATGCTCTGCAAAAGCATTACTAATTTAGGTACATAAAATGCCTCTATTCCCACAGAATTTTTTTTAGATAGAATTTTTCTTTTAATGTCTTCAGATTAACTGATATTTTAGACCTTAAAGACATCACAAGATGGTTTGTTTTGGGCTACTCTGTCTTGCCAGGATTTTGAAATTAATCTTATTGTGAGTCCTATAATCTATTATTTCAGCCACACACAACTCCAGAATTAAATAACTGAACATTTTTTGTCTTCTTTTTCTCTGTAATTTCTTTAAGATGCAAATATAAAACAAAGCATGATTTTTCAGAGACAGATTTTAAAAGTTAAAAAAAAATAAAGGGTGTCTATGTTTAAGTCTTTCTCTTCTTAGACTTATCCCAGGTTATAGATATGAGATTCAGAGAACCCACACACTTCCCTAAATTATACACAATTGTACGTGCATTCATCTTTCTGAGGAAAGGGTCCTTCCTATTCAGTGACAATTCCTGACTCAACTAAGGTGAATAACAACTGCTCTTCATGGCCCTAAAGTGAAAACCAATGTTAATGGATGTCTGTGAAATTAAGACGTACTTTGAGTTTTCTTCCATCTACCACCAAGCTGCAGGTCTTTTCTCCAGTAATTATTGTATTTGTTTGCTGCCTTAGAAACAGCCAAAAGCCAGTGACTGGCACATCACTAGCTGCTCAGATGAATGATAAATGTGAGTGGATGAGTCCTGAATGTTACCCTTTGATCCCCCAGCTTGCTGGGGTATCTCTCTGGAGTTTTCTTTGTAGGGCAGTTTGGAAGTTTCTTTTGAACAGCTTTCTTTTTTCATTTTTATTAGATAAGAAATTACTCTACATTCTGTTCAGCAGGGAACACATTATTCTGTCAAAGCTACAGAGAAAGAGAAGCATTTTCAAAATGAATATCACAGAGGAGAGATATAATTCTTGAAAGAAGTTTGGCTCAGTAAGACAACCAGAAAAAAATATTTTGGAAAGATTTATGAGAAGCAATGAACTTAGGTCATGTTGGACTTTCTATTTGAGGGAGAGCAAGCTCCCTTCTATAATTATTGACATTGATTTTTGTTGTTGTTTTCATTAGAAACTATATCAAGAGATGTACAAAGTGTCAGAGTATTTGGGATGCCTCTGAATACACAGAAGAAATATATACCTCTCTCCAGCCAAGTAAATTATTCTCTGAGGGCAAATTGAGCCCTATTTATATAGAGCCATTAACTCTTTTAGCATGAGAGAATTTCTAGATAGAGAATGTAGACAGTACACCTGAAGAGCATACTACATAAGCAGCTTACTCTTCTGATAAGATCAGAATCACTATGCTATAAATAAAATAGGACAGATGTGTTACTTGGAGCACATATTTACTACCTATGTTCTGCCTTCTTCATCCTTCAAGAGCAAGAAACATACTTAATCAAATATGATCAACCTGAATCAAGTATCTTCTGTTCAAAAGAAAACAACAACAAAAAAACAAAAACAACAACAAAAAAAACACCTCGGAGATGAACTCTGATCAACACCACCTCTTAATTAGAGATTCAAGAGTTTCTCCCTACCATCCAACAAAGCTAGAATTTGACATTGGGAAGTATACACAATCCTGCAGGACTCCAGAAGGTAGAGGACAAAAAATGAAGAATGGAAAAAACAAAGTTAAGAGAAGGAGAGAAAGAGCCTTTGTTCAATTAATGAAAGAAAAGGATGTATCTATCAGCAGAGATCACTTTAAACAGAGGCAACTTAAGCAGTGACATCTAGCCCTTCATTTGAGGTGTTCTAGAAGTTTTTCCCATTCATGTGTTCCCTATCCCCACGCTACCTCCAATTCAAGTCCACAGCCCCTTACTGGAAACCTAAGAGGCCAGCAGAATTTGGAGCTCTGAATTGTTTGGACTACAGAAAGTTAATTTGAGTACATATACTTTAGGGGTATCTGAGTGGCTCAGTTGGTTAAGTGTCTGCCTTCGGATCCCATGATCCCAGAGTCCTGGGATCAAGTCCCACATCGATCGAGTCCAACATCAAGTCCTGAATTGGGGTCCCTGCTCAGTGGGGAGCCTGCTTCTCCCTCTGTCCCTCCCCCCACTTGTGCACACACACACACTCTCTCTCTAAAATAAATAAATAAAATTTTTTTAAAAAAGAGTGCTTATACTTTATATTATGTAACGTTCTATAGCTGGATACCATCATTGAATACATTAATATTTTTGCTGCAAAATATATGAATATCCACCCTAAATGTGAAAACAAAGACTATAAATAGTCTATGTTAATTTATGCCATGTTTAGACCCAAATATATCAGGTAGGACTTTGTCACCAAATTATTCTTTCAAGATGAAATACTACTATGTTAATTCATCCTGCACGGTTTTTCCCACATCTCACAACCACACCTTCCCATAGAAATCACTAGTGGCTTGAGTGGCACTAAGTTCTCCAAATTTCATTCTAATATTTAAATAAAAATGAGTCAAGCTCTTCTCCAATGAAGAGTGGGAAACTTCCTGCCTGCCACCCTGCCAGATCTCTAAGCCTTCTCTGATTTGCCCTTTCTGCTGAGTTCCATCTTACTCGCATCTAACTTCTGATGTCTGCTTTGTGTTCTCTGCTTTGTGTGACCCAACTGTGGCATATAACCCCTTTTCCTTTGAGTATCCGATACAAACAAAGCAAAGTGGGGATATAAAGGAGGAAAGAAATACAGATGATATTAAGGCTATAGAATGAATGGGACTCGGATTTATAGGCTCCCAGAAAAGGAGAGATATTATGTTCCTGGCTTGGATGAAAGCTTAGGAATAGTGCTTCCTACCAATATAGATATGGAGAAGTTTCACTGAAAATGTCTTACATTCTGTATCATCATTTTACCAAAGACATAGAGATAATGCTGGGGTAGGCAGACTACATCACAGCATAACACAGAAAATGAATGAAAAATGGAAACTTCAGAGCCCTTCTCCATTCCCATCACTTGGGACTTTAACTGCCTGTCTCTTCCCAGGACTGCAGACTCTGGTTATGATTTTGACATTCCTCTCATTACCTCTGAGCTGTCCGATACAGTGACCTACTAGCCATGTGTGCCCACTGAGCTCTTAAAATTTGGCTAGCCCAAACTGGAATGTACTGTCAAGATAAAATATATGACTAAAATTAACTTCACCTGTTTCTCTCAATTTTTTTTTAAATCTAGCTTATAGAAAGCTTAAAAGTATATGGAAGACTCACACTATGTTTTTCTTGGATGGTGCTGATGTAAGTCTTTCCTTTATCATTTCCCTCTCAAGAGTCTCTCTCCTTCTCTCTTGGTCTTCTTTCAAAACTTCTTTCAAAAGTTCGTATACCCATTCAGTATACAAAGCAAGCAATATAGCTCCCCCTTGATCTGTCTATCTTATCTTGACCAAGTCCACTTGAAAATGAGGGAGGACAGTGTGAAGAGGGAGTGTGGGGGACGGTTTCCCGTTTCATCCTCAGAGTGGCTGTTCGGGTGCTTCCTTAAATATGGTTTATTTTTATTCAAAGACAAATTATGTTGCTAGCCTTAAATCTTTCTACAACAAACATATAAAGAAAAAATATATTTACCAGCCATTAACCCTGAAGACTCTGTAGAACTTGAGCCACTTGAAATGCTTGATTTTATGTCTCTGCTGAACTGATGTGAAAAATCTTGAATGGCGGTTGATACTCTGTCTGAATCTCAGAGAATCCAAGACTGGGAAGCAAACCAAGAAAAATTGCCATCCTTTAAAAGGATTTCATCCAGAGCATGGCAAGATGTAATGAAAGAAGTCTGCCTCTTCACTTAATCATTGCCTATGTACTGAGCCCCTACAAAAAAGGAATGGTGTAAGGGCTGGGCAATAGGTGCTCAGCACACCCAAGTTCCCTGGAGGCAGTATCCTTCTTCCCTGGACACTGAGTGCCAATAAATAAGTGCCTGATATCCTCCTCTCCATACCTGATCATTGTTACTTTCTGATGGTATAACTTGATGGTTAAAAAATGAGTCATTAATGTCATCTTCCTATTAGAGGAGAAAAATAAAGATAAGATAACACCAATGTTAAATTCCACAAAGTAATCCAAAAGGTAAGAGAAAGATCATTTAACAGTCTATTTTATTAATATAGCTAATAAAAATATCTTGTCTTTTTTTCCCTTGAAATCACCAGCCTAGTTCATGCAATTTAAGAACTCAGGAAATGTGACAGAGTATAATTACCTGCTCCTATCTTTAAAAAAAAAAAAAAAAAAAAAAAAAAAAAAAAAAAAAAAGGTACCAGAATGAAAAGATCATTGAATTCTAATATACATCTGCAAGAGTTATAGAAAAATCACTGGTTATTTATGATTCTTGTGGAGCATGCTACTTTTTATTAACAATCATCAGAACAATTCGAACTTTGTACATACATTATTTTTCTGAAGATAAATTTGGTAGGTTAGGTGAATTTTAAAAGTTACTATGAAGTACTATGCCTCCATCAGAAAGAATGAATACCCTACCCACTTAAGCCCCCATGTTGCATCACCACTGCTGTGAAGTGTGTAAACCTGGTGATTCACAGACCTGTACCCCTGGGGATAAAAATATATGTTTATAAAAAATAAAAAATTAAAAGTCAAAAAAAAAAAAAAAGAAAGAATGAATACCCAACTTTTGTAGAAACATGGACAAGACTGGAAGAAATTATCCTGAGGGAAATAAGTCAAGCAGAGAGAGTCAATTATCATATGGTTTCACTTATTTGTGGAGCATAACAAATAGCATGGAGGACATGGGGAGTTAGAGAAGAGAAGAGAGTTGGAGGAAATTGGAAGGGGAGGTGAACCATGAGAGACTATGGACTCTGAAAAACAATCTGAGGGGTCTGAAGTGGCGGGGGAGTGGGAGGTTGGGGTACCAGGTGGTGGGTATTATAGAGGGCACGGATTGCATGGAGCACTGGGTGTGGTGCAAAAATAATGAATACTGTTAGGCTGAAAATAAATAAAAAATAAATTTTTAAAAAAGTTATTCTAGATATGTTTATATCATAAATGTAAAGTCCCTCAATTCTTACCACCACAGAAGTCCACATATATTCCCAAAGATAACAGCCCTTCTCTCTTAATTAGTTGAAATTTCACATCATTTAGATACTTTAAAAGCTCAAATTCGTGTTTAAAAACTAGTAAAGATAACAGCTGGCACCATATATTAACTAAGTGCTAGGCACCATTCTAAGCACTTGGCATATACTGATTTACTCAATCCTTACAAGATTCAGAGTAAATATTATTATTTTCCATATTTTACAGATAAGGAAACTGAAGCACAGAGAGATTAAGGAATTTGCCCAAGTTCTCTAGGCCATTAGGGGCAGAACTTGGGTGATCCCAACCCAGTGAGTCTGACGCCGGAGTCTTCACTTTTCAGCTTTGTGCTGTACTTCTTAACAAAATAATAACTAATTATAGTAAATGACATTTGATGTGGTTATTTAATTAATAATGCTAAAACTGTCCGAAAACACATCTTCTGACAAAACTGAGCACAACTAGTAAACAAAGCAGACATCAAAATCCATCTACCTTAAAACTAAACTCCAGGTACAGTCCCTCAAAATGATCTGTATACCAAATATTTATTCTATTCTATGTTGCCTTGCATTTTTTACGACCAGCAGTTGGGATGATTGCTTTTGTATTTGTCCTCTATGTAAAGTTTTGTGTCATAACTAGCATAATTATAAAATTGTAATATCAATATAAAAAAAAAAAAATCTGTATACACCAGCAAATTATCTCTAAACATCAGCGGCAGTTGCACTGACCCCAGAAGTTGAAATACAGAAAGTTGTTGGCCAAGCTGAAAAACAAACAAACAAAAAAAATGTAAGAGTTGCTACACTAAGAGCAGCGTGAGGTAGCATGAGGGGATCAGTGCTGCAGTCCCCGAGGGAAATGATTAGGCCAAAAATGGCAGTAGCAGAGGGAATGAAGAAAGGGGGATGGGTGAAGTGGATGGAACTTAGGTGGAGGTGACTTGGCTACTGAATGGGTGTAACAACAACAACAAAAGACATATTTGAGATCATTGCTCAGGGACCTGGCTTGAATGAGGCTAAGAGAACGAAGATGCCTGACATACATTAGTGTAGGGGGCAGGGAAGGAAAGGCAAGTTTGAAGGTATAGACAGTGAATTCAGTTTGGGAAGTGTTTGGTTTAAAGTGGGTCAAATGGGTAAAGGGGTAAAAGGAGGATACTTGTGATGAGAACTGGGTGTGGTTATGTAAGTGATGAATCTCTTAACTCTACTCCTGAAACTAATATTGCACTGTATGTTAACAAACTGAAATTTAAATAAAAACTTGGACCAAATAAATAGATAAAGTGTGAATGAAATATCAGTTGATGATGTCTGGGTAGTGGCTAGAAGAATAAATCTGAAGAGAGGCCTACATTGAATAGAGAGTGGCCATCACCACCTACATTATAGTTTCAACTATCGGCACATGACCCCTAGGTCCCTAGTGTTTCTAAAGGCAGCCTTCCTAAAGTTATTTTATTAAAATTCTTCTCATATTCATGAGGTACCAACTATACTAATGGCACTGTGATAAACACTGTGGAAATTCAAAAAGGTCTAAAAGTATATTTTAATTTTACACACCCCAAAAGAGCTTGCATTTGAACAGAGTAAGAAGACTAACTCATAAGACACAATCTGACAAAAGTCATCATAGAAACACAAAACCTTTCAGGTAATTGAATAAACCATATTAGTTGGAGAGATCAGGGAATATTTAATAAGGGAAGAGGCATTTGACAAAGACAAGGTGAAAAAAGGACAGGAAAAATGAAGGATGACATGGTAGTAGAAGGAACCACTTCTAGTGTTAGTCAAGGCTTAGTTGCAGAGGGCAGAATCCATACCAACCTCTTTTAAATTGAAAGGGATTGCTCTAATTCCCAGGTATTCAAGTGTGTCAAGAGTAAATAGAAGAACTAAATAAACTAACACTGGGCAGAGTGTCCAAGAATAATTTCCAAGTTCTCACTGTGGGAATGAAATTCCTAGATATCACCTCACATGTCACCATCAAGGAGCTGCCACTTCCAAGGCCAGCCCCAGGACCATCTGTCTCTACAGCAATCTGCACCAGCAAAACCAATACTTTTTACCCTTCTTCCCTTCAGGACATAATTTAAATCTCATTAATCAATTTGACCAGATCTAACTCACATCTGGCATCCTTGCTAAGAGATATGCGTTTTAGCTTTCTAGTCTCCACAATACTGCAGAACACACTAAAAGGAATATGGAAAAGATAGGTAAGATAATACATCTGCCACACTGAACATTTTCAGAGACTTGTAATTAGCTGAGGAACCAACCATACACCCACCAATTCATTTGCTCATTCATCTAAAAAACATTTTGGTGTTAGCAATGTGCCAATACTCAATATTAATTTTACATTTCTATCTTTACTCTTTTATTCTCTGAGAACACATCCTATTCAGCTACAGTCTGTTATTGTACTCTTGCCACTTTATAATGTAAAATATGATTTTATAGATTTTCTTGACATTTGCTTTTATTGCCTGAAAATGCTAATTTAGCTCTTGGCTTTCTGTATTGGAATCATGACTATTAAAGTAGTTGATATTCTTATCTTGCATCTGGTAGCAAAAGCTCTCATAATCTTTGAAATGAAGAAGATTAGGGGCGCCTGGGTGGCTCAGTGGGTTAAGCCTCTGCCTTCAGCTCAGGTCATGATCCCAGGGTCCTGGGATTGAGCCCCACATCAGGCTCTCTGCTCAGCGGGGTTCTGCCCTGTGGGGGGAAAAAAAAAAGAAGAAGATTAAAAAACTTCTTCACCCATTCCCATTCCTCTGGGGAACATATGCTCTCATCTTCATTTAATCATCATCATGCATAATGGTAATAAGGAGAAGGAGGAGGAAGAGGAGAAGAATAGCACTAACAATTTTGTAGTGCTTACCATGTGCAATGCACATGCTAACATTCAACTTAGATTGCTAAACTAAGTTTAGCTAAACATTTAATTTAGTTTATTTCTTTTAATTCTTCTAACAACTTTGTTAGAGAGGTTCCACAATTATCATTATGTTACAGATGAGGAAACTAAGAATATGAAAGAATAAAATAATCCTATCAACCAACTGGAAGTTTTAACTGAGTATAATTATAATTCTAAGCCCTCCTTTCTAACATAAAGAAAGGAGCCCTTCCTGAAACTAATATAGCATGTTAACTATACTTCAATAGTTTAAAAAGGAAGGAAGGAGGGAAGAAAGAAAGAGGGAGGGAAGAGAGGCAAGAATGAAGGGAGGGAAAGAGGGAGAGACACACACAAGTGAAGGGAGGAAGGAAGTGCTTGTCCAAGGGCAAGCTTGAGTAAGAATCCCCTATACCTGTAAGGAACACATACATTTTGATTCATAACAAGTTACTCCACATCTGTATAACTGACTGTGTGGTTGTCTGGAAAAGTGGTATCTAGCTTAACTCTGTCCTCTTTGAAAAGGAAACTCCAACTCTAATTCTACTTATAAACTGTAATACTCCATTGTACTAACATCAAAATATGTGGAACTCTATTTTCTTCATGGAGCCTATTATATTAGCACCTTGATCTGAAAGGTTGAAAGTCATCAGGAAGATAGTTCTTCCGCAAGAACAAAAATACAAATTAGAGCTCCATTTTTTAATCATTGTGAAGCAGGTCTTGTCCAAGATTTTAATGGAAAGATCTTCAGCCATCCTGGCAGCAGCCTCAGAAAATAAATCTTGTTCCCCAAGCCTGGGTTCCGGTGACTATCCTGGCATCAGATCCTGACATTAATAAACTTAGAAACATGAGACAAGAGTGCCTGGCATAGGGTCCCAGCTTGCTGTTAATTTGTGATGTGGTTTTAAATAAGTCATTTAACTTCTTCTCTATTTGCTTCCTCATCTGTAAAATCAGGATTAAAAATAAATTCTCAGAATTTGGTCAGCATTAATTAGTGTTTTGAAAGCATATTAAGACCTGAGCACAGAGTAAGATAATGCTAAATCATCCAAATAAGTGTCCTGATGTGTCCAGGGTCAAATACTTAATTCGGTAAGAGATTTTGGTCAATCCCATTTCTTATAAGTTCATCAAAGTACTGTCCAGGCAGTGACCTATTTGAAACACTATACCAATGTCTTTCACTGTGTACACATGAACATGAGTATTCATAATTGATTGTTCATGAAGATCATAGAACTAGATGGTAATTGAATTTTTACTAAAATAACAATTCAGTGATATTCTTTCTTTGTTGCTTAGAAATTTCTTTGTAACATGAAATTATAGTAACTACTGGCATTTCATTATAAAACGGACAGCTACAATTGACTTAACAGAATAAAATTTAAAAGATTAAATCTACCCTTGCTGATTACACTTTAAACAATCCTGTTTTATTGTCCTAAAAAAGAGCTTTTCTTATATGAAATTGTCCAAAATTTGCACTTTATTCCTGTGAGTAGCAACAGTGATCCTGTCAAGAAATACATATTTAACATTATCATGTACCAAGCAATATTCCTGGTATTGGGAGTAAAATAGTAAGCAAAACAGATCAAATCTCTATCCTTGTGAAGCTTACATTCTAGTGGAATGCAAGGAAAGAAATATGAGAAATAAACATAAATAAAATATATAGGATGTCTGTGCAAGTAAATGCTATTTAAAAAATAAAACAGGAGAAAAATCACAAGGAATGATGAAATATCTGGAAGGGTTGGATTAGAGCAAGGATAGAGATTGTGAATAGGGTGGTCAGAAAAGGTGTCCCTGGTAGAAAACTTTTGAACAAGACCAATAGCTTTATTTGTCTGTCTGGAAAAAATACATTCCAGGTAGATGGAAGAGCTAGTCCAAAATCTTGAGGCATTCCTTGAATATTTGGAAACCAGCAGATGGAAGACAGGATGGAAGGAGCAGAGAAAACTAGGTACTGAAGGTCAACAATATAGCATGAGGTATGCCCCTGAGGTCAAAAAGGTATTATATTATCCTCATGTGGAGAATAAATTGTATGAGGACAAGACAGTGGCTGGGGGACCTGGCAAGAGGTTATTGTACTAATGCAGATAAAGAATATGCTGTCTGGGACCAGAATAATGGTGATGAAGGTGACTGCACTCTCAATATATTTTAAATTTAAAGCTAAGAGGGTTTACCAAATGATCTGTTTTGGAATGTGAAAGAAAGGGAAAAGAAGAAAGATGTTAATATTTTTAGACTAAGTATTCAGAATAGAATTGCCATTAACAAAGATGGGGAAAACTTGAAGAAGAACATGCTTTGGGGAAAAGCAGAAGTTTATTTTCAGGCAGCTTTAATTGGAAAATGTTATTAAGCATCCAAAATGAGACTTAAAACAGACATGGCATATACAAGATCAGAATTCAAGAGAGAAGTCCAGGCTAAAGAAACAAATTAAGCCTTATCAACCTATAGAGAGGAGAATGCTTAAAGCCATGAGGATCTATAAGATTGTATGAGAGTGAGAATAGCAAAAAAGACAAAATAATTCAGAACGATTCTTTTGTTAAAACCTAAATGTCTAACTCCAGTGATTCAAAGGTGCACATGTACCTCAATGTTTATAGCAGCAGTGTCCACAATAGCCAAATCATGGAGAAAGCCCAGATGCCCAGTGAGAGATAAATGGATAAAGAAGATATAATGTGGGTGTGCACACACATGCGTGCACGCACACACACACAGGAATATTACTTAGCCATCAAAAAGAATAAAATCTTGCCATTTGCAATGACACTGATGGAACTAGAGGGTATTATGCTAAGTGAAATAACTCAGTAAGAGAAAGATAAATACCATATGATTTCCCTCATATGTGGAATTTAAGAAATAAAACAGATTAACATAAGGGAAGGGAAGGAAAAATAAAATAAGATGAAAACAGAGAGAGAGGCAAGCCACAAGAGACTCTTAACTATAGGGAACAAACTGAGGGTTGCTGAAGGGGACATGGGTGTGGAGATGGGGTAACTGGGTGATAGCCATTAAGGAAAGCACGTGATATAATGAGCACTGAGTGTTGTATGCAACTGATGAATCACTAAATTCTACCTCTGAAATGAGTAATACAGTATATGTTAACTAAATTAAATTTAAATAAAAATTAAAAGAAAAATAAATGTCCAAATTATAGGGAAAAAAAGTGTTGCTCTTACAGCAAATTTTGAGTATACAATATAGTATTCTGAACTAAAGTCACTGTGCTATATATTAGATGCCCCAAACTTATTCATCTTATAAATGAATTTTTTCATTGTGAATATATAAGGTGATGGATATGCTAATTAGCTTGGTTGTTGAAAAACTATTCACAGTGTATATATATCAAATCATCACATTATACATCTTAAGTACACCATTGTTATTTGTCAACTACACATCAGTAAAACTAAAACAAAATGTTAAAAAAAATTATGTTTAACTACATATAAAAACACTTTCATCTTCAGAAAAACAAAGATCACCCAGGCTTCAAATCATCTGAGTAGCCCAGAATATCTTAAACCTGACCCTTGAGAAGGTGATACTGGATTGTTAATGCCCTCAGGAACTTGGCAGAAACCATAAGAGTCCTTTACTGAGGAATATAATATATGTTTAGGCCTCAAAGTATTTCTGTAGTCAATTTTCCATTGTCATATTTGATAAGCAATCAAAGGTAACGAGGTACACAAGAAGATACGGCAAAAACAACAGACAATAGAAAGATATCCACAGGGGCTCCAGATACTGGAATTTCCAAAATTAGATTTTAGCATAACCATGCTTACTTTAGTCATGGAAAGCAGACAACTGAAAAACTATAAGAATAAATCATAGCAAACTTGAAAAGAGCTAAAATTATAATTACCAAAATTAAGAAGTCATGGAAGGATTTAAAGACAAATTATATCTGGCTGAAGAGAGAAATAGGGAACTGGAAAAACTCAGAAAAAAATAATCCAGTAGAGAAAAATCAAAGCATATGGTTAAGAGAGCTAGAGTACACTATGAAGTTCAACATATAACTGGATTGCTAAAAAGAAGGGGACAGAGCATTAAAGAGATGATAACTAATAATTTTCTAAAATGAATGAAATGTATCAACCCATAGATTCAAGAAGACCATTAATTTCTATGCAGAATAAACAAAAAATAAAGAGAATATTTCCAATGACTAAACCTTGTAGAACTTCAATATTTAGAAGTTGGAGACATCGACAAATGAATGGATAAAGGAGATATGATAATATTGTTCAGTATGAAAAGTAAGGAAATCCCACTGTTTTGACAATATGGGTGGACCTTGGGGCATTACACTTAGTGAGATACCCAAACAGAGAAACAGAGATATTGTATATTTGTATATAATCAGAATATTAAAAAGTCAAACTCCTAGAAACAGAAAGTAGACTGGTGTTTACTAGGAGTTGAGGCACAGAGGGATTGGGAGATGTTAAAGTCCATAGGAAAATGAGAGCTCATCAGTTGGGAGGAAGATAGCAGATTCCTAAAGAAGGTAGCATTTGAGATGGACATCAAAGGAGAGATAGAATTTCAATAAATGGAGATAAACCACTTATCTGAATTTTATTTAGAGAATAATACGAAATCATTGTATGTTTTAGAACAGGAAGAATAATCTGATGTGGTACATAAAATGATTTGAGAAGAAAAGAAACTAAATGTTGGAAGACTTCTCTTGGTGGTCTATGCCAACAGTCTGGGTGAATAGTGAAAGAAAGAGGATGATAGTATTGAGAAAGGAAGGGAAAGAAAAAAATGAATCCCTGATTATTTCAGTCAGCTATTGCTTTAACAATACCATTTAACAAGCAATGCTGAAATGCAGTGGCTCTAAAAAACAGTATATTTTCTTGATTAGACATCTGGTCTAGGGTTTAGGTGATCTAGTTTGGGCTTGATTAGGCTTAGGTCCAAGTTTTAAGTTGGGTCCACATCTGACCCATGTGTCTCTTAACTTCCTTGGGACTAGTGCAAATAGAAGAAATTAGAGAAATACAAAATAGTTTACTCTGAGGAACAAATAAATTAAGAGAAGAAAAACATTATAAAGTAGCTGAAAAGTTGATTAGAATGTTTAGGCTGTGAAGAGACCAACGACAGGTGGTTCCAAATTCTTTGAAGCTAGATTAATTTCAAGTAAATTCCATGTGTAAGCATCTCCAATATGAATCTCAAAATGAGGAATTTAACAATTCAGGAAAGATATTATGATACTTCATTGATTTAGAGGACGCATTTTCATTCGTATATTCAGTAACATTGATTCAACACTTCCTATATACCAGGTGCTAGCATAGGCACTTACACCAAAATAAATAAGACAACAAGCCTTTTTTTGGGAGGAGTCTATAGTCCAGAAGAATAGGTAGACATAAATAATAATTATATGATAATTATTAATAAATAATAAATAAATAATTATGATGATAAGTAGAAAATGCTGCTGTAACACAGAAGAGAGAATAGTTAACTTTGACTTGGGGTGGGTCCATGGGATGGGCGTGGAATTCTGAAAGAGTGCTTTGTGCAACTGAGGCATATGTGAAGTGTAATCAAAGTTGGAGAGCAAAGACAGCAAAAACATTCCTAGAAGAGGAATCTCCATAAGCAAAAAATATTTTTAAATTTTATTATTGATTTCACAGACAGAGATCACAAATAGGCAGAGAGGCAGGCAGAGAGAGAGGAGGGAGTAGACTTCCTGCTGAGCAGAGAGCCTGATGCAGGGCTTGATCCCAGGACCTTGAGATCATGACCTGAGCTGAAGGCAGAGGCTTTAACCCACTGAACCACCCAGGTGCCCCACAAGCAAAAATTTTTTTAAAAAGCAAAAGAGATTATGTTCTAAAATCAGTAACATGGTGGGGTAGAGTGGGGGTGAGGATAACTGGTAATAAAGTCAGGAAGCAAAGTAGCAAAGAGCCAGCTTCTAGGGGTCAGAGTAGTTTTTGATGATATTTGATCATTATCCTAGAGGATAATTAAGAACCATTAATGGATTTTAAGGAGGGGGGAGTAAAATCTATGCCATGCCCAACTTGAAACTTGATTTCTTTCCCCACTCACCCAGTCAAAATCATCATATCTTAAAGATTTTAATTCCTTGAGTTTTTTAAGTCTGTATCATCCTCTCCATCTCTATAGTTACCAACCCAGTTCAGATTCTCTTTGTACTATTTTTATAAATAGCCCTCTGGTTACTGCATTAGTTATCTATTGCTACATAAAAAATTATTCTAAAACTTAGACAATTTAAACAATAATGAACAGAATTTCTTTAGTTTAGGAAACATCAAGCTATTCATTTTGGTTGTTGTTGTTGTCATTGTTTAAAATGATCTCTGGCTTCAGAATGTCCTTTTCCTCTAGCACCCATGCCCAGTCCTATGTCCATCTTTCTCCCTAAATTATCTTTTGTTCATCTTTCAAGATACATTTCAGGAGATATTTTGCCCAGCAAGTCCTTCCTGAGTCCCTCTTCCAACTTCAACTCTAGAATCCTATACTTTTCCTTAATGCTTCCTAAATACTGTGTGTATATTTTCATCCTCTTATGAATCACATTCTAGAATTATTAACCAATTATACACCTGTCCCCTCTGCTAAATAGGGAACATTTGAGGTTTTTTTTTTTTGTTTTGTTTTTTGTTTTTTGTTTTTTGTTTTTTTTTTTTTTTTTTTGACAGAGAGAGATTACAAGTAGGCAGAGAGGCAGGCAGAGAGAGAGGAGGAAGCAGGCTCCCCGCTGAGCAGAGAGCCCGACGCGGGGCTCGATCCCAGGACCCTGGGATCATGACCTGAGCCGAAGGCAGAGGCTTTAACCCACTGAGCCACCCAGGCGCCCCACATTTGGGGGTTTTAAATCTTGTCATATTCATACAAGTATTCACAGCACAAAAATGTCTAAAATAATAGACACTCAATGAATATTTGTTGAAACAATCACTGACTAGATTTGCATGGTAGAAAGATTGTTTTAGTAGTGATAAAAATATATATATGCACGAGAGGCTGCAGAAAATGAGGTCAGGGAAGCCAGTTCAGAGGTCATTTAGATACTTAAGCTGATGCCATTTAGATCCTTAAGATGATAAAGTGGTAAGGATAGATTTAAATGATATTTACAAATTGAATCAATGGAACTCGGTGAGAAATTGTGAAGAGGGAAAGCATGAAAGTTTCAGTGGAAAGAGATGGTTGAATGTAGGAAGGATTACCCAAAAGAGAATAGACTGAAAAAATCTGAAGGAATTAGTACAGTTTCTGAGACAGAGTAAGTGCTCAACTAATGTTTGCTGGCCTTTCTTATCTCCTTTCCTCACTTCTCCTGCCCCTCTCTTCCTTCCTCCCTTCCTTCTTCCCTTCCTTCCTTCCTTCCTCAATTCTTTCCTTCCTTCCATCCTTCTTCTTTGTGATCAAAGTGGAGCCAGGGTCAGGAAAGGGGAAAGGGAGAGAGGTGAGGAGGGAAGAGGAAAGAAGACATTGAGGTGAAAGAAGGAAGAAATAAAGAAAGAAAACCTTTTTTATCGGGCAAATTTTAAATACAGAGGCAAGATCTTAGTAACAAGCATTAGGATTGTTTCCTTAGATACAAGAAAAATAAGTAACTAAAACCTAATCTTGGTAATTTAGATGGATTTAGTCACTTTACTTGTATTTTAAACTCAAAGATCAAAATAAATGAACTGACTTTAAGAGTCGAGTGAAATGCATTTTTGATATAAATGCAACAGGAGAGATGCATAAAGAGAGGGGAAATTAACTATTCATCTCCCCCTTTCTGACTCATTTCCCTGTTGAAAGTGGGAGAAAACATTCATATATCGTAATGTGATCTTCAAAACCACCTCCATAATAGTCAATTTGCTTGATATGCGGGTGAGAGGAGCAGGGCAGGAAAACCTTCATTCACTTGGAGTACATACCTGGTCCTGAAGAGTGTTGTGGCTGAAATGATCAGCAGACAGCATTATGTTTTACAGAAGAAGAGGGTCACATATAATTGGTATATAGTACATCTGGAGCATCTGTGCAGATTTTCAATGAATCCAAAGCAAGTTAGAGAGATGTAGAGTCATAACTGATTTTTTGACATCCTTGTTGATGCTCCAACAAAAGTTGGAAGAGAAGACAATGTGAAACTATTGCCCAAAACCTTCGGCTCCTCTGACAAATGGTATGAAGCAGCAGAGATGAATCTTGCCTGCATAGATTAAGTTTTGTTTCTCATTCTGTTTTCTTCCTGGTAGATAAAAATGCCCAGGGCCCTGAGGTCTATTCTGGAATATGGTAACTGGTATTCACATAGGCATGCTTTCTATATAGTTTTGTATTTTTAAATTTTCAACAAAAGCAGCCCATAAAAATGCACCAGATAAATGAACTAAACCTGGAAATTGGAAAATACAAGAGATAATGTAAGTAACATTTAAATGATGACATGTAATAGATTACAATAAGCAGATTATAGGGGTTCAGCATGACTTGCATAGGTATAGTTCCACAAAAAGACACAGACAATGAGAAAGAATATAAGTTAGCCATTTCTCAAACCATAATGCACACTAGAAGCATCAAAATCTCTTTTGCTAAGAGATATTGGGGCCCTACCTCCAAAGTTTCTGACTCAGCTGGTCTGTGGTGAAGCCCAATAACTGACATTTCAAACAAGTTCCCAGGTGAGACTGAGAAACCAGAATACAGTTAATGGTGAAGGACATGAAATCTTTATTGAAATTATATGTTTGTTCAAACTTTATTTTTGCTATTTCAACAATGCAAAATATTAAAAAGGCTGGGGAATCAAACTGAAACAGCTTCAACTTCCAGCTCCACATGGATCTGCTGTGAAACTTTGGGAAAGTTACTAAACATCTCTAACCAACAATATCATCATCTAAAATAACCAAAATAATGAGATCTATCTCATATGGTTTGAGGATGAAATGAAATTATGTAAATCACTTCATTTCATGGATGGCACGTAATAAAGCTAAATAAATACCACTTGTTATTGTTATCATTATTATTATTATAAAAGAAATTATTCTGCATGGTACACATAGTACGTGTGCAGAAAATGTCAGTTACCCTCTCCTGGCTTATTAAATGAAATAGAACATGAAGCTAATTCTCATAGGACACCATTCACTAGAAATGAAATAATTAGTTGGTCAATGTCATCCTTTAAAAAAATAATTTAGTACACAGCATGTGCAAAGTTCTTTTTCAACTCTCAAGGTGTTTCCATCTTCTTAAGGAAAGAGGACATAGAAAAACAGTATTAAGTATTGGGAACTACACCCCCAAAGAAATGACTGAGGAAAAAAACGTTTTAAGGAGCAGCAGCAGTTACTTTGAGCTGGGGTACAAAAGAATGATTCATGGAGGAGGTCAACAGTGGAATTTGTCATTTGGAGGCTCTCCGGCATCTGACTGTCCTTCTCCTAACAATATTTAACTCCTCCTTTTGGGAAAGCCCATGGTATACATACTCTTGCTTGGAAGTACTTTTCTGGAAACAGAGGTCCCGTCCACAAACTGGACCGAATAAATGGACATATGACTTAGTCTGGGCCAAATGGATGCTCTGTGCCAGGCCTTAGAATTCTGAGAGGGATGTGAGTGATAGGAGATACTTGGAGGTCAAGGTCATGGTAGCTGCAGTGGCAGTGACCGAGTCCTTAATGGGTTCTCCTTGCTGAGAGATGCTTGCTCGTATGTCTTCTGCTTCTTGACTTTCTAGAGTTTTATTGGTTCCAGCTGCCCCAAACTTATCTGCTAGCCTCCTGTGAATTCTGAGTCCTTCTAGTAAATTTTGCTTTCTCATGGTTTTTGTGGTAGACAGCAAGGTAGAGCTTAAGTTAACCAGTGTTCCCTTTCATTGCTTTGAACCAAGAACTAACTGATAGCATATCAAACATGCATAAGTTTTCAAAGATAGATCAAATTCATAAAAGCAGAAAAGAAAGATCATGGTTTTAATACAAGATATGGCAGAGATGCGGGAATGGGCTTGGGAACAATTCCTAGATTCATTTGATCAACAAACAAGAGGTTGATACAAAGAAATCGTGGAAAAACCACTCTTCAGCAAATCAGTCTGGGAAATCCTTAGCCTCCCTCTTCAGACAATTCCTAAGCCCATTCAGCACAACTTTACTCATTAGGCAAAAATCACAGCAGAAACCATAGAACTCAGTTTGGCTACCTCCCCACTCCCCCAACCTCCACCACCCCCACATCTCTCTAGTAATGTAACAACCAAAATTTGCTTACTCTAGTCTATTGGCTGGCTATTTCCTTAGATCACCTGTCAGTCTGTCCTCAGACTATCTTATTCTTTCTCATTTAGAGTCCCTAATATTCTTCAACCCATTTCTGCATCAGCTTCG
This sequence comes from Mustela nivalis, assembly GCF_964662115.1. NCBI lineage: Eukaryota > Metazoa > Chordata > Mammalia > Carnivora > Mustelidae > Mustela > Mustela nivalis. The sequence continues at coordinate 37,892,423 of NC_139026.1, forward strand.
TTTCAACTATCTACTCTTCAAATTGTCTTTGATTGCACAGCCCTGACCTCTAGCTCATGCAATGCAGTCTAAGCTTCAGACTAAATTGCTCTACTTCAGCATCTACATCCAAGATGACCACTGATATGTTTTCTCTACCTCTTCACTGGGTGTATTGGTCTAGTTTTAAGGGAAATATATCCTCAAGAACAGATACATTCCCACCTGGCTTAAATCCAGCCACTTCCAAGCAGAGAGCATGATGGAGTGACTTGTTTAAAAAAAAAAAAAAAATGTTTGGATGAAAAAATATGGCAGCAGCTTAGTAACAGTTGGAATGAGGAAAAAATTGAATACAAAGAGACTGGTTGAGAAAAAGCATGACATAGGACTTGGACAAGGGTGGTATGTAACAGTGGGACTTGGAAGGAAAAAAGGAGATAGAGTAATACAAAGGAGAAATAGACAAGACTTAAGATTGAGTAGAAAAGGGATAGAGATGAATCCATTGTAATTTCTGGTTTGAATCCATGACCAAAATAGAGAAATAGAGCATCTGCTGGTTTTGAGAAACGGTTTTATATACTTTCACAGATGTTAAGAGAAGAAAGGAAGACTTTCAAGGCAGTGAGGGCAATCAACAAGACAAATGTTATAGGAAAGTGAAAAAAAAAATTAAGAGTCAGTTTTTAAAAGGCTTTGATATGTTTCCTAAAAGGTCACTGATGATTATGAAAAAAACCTTGAGGAAAGTGATGAGACTGAATTCGAATCAGAAGAAAATAAAGAATGAATAGGCAGGAAATAGAGGTGTCAAGTATTAAAGTATTTTAGGGAAGTTTGGAAGTGAAAAGAAAGCGGAAAAAAATGAGGCAATGATTCGAGATGTTGAAGTCAAGGAAGGGTGATACCACCCTCCTTACAAAGCTATAAGGAAACCGTGTGATGGTCTTTTCTGCTAGTATTACAAGTCAAGATTTTTAACCTTAAAAGTCACTGTTTTCTAAAAAGGTCTGGTAGTCTCATGTTAACACCTGTTGCCTTAACAGGTTATAACATAATAGTTGATTACATAGACACTGTTTCAGAAACATGGGAAAATATAATTAAGGCAAAAAAGACAGAGGTACTGACAAGTCTTATTCACACCTTTCTACTCTCTAAATGAACTTGGTTTTGTTGGACGTGAAAACAAGACACAGAGAAAAGGGTTTTTAATTCAAAGCTTATACTCTCTCTCCTGAGAGTATGTTTAAAATTAATTGCTTTATAACATCCAGAGGGCAAGTGAGGACTCAAGTTGCAGGGCAACTACATGGATTTCTGCGTTTGGAAACTTGGTCTTTCCAAGTCCTAGAAATGAAAACAAAGCATATATGAAAAATGACTGTCCTGCTCTTATTTGAGTGTTTGCATACTGTTCCCATAAAGGAGCAGAAACCCAGTGCCAGACTTGTGTATACTCAGAAAGGTAAAAAAGATAGCATCTCCGGAATGAGGCTGGAGAAATGTGACTCATCTCTTTTGTTCCTTGCCAAGCTTACCTTGACATTTACTTTTATAAACACAGTCAGCAAAGACTATGCAAAAAAAAAAAATTATTTTCTGAATCTACATCTGGATTTTTTCTCCACTGCCACATCTTGACCAGCTAGGAGAATTTTCCCCTTTTCCATTACATAGTAAGGCTAGTAATTACCCATGCAGTGGACCTTGTAGTGTACCCTACATCTAACTTCCTCCTTGCCTGCTAGCCTCATTTCAGCTTTGCCATAGCCCTGCATACTGAGCTAAGGACAATCATTTTTGCCTCCATTGATTATCAAGATATGTCATGACCCTCATGTAAGGGGACACAGATACCTGATATTATTTCGGTGTTGGGAGATAGTGCACTTATTTTCTTTTCCCCCAATCTTTCAGTGTTTAGGGTTCTTGTTTTTGTTTTTCTTTATTTAAATTCAATTAGGAAACATATAATACATTGTTAGTTTTTGATGTAATGTTCAATTATTCACTAGTTGTACTTCTTTGGTTTATACTTTAGAATGCATCGTTGAACTAAGTTCCTAAGTTAGAAGTGTATCTGTATGTCAAGCTTAAATGTGATCTCAAATACCTTTTTTCTTTTTAGTTATCTACATGACTCAAAGGAAAGGAATGGTTTTGATAATTACTTGTTTTAATCAACCTAAAAACATTCAAAGAAGTTTGTGTGAACCTCAGATGGATTGGGCTGGAATTCTTTGTATTAGTTGAATGATGATTCTGCATATATCTCTCATGTTTCCAAAATCATGTTCTGAAACTAGTACATATGGTAAGTGTGTGTCATCTCATATACTCTCTGTGCATTTCTTACATTCTTACTGCTCAACAACTCAGGCACACCTCCAATTACTGGAACTCAAAACAAATTGTTCCTGTTTAAGATTACTGAGGGCTGAAAAGATGGCCCCACAAACCCACAGAGAACTTCCCACTATGGATATATACTATCTTATCATCCTCACAATGGCAACTAAGCCCTTTTAGCCATGTTGTATTATAATATTAGACCATCTACATGATACAAAGTAGACAGTTTTAGTGTCAATTATTCTATTTACTTGATCAATTTAGAAAACCAAACAAGATCAAGCTGCTACTACAATTGCTTTTTTTTTTTTTTTTAACCTGAGGTAGTTGAATTTACTTTGTGTTGTACAGTTTCTCCCCTCTAGGGAGGAATGAGTGACTTCTATAGGATGGCTTCTAAAGATGAGGGGGTTGTACATAATTAATGTTCACAACAATACTATGTTAGGGTCAGGAGTTTCTCTTCTAGAATATCTGATGGAAGAGCTTCAGGGGCAAGACTCTGAGTTAAAGGTAGGCCTAGGAGAGTCACCTTAAAGGCTTCATGTGTTGAGATGGCTTTCAAGGTTGTCATGAGTTGGTTCCTGAACCAAAGATTTGCATACAGGTGGTTTTTTGTAGGGTATTCTCAAGAACAACGCATATAAGGGAGTAAGGGATGCAGGACAGGGCAGAGGGACAGGGGAGCTGTGCTACACTTGCAAGAGAGGACTCAGCCCATCCCACAAGTTCTCAGAAGTTGAGGAAGATCCCTCAGATCTGACCTGCACCTTCATGCCCCTCCCATTTCACACCCGTTTTCACCATCTTCACACCCATCAACCAGTCACAGGAAACCCAATGGTCCCAGGAATAAGATGTAGCCTTGGCAGCCAAAAGAATTTCCTGGGGTAGGGATCAACTATGAGCCCCCAGCAGCCAACACCGCTGGCCCAGGGGAATGAGGGTCTTGGTGTTAAAGGCAGGACCTTGAGGACACACCACAGCATCCACTCCTGGTGTGGATAAAGAAAATTGTATGGTTTCCTCAACCTCAAGTTGATCCTTTGCTATGCCACTGCCTAAGGACCCCAGAGTCCAAGGACAAATTTGTGAACATGTAAGATTTTTAATGGTTATGATTTTATGTTGATGAAAATCTTTTAACAATTCACCTTATCCTGTCTAGATCTAAAACTTCTCTTTGTAGGAATAATTCAAATTGAAGAACATTTTCATAGAATAAACCTTTGGTCTCTTAAATCAGTATTTCTCAAACTAGGATTTTTTTTTTTTTTTTGAGAGATCCTTAAGGAAGAGGAGATCCTTGGGACATTTTTTATAAGGAGGTTATACATTATTCTCTGTAAATAAATACAGGAAACTCTCTTAGCAGGTGTTATAGCAACTCTAGGCCTCAACAGTTACCTGTGCAAGAAAAGAGCCATGATGTTAAGTCACCAAGTGGATTCTTAAACAAAGTAGTTGAAGGGAAGAAGGAAGAAGAGAAAGAAAGACAAAACAATGGGAGTGGTGGGACTACCTGGGCTCAAGGCTTAGAAAGACTTGGAATCAAATCCCATGTGTGCTGCTGTTTACTACCTGGATGACATTAGAGAAATAATTACGATTTTTGAATCATTTATGCTCTCATTTATAACATTTGTCTACTCTCAAGGTTGTTGTGAAGACCAAATAAAATAATCCAGTAAGGATTCAACATAGTGCCTGGCATATTTAGAAACCCTAAAGAAATAATACATATTATAATTTGTCAATAAATCTTTGCAGTTGCTTTACTATAACTTACCATACATCTTTTTTGCATTATCTGAAAAAAAGGCATTAAGAAGGAGATAATTAGAAATCTATCACCGTAGCTATCCCATCCTATGATTGGCCTAATGTGGGTGACATAATCAAGCTAAAGACAAAGACTCAAAAAAGACAGCATTTTCAGGCTTTTTGTTGCTTGGGTGGAAGAGTGGGTGAAGTGGGGATGGGAGAAAAAGTCTGAAAAGCCTCACTTAATGAGATCAAAAGAATAGTAGTATTGCTTGTAAGAGAAGATGAAAACTGTGTTAAAAGGAAAACAAGCAAACACTCTCTAAAGAGAACTGGTGAAAGGATATATTATGTGTACAAAGTTGTGAGTCAGGGAGTTCTAGACATAAAGAAGGCATTCGACAGATATTCCTTGAACTGAAATACATCGTGTAACTAGAGTCAACAAGACCTTGTTTACTAACTAGCATCTTAAAATGGAAAAATATAATGAATCCCTACAATGAGCCAAAATATATATATTAAGGACTTGAATATATAAAGATAAATACGACATAACCTCCACATTTGCAGAGCTCACTGCTTAGGTGTGAGAGTGATATGTCAACAAATCACCCCAATACAGTACATTGGAAATCCAATGCACTAACACTGATGGGAAGTGTTGAGCTTAAGGATTTTGACATTTTATTGTAATCAATAGCAAGACAATAAAGACTTATAAGCAAAGGGCAGGCATTATTTGAATTTGTTGTTTTTGGAAAACATTACATTTATTCATCTTTTTTTTTTTTTGATGTTTTCATTTATCTGTTATTACCGGGTACTGTCTAGTGAGCAAAATAGAGAACCTCTATCACTCCAGTTAAAATGCTCGCAGCAGGAGGAACTGAAGTTATGTGGCTCTTGTGGCCAAGAGACCAGGTAAGAAGCTGTTGCATTTATCCTGTGAAGAAATGGTGGAGAGGAACGAAAGGATTCAAGACATAGTCGGGGGAGAGTCCTGCATTCTTCAGAGAATTCAGAATTGTGTTTCATTTGCCTTAGAGAGATGCGTGCCTGATGCCTTTTGATCCTAATTCGAAAATCTTGGATTTTGTGGCTGTCAGCTGGGTCAAAAGGTCAACCCCTTGATGCTGTTTCCTCTCTTCTTCCCACTGTCTTTTCTGGGGCATAAACAATCATGCTCCTCACATTCCCATCAGATAGGAAATTGTGATTGCAGGGAAATGGGCCAAAATTAGCCAGCTTCCTCCTTATAAGCAGGCCTCTTCTCAGTAAATATTCTATTTACTTTGTAACAAGAAACTCTGTTTAATATCCAGTATCAATATCAAAAGGCAATCCTGTTCCTTTTCTTTAAATGACCAAAAAAACAGATCTAAGATTAAACACTTCTTAAGACAGGAGTTTTAGGACCTCTCTCAGTCAGACTCTGCCTGATAAAAATGACTTCTCCAGGATGCTATTTTTAGCCATCATCTTTTTCCTACCAAAATATGTTCTTACTAGTACAAAATGTCAGCTCACATGCAGTAAGAGTCATTTCTCCTCAATTTTGTTATTAGTAAAAATAACTCCACCCAAACAAAGCAAATGATATCTGAGTTTTTGAAATGATATCAATTAAACAATATTCTGTATTACTCTAAAAGGCTGTGGTACAGAATTACTGATAGAGCTACTGTTCATTATATTCTGTAAATGTAATTGAATTTAGAGTTTGTTTATAATTAAGCATTTTTGGCATATGAAATCCAATGTCTTCTTCACCTCCTAAGCCACAAGCAGACCTCCACCCAGTTCTGCTTGTTTGCCCAAATCAACAGATAACGTAGTTAACTGTCTTTGCAAAATTGGTTGGCATCAGTCTGTCTCAATGATACTTCATAGCCTGATGGCAGCTTAGACCTTTCTACAAATTTGTATGATCAAGGAGCTCAGGCTAAGAGTACAGAATATGTATCTTTACAACACAAGTAGCTCTAATGTCCTTCATCTTAGCCTGTCAAGTTCACCTCTTCCCTGCCTTAGGCTTAGCTCTGAAACTAGACAGTATCTCAGAGTGTTCTTGTGGCTCCAATAATAGAGCAGGCGCACATCCCCTCCTCCTAACACACACACACACACACACACACACACACACACTCCCCTCTTTAAAGGAAAGTTAAAAATAGCCCAAATAAGAAGTGAAGAACACCAGTGCAAGAGATTGGCTAGGGGCAATGATAAAAACAACACGCTGGAGGGTACTGTCCAGGCTTCCTGAAGGGGGTCATTTAAAAGATGAGCTTGGAAGGAAGAGGGATGTTTTGAAAAACAGCAGTAGTAGAAAAGGCATTTCGGATTGAGGGGAATATGCGCAAATAATGAAATCAAGAAAACACAGTGTCCAAGCAAATCTGTGAGACCCAATTTGGCTGCAGTTGGTTCTGTGGATACTAGTAAAACACAACCTGGTGGATAAGGTAGGCTTATTAGTTTGTGGATTGTTCTAGATCCTACAGGGGAAAAAAGGATAAATTTAATTTGGTAGATTCTTGGAAGCAATTGATGTCATAAAGAAGAAAAAAAAACATCAGATGCTTTAGGTAGATTATTCTGGTAAGCAGTTTTCAGAGCGAACAAGAGAAACAAGAGGCAAAGAGTAAGGAAAACATGAGGGGATTATTTCAGGCAAAATGTACTCAAAGCCTAAGCTAAAGTGATGGCACTAGGAATAGGAATGATGTAACAGATTCAAGAGTCATTGTGAAGTTACATTCTACATAACTGGGCTTCTTACGGTGACTGCAGAAGAAGCAGGAGTCATAGATCATTTCAAGGTCTCCAATCTAAATTAACTGAATGATTCAAATGTCATTAATGGGAAAAGCAAAGCAAAAAAAAAGAGTTTTTTGGAGAAGACATGATGTGCTCTATTTTATATATATTTATAGGTGGTAATTAAGATGGTAACTAAGATTCAGAGGCAAAAACCATTATGTCGCATACCCTTTAAGTGCCACCCTAAATACTCTCAACCTCATTTGTCTCTGAGGTCCTTTCCAGTTGGTCCACCTGAGCTTTCACTTTGATGACCAACTCAGTGTGGGCTCCAGTAGGTACACCCAATAGCACCTGCGCATTCATGTCAGTGGATATATCTTTCGTTTTCAATCTCAGGGTTTCTCTGTTTCCACTGAGATGTAAGACCCTGCCTTGCTTGCTCAGGACACACAAAAGCACAATCAAAACGCAGGGAACCGAACACTGTATGAAACAACTCTTTGAGTACTGGGAGAGAAAAGTTGATGGGTAGTTTCCTCTTCCTAAGATGGACCATTCAGAGTTGCAGTAATTTAGTATGGCCTTTTGGAAGGAGGCTCTTCAAGAATGAGTAATCAATTGCATTTGATACCAGCTGGTACCAAGGCCAGGTCAGAATATATATTCCTTTGGCTCTAGCTCCTTCTCTGTCTCATTCTCCTTTTTACTCACACCAGCTTCCTGTATTCCCTAATAAAAGTTTCATATAAGCTTTTGCCAGAACAATCTAGTCTAATAGTGAAAGCCTTAACAGAGAGTGGTTGGTTATTTATTTTGTAAACATTTGGTCACTGAGATGGATGTGATGGTAATCATTGGTATACCCATGTACCCTTCTAGGCATGTGGTATATTTGCACTGCTCTCACCCCTTGAAGTTGAGTGGGACCAGTCAGGTGTTTCTCTGGCCAATAATGACATGTGAATTGAAAGGATGGGTCAACTCGAGCTTTAAATGCTTGAAAAGACAGTGCGTAGTTTTCTGTGTCCCCATAAAATAATGAAGTCTTCTCAAATCCAAATTTGTCTAAACATCCTTTTAAAAAAATCTTACACATCCACAAGGATAGTAAATAAAAATTACAATGCATGTTTATGTCATAACTCAGGGAGCCCCACATTGGGCTCTCCGCTCCGTGGGGAGCCTGCTCCCCCCACCCAACCTGCCTCTCTGCCTACTTGTGATCTCTCTCTGTCAAATGAATAAATAAAATCTTTAAAAAAAAAAAAAAGAATTGATGTGTCCAAAGTGATACCAAAGAAAAGGGAGTGCAAGGAAACTTCTTTATAGAAGAATGCCAGCTAATAAATGTAGAATGAACGTTAGAATTAGAAAACCAGTTTTGTGCAACCATCAAGGTAATAATTGATTTAAACAAAATCATGAAGCGATGCTAAAACCATTGGGTGGAAGTTCCTTTAGATATAGGATTTTGACATATTCTCATAGTGTCTCCCTACAGATTGCTATGGATTATGGAGAGAAAAAAGTGATTCAGCAATGGGAAAATCTGCCAAATGTCACTTGAGCCAAGTTATCAAATTTCACATCACTGATTATGGGACAAACTGACAACAGGTGTGCATCCTGATAAGATTCACAATGCTTAGAATTATTTGGCTAAAGAAAGCTGGATATGATCCCACCCACTTGCCACTAACAATTACTCAGAATTATAGCAGAATAAAAATAATCAGAATTACTGTAAAGCTCAAATGATATAACGTATCTGAAAGGGGAGCAAGTCAGTATGCCAAAAATCAAATTTTCTAAAGCCAATTCACTAAAAGGCAATTAGCTAAATGACTAAAGTAAAAAGCTCATTTGCCAACTCGCTGATATTAGCGATTTACAAAAGTCTTGTTTCTTTTGACTATCTGAGTAACAGTTCAATAATTTTATGTCATTTTTATGGCAGCAAGAGGAAACTAAAGCAGCCATTCTGCAGTCCACATGGTGCAATCCACATCCAAGCCCCCTCTGACGAACACAGGTGAGCAAGTCTAGCCAGCTTCAGCAGAAGCTGAACATCCTACCCGTCATGATTTGCTGTAACAATCACCAACATTTAAAAGACATGTATTTTAGCAAATTGAAGCAATAAGTAAATTTGTCAAATTGGTAGCTAAATACCGTTTTTAGCAAACTCACTGAAGTAGAACAAAATGCTTCAAAAAACATTATTTTCAGTATAGTGCTAATAAAAAATACTGTCATGTTATTGCTGAATCAATTAAACTAAGTAGAAAGATAGAAACTATAAAAGAGTTGAAAGTTCACCATTAATTACCTTCTGTATGGTAATGATTAATCAAATATAATCAAACCATTCCAGAACATGAACAAATTCAACCCAAAGCATTGTACATAGTGAGTTCTCCTGAGGATTGCATGTATGTCTGTGTGTCCATGTGTATATTTGTGTGTGTGCACATTTGTATGCTTGTATATATGTTTTTTTAAATTTTATTTTATTTTTTCAGTGTTCCAAGATTTATTGTTTACACACCAGTGCATGTGTGTTTTTCACAAGGTGTCTGCAAAAATCATCATGTCCTATAGAAGATGTTCTAGTTGCCTGAAAATCTAAAAGTGTGCATCAGCTTAGAAAATATAAGGAGAAGAAGAGAAAAGGAATTAATAAAAATATAGAGAGAAGAGGAAAGATAAAGGATAGCAAAATAAAGAAGATGGATAGTCCGTCTTTGGGAAGATAAAGCAAACACAAGTGTGGCTGCCCATCACAGGGATATCCACCTAAATCAGACTATCACAGTCTGTGAAGATCACAATCCCTGATCCTGGACATGGATCATGCCACAGTGTCAGCAAGAAGTGGTTCCTGGTCCTGAAAAGGCCATTCTGTCCTAAAAGAAGACAGGAAGAAGTAATGATTTCATGAGAAGGCAAAGCTGCCAAGAGCTAAAGCATCTTTCCTCATTGTCTCACGTGTAAATTTTGCCACACACAGACACTGACTGATGGCATCTGATTGTAACAGCTGACGAGGCTCCATGGCCTTGGAGCTAGCAAATGTTTTCATCAGTGCAGCCCAGCAGTTGTGATTTGCATCCATTCTTCCCTGTTGACCTTGGAACAATTCCCTTTTATTTCTAATGATATGATAAGATAATTTGCTTCTACAGTTAACTCTGAACATGCTCCCAAAACAGTCTGCTTGTGTTTTGATGGAAATGTTTTTATATGCACATGGTTGATGGTATTTTCCCCAGCACCTTTGGGAACCAAACCATTCATGATTTCCACTGGGTGCACCCCCATATATTGACAGCCAAATTCCAGTGCTTTGTAAACTTTTCCATAAACCACCTTCAGCAATAGTTATTGGAATGCAGTCGTGCAATGGATAAAAATTTACCTTTTCTTATTCAGAAACCTAAAGCCTGAAAAGGGGTGTCTGGTAGGGGGAGACAAGATTTGGAATATAGAACAAAGATGTTATCAATTTTCACTTTTTGTATTTAAATCAGGGTTCATGACACTTGCAATTCCTGATATATATGCAAACATTTTTATAGGTTGCGTTAAAAACTAATATCTTTACTTTCCAAATAGAAGAAGTCTTAATTAGGACAATTTGTAAACTAAGAACAATGGTAATATGTAATGCAAATGTAAAATCTCTGGGACATCTTGACATAACATCTTCTGAATTACTATCAATATTTCTGTTTCTTTTGGAAATTTAGGGGGCATGTGAGAAAATTTCCCAAAATAGCTAGCTGTGTGACCTTGGACAAGTAACTTAACTTCTCCAAAATGAAGGATAAACCTTAGCATATCTCTATCTCTAGTATTTTCTGACTAAGTGATAATTAAATTTATTTTAATGTGACTTGCTCTCCACAGATGTTTAAAGCCCAGAGTTAATTCTACTGTATATCTTCTTACAACAGCTCCAAACAAATTTTACGGAAAAACAAGATATTCTTAATCTAATCACAAATCTTTTTCTCAGTGTATTTTCTTAATTTTAGTTTTTATTTTCTAATATTTTGGGCTTCCTCATTTAAAAAATTTATGAATTGAGCAGAATTTGTAAAAGACTGATGATGCACAATCATTACTAAACCTTTTTATGACATAATCTATAGGCATCTAAGATAATGCCTTGCATTTAAGACTTGCTTGACCAGGGGCGCCTGCGTGGCTCGGTGGGTTAAAGCCTCTGCCTTTGGCTCAGGTCATGATCCCAGGGTCCTGGGATGGAGCCACACATCAGGCTCTTTGCTCAGCAGGGAGCCTGCTTCCCTTCCTCTCTCTCTGTCTGCCTCCCTGCCTACTTGTGATCTCTGTCAAATAAATAAATAAAATCTTAAAAAGAAAAAAAAAAAGACATGCTTGACCAGGCAGTTCCTCCTTCCAGCCTCACTCACAACCTTACTCTTACCACCCTGATTCAAGGCAGGCCTTCTTGAAGGAATACGGAAGGCAATGAAGAACTAAGACACTGTGGCCATTTTACTGTTAAATATACCCTTGGTCCCAATTAGCCAACTGAGTTGGGTCTTTCCCCAAGTAAGCTTGGTGCTCTATTCCACAGATAGCACAGAATATGCCCCCCTTGACATCTCTGATTTAATTGGTCTTGGCTGAGCCCCAAGTATCAACTTATTGGAGCTCCCAGGTGCTAAGGAGCAGCAAGTATTGAGAAATGGAAGAGCTTGAGGCTGATGGTTTTTCTAAGCACCTCTTAACAGAGTCTGGGAGGGGGAAGAGCTGTGAGGTTAAGACATTTCTTGTTGGGTGAGGGTTGACAGTTAGCTTCCACATGGTATATCTGTCTTGTGCCCCATTTAAAGGTTATTTATCACAGTATCAAAGGGATGGAATTAGAAACATTCAACAAGTATTTACTGCATGCACACTCAACATAAGAACTATTTCTCTTGTAAAATAATCAGATCTTAGGGTGCCCTGCCCACCATCAGACCTTGATATATATAGGATTCAGAATACTATTAACATTAGTCATACAACACTGATCCCCACACCACTTGGGATAATGATGCAAATTGCATGATAACATTTTTTAAAAGTTAGAATCCTGGCCCTATCACAGATCTACTGAATTTGGACATTGTCAAACACTTTTCTTGTCTTCTTTACTAGTTGCAAACTGCTTTCAGAATAGGTTCTTTGCCTCATACAGCTCTGTATCCTTCACAGCAGGAGCAGGGTGCTGCACACCTAATCATACTTACTTAGTAGTTTTCAGATTAAATGGATGTGAATACTGGAAATCCTTTGCTTTACAGCCCAACTTCAACAGGTGATTAGAATAAATCAATAGAGAAATTATTGAGGTATTTCTCATATGAACTAAATTCAAATTCAAAACCTCAGGCCAGGAAAAGTTAATCATACTTGAAATAATACTGATGAATCTTTAGAAGCAAGGAAAAGCTATCATTTATCAGGGGCCTAGAATATAATATTATCTTGAAAGCAGTTTCATAATTTAGGGACTTAAACTCATGACCCTAAGTTCAAGGGTCAGTTGTTTAACCGACTGAGCCACCCAGGCACCCCAATAACCCCATTCTTTTTGCAAAGAGTTGTATGATAGTTTTCAAATGTGTAAGCTTTTAAAACATACTAATAGTACCTCCACTTTATGCCTCTATTACCATTTTAATTGATAAAGTCATTTAATAAATATTTACTGAATGACAAATAGGTGCAAGGCATGATGCTGGATAATATGTATTCATCAGTGATAGGAAAGCTTTCATGGGGCTTAAATTCTAGCACAGAAGAGAACTAATTCATGATTTCATTGCATTTGAAATAATGCCATTAAAGAGAAGTACAGAGTGGTGTGAACATATAATAAATGGTTCTGATTCTGTCTTAGTTGAAGGAACTACCACTTCAGCTGAGTGTTGAAGAATTAATTAATAGGAATTAACTATGGGAAGAGAAAAGAGAACATTCTGACATGAGGAATAGCAAGTAAGAAGACCCACAGCCAGAAGGGGTGTGAAGTCTACAAGAAAACAAATGAAGGCGCTTGTAGCCAGAGTTCAGAGTGCAGACTGAGTGGTGAGAGATGGCTCTGATGAGGCTGTCAGTCAGTAGGATCGTATTAAAATTATAGTAGTCGCACCTACAAGAACAGTAGCAAGCCATAGCAAGACTGAAGCTGAGGAGTCACACCATCAGACACATTTTTCAAACCACACTAAGTACAATGAGGAAAATGGATGAAATTAGAAGTAGAGAGAATGAATGGAAAGAGATCTTCAAGAAAGTTATTCAAGTAGTCAAGGTAAAATAGATTGTATCTCCAACTAGGGAAATGGCAGTGGAGATGAAGAGAAATAGGTTGATTCATAAAGATTGAAAGCTAAAATCAGCAAGACCAGGTGACTGATTAGACATGGTGGTGAAGGAGGGGAAAGAATCAGCTCATGCCCAGTCCTTTAGCTTGGACCACCAAGGCAGTTCACACAAGGAACATATAAAGACCCTAGCCTTTGGGTGACGAGCAAGCAATTACATAGCAATAGTTCTGTACCTGGCTATCTATTTATCTATCTATCTATCTACACACACACACACACACATACGTGTGTGTGTGTGTGTATGTGCGTGCATAACAAGCAACCAATTACATAGCAATATTTCTGTACCTGGCTATATGTGTGTGTGTGTGTGTGTGTGTGGTGTGTATAGATAGATACATATATATACACACATATACATATACATATATATATATACATATATATACACACACCACACACAGAGAATATATATATATAACAGAATATATCTTCTTTCCCTCAAAACCTCATAGCAAGTCTGTCAGTTTACCAATGAGGAGACAGAGATGCAGTGAGGCTGGGTGAGTTGCTCAGTCACACAGATATTTCTGGCAGAGTCCCCCAATCATGATATTCATACTCATCAACCTACCTGTATTGAGTTTGAGGTGCCCAGGAGACATCTGAGTGGTTTTATCCACCAGTCATGTTGGAGGAGGTCATTGAGAGGATGTGACCGCCAGTTGACCCATGAGCTAGACCCAGAAGATAGGAGGCTCCTCACCTCCAACCCTGTCCTTGGAATGTGCATTCTGCCCATCATTCCCACAGCTGAAACCATATTCAAGGACACAGCCTTGAGAGAGCAATGTGTTGTTGAGACTATCTGAATGGTACAGTGACTGAATCAAGTCAAGACTTCTGTAAGCTTTGAAGATTCTGGCCAGCAGGTGCAAAGCTCTGCAAAAGACAAGCCTGTCTGTAAATTCCCATGCCACCTTACCAACTTGGAGTGGTCTGTCTCTTTCTTTAGTATCTCCCTGCCCTCTTGTACCCTGGGCTAGTTTGCAACCAACAAATAAATTCATGGGTCTGGAACTAATTGAAGCCTGGCTGGATACATTGTTACATAAGAGAACATAAGGTTGTGTTAGCAGAATTAAGAACATTGCTTAATTTCAGTTGATCCTTGAAGACCAAATAACCTTTCTCCAGAATAAAAAAATTTTAAGTGGAGCAGATTAATTTTGGAGCCCTTCCCAAACAATTTTCTGTTTAATTGCACTGAGGACATCAACACCATACCATTTCCCCTTCTTTACATGTATGGTGTGGGACTCAGATAAACAGAGATTCCAACCTCAGGTTTCCCTGGTAACTAGCTCTGTGCCCTTGAAAAAAGCTGCTTTACCAGTTTGAGACTGAGTTTCTTCATCTATTAAATAAGGATTTTAAAAAGATAAAACTACTTTCATACATATAATGATTAGGTGATGTAACATATGCCCAGGACCAGGCACCACCTTTCTACTCTCTTTCCACAAGGCCTCCTGATGAACATTATAGCAAGGCTATAATGTAAATATTTTCCTTATTTTACATTAATTGGATTGCAATACAGTTGTAAGAGAGTGCAGACTGTAAAGGAGGAATGAAAAGAGTCTCCGTTTATTTATTTATTTATTTTTGGCCACCATCCAAGAGCCTAAACATCAGAAGGGAAGGTATTGTTGGGGAGCAATGACAAGAACAAAAATGTTCCAGAATGAGGAGGTGTGTGACTGACTACCTTGATTCTTACACTAAAATATTCAAAGTACTTAGAATTCTTTGTGTTAAGAAAACTGGATCTGTATTCCACCCACTCCGCACCACAAAAAGAACTTGGAGGCATTTGGCCTGTGTGGACTTGTACTACGCCATTTTATTTGAACTCCTGTGGTAACATCAACCTTCCATGTAGGAGGAGCAAGCAGGACTTGTAACAAGGAGAGAGCAAGAGATTCTGCAGGAACTTCTTACGTGCTTTTAAAGCAAACATTTGAATCACTGCAAGAGACACTCACTTTTTAAAACTGGGGCTTTCCATTTTACTGTTCATTGGATGTTTACTCATAAGCATGCAGGAATTATAAAATATTCTTCAAGCTGTTATTTAATGCTTGGGCAGCACCGACTGTGAACCTAGTGCTGTAGGAATATAAATGTAAAGAAAATCGAATAATTCTTAAAGACCATGGAGCTTCCATGCTGGAGAAGGGAGTTTAAAAACATTTGCCTTGGTAACTGAAAAGAACTTTCTTTTAATATACTATCATTTTCTCCATTTGAAATGGGAAACAGCCACCGAGGGAAAAAGTGAAAGTAGAGGAACTGGAAAAACAAAAGTAGGAAAGGATTTATTCATCTTAGCACAATGACTGCAGCCAGACTGAATCATTCTTCCTTTGCATAAACATTCTAGAGTTGTAAGAATAGCTCATACCCCCAACGCCAACTTGAAAGATAAGGAAAAGAGGTTAACTTCTGTAAAATAATGAGCTTGTTACTAGTTTTCCATGACACCTAAACACAGGTTAACATAATGAATTCAGTCAAATACTTTCTAGCAAGAAAAACAGGATGTTTTTTAAAAGTTGAACTCAACTGCATGGGTCTACATGGAACTTCACTACTAATAAGGTTAGTATAAACTATATTCTTAAAATAACAATATTTGCTACCAATTCGGCAGCTAAAATTCCTGAGTTTTTAGACAAACTTTGAGAGTGTCAAATCTATCAATTATACGTGGAAGGGGTCCTTATTTTCCAGGCTCCGGGGAGACAGGGGAACTAAGCTCAGAAAAAAAGGAAGTTGGCAGCAGCCATGTATATGATTGATCCTTTCAGAACTGACTTCTGACTAATGAATTATTCCCATTAATGTAGAAGCAAATGTAATAGCCACAAAGCGCAGGTCCACAAGGGGACCCAGCAGAACTACCAGTTCTGCTTCTGGGAGCCGATTAGAACCAAATCACAACTCCTCTAACTGACTATTCAGGGATTCTTAGATTTAACAGAGGGGAAAAAATCCTACAGAGAGGGGGAAAAAATAAAAGTCATTCTTAAGCTATTGACTTAATAATAGTTTTTAAAGGTTTCTATCTCCTAGCTGGGATTGAAGGATATATTATAAATGCTTCATAAACTTCCCATTTCCATCAAACCATTTTGAGTAGAGCAGTGAACTACCATGACTTCTAGGTTTACTCTTATAACCACTGCTGCCTCTGTCCTAAATGGCTTATAAGGGACATGCTGGCTGTGGCTTTATCCCTTAAGGATTTTATTTCTAGAGCTCCTATCCTGAGGGTCTGAGAGCCCTGCAAGAAAAATATCTGTATACATTTTCTACAGTAAAGAAAAAGAGCAGTGGTGAATCACTTAAAATATCAAACAGCAGGTATAAATCACTCAGTACCTCATCCCCATTTTGCTGATGTAAAAAGTCCATTTCCATGGAAACAGGGATTAGAAATAGCAACCTATGAGAAACACTGGGTTTATTGGAGCACATGGAAGTTTTCATTTGGTTTTCAGCCAAATCTTGAAAAAGAAAATCTTTGACTAATACCTACATGCTATTTTTATCACTTTGAGAAGCAATGTTTGAAAAATGGATTTAGAGAAAATCATTTTTTTCCACTTAAAGACAATCGAAAACAACATAAGCTAATTTGGGGATTCGAAAGCATTATTAGATTTAAAAGGCTCTCCTTGCTTGTCCCCCAATTTTCTAGCTCTGCTCTGCCTAATATAGGTGCACAATAAAAAAAAAAATGAGAACGATCTGTCCTGATTTGCATATTTCATTGCAGGTTGAACCCAGGGGTTTTAATTGATACCTATCCTTAAGTGAGAAACCTCCAACCTGTTTTCATTCATAGACAAAAGAAGTTTACCTTAATTATGGAAAGACACCTAACAATATTTTATTCTGTAAAGGAGATGTCTTCCTGTGTTTGATTATGAAACTGCTTCTTTAATAAACAGCAAAGTTCAAAGATTCAGCTTGGGAGACAGCATGGTATCCCAAAGTAGGCAAACAATCTGTGAGAGGAATGTAAGAATGTGTGGGAGACTGGACCCCATGAGGGCCTGCTATCTCTCCCCATCTATCTCTCTCATCCTCCTTTGCTCAACCAGCAAGGCCTACTGCAAAAATTGCCTCTTCCAGGAAGCCAGTCCTCCAGGTTTGCAATGTACATTACTCACAGAGTAAGTATTTGCAAATTCACCTCCTGGCTACAGTGTATTTGTCACCCCCGAAATCAATAGTTGTGGTCCTTTCCCAATCACTCAAAAACATGTGGAGAGCAGCAGCTTTCCAGGTAAAGTCAAACTAGGCAATGCTCTACCTTCATTTTTCAGCTCTCATACTATAAGCAGGTGGCCTTTTGGTCATATATTTGATGCTCTTTTACATATTGGTGCTTTCTGTTGGTGATTTGGCTGTTTGAAATGGCCGCCAACCATGGTGCTGAAGTGCTGTTGAGAATTCGAAAGCATAAGCAAACGGTGATGTCTTACAGAGAGAATGCATGTGTCTGATGATCTTCATTCAGATGTGGGTTGCAATGCTATTGGCTGTGAGATCAGTGTTGATGAATCAACAATGTACATTAAGTAAGTGTCTTTAAAGAGAGACAAGATTATGTATTGATCGGTGGATGAAAATGTTGTAACCAGACTCACAGGAACCTAACCCTGTATTTCCCCTGAAAGCAGTGCTTGCTTACTGGAACAATTCACTTCAGTATTCCCTAATTTGATGTTCTCAACAACTTTATAGATCATAACTTGCAAAGAACAAGAATTCACTGTGGCTTACATTCATATTGCTCAAATTTAAATATAGCTCTACCTCTTAACTAGCCCCTTATTGGGGCGCCTGGGTGGCTCAGTGGGTTAAGCCTCTGCCCTTGGTTTAGGTCATGATCTCAGGGTCCTGGAATCAAGCCCCACATCAAGCTCTCTGCTCAGCAGGGAGCCTGCTTCCCCCTCTCTTTCTCTCTTTCTGCCTGCCTCTCTGCCTACTTGTGATCTCTCTGTCCAATAAATAAAAACTTAAAAAAAAACCCTAGCCCTTTATTATACATGGCCTTAGACTCTAATTGTTGCTATTATATTGGTTAGCTCTTTGCTATGTAGTATTTGGCAATTAATAAAATAATAATATTAATAATAATAAAACATTGGCTTTTAGTGATTAAGGTCCTACTGTGTGACAGACAGGTACCGAGCGCATTATAGACATTATCTCATTTGTGGGTGACTCATATCTCAAATTAGATGGCAAGTTCCTTTATAGTCAGGGACCTCATCATTTTTTACCACATAATATTGTCTAACACAGAGACAGGCCCATAAGGCTTGCTGAGAAATTGTGATTTTGCTGTTTTCAGTCCTGTCACACATTTTCTTACATGACTATTTTTGAAAAGTTACTTAATCCAAGTAAATTTTAAATTATACCCAATGATTAAATCATAATTATCATATTTCTCATCTCTATCATGGACTGAGCACTTATGATTTCTCATATGCTTCATTTAGTGCTATATCTATATAATTTCATTTTAATCATTAAAGGCACCTTATAGAAAACTGATACAAAAAACTCAAAGTAACTTTTCAAAGTTATAGGTCCTAAGGGATGGAACTGGATTTGAATGCAGAAGTTCTTACCCATTTTAAATATTTTCCCTCTTAAAATTAGAATGTTTCTTAAATTCTTGGTAGGAGAGAAATTATAATAGAAACTAAAACTTCAGTGTTTAGTCTGAGACAAGTCCTAAGTAACTTGCATTGATCACTTTATTTAATCCTCATAGCAAGTTTATGAATTCAATGGTGTCTTCCTTTATAGGTAAAAACACTGAGCCTTGGAGAAGTGAAGTAACTTGCCCAATGTCACCTAGCTAGAGAGTAAATAGCAAAGCCAGGATTCAAATGCAAAATGTTCTTCCTCCAGAACCTGGGGTCTTAACCATTGCACAATACTGCTTTCAACCTTTAGGTCTAGGTTCTCAAACTCTGACTATATAATGACAAAATGAAACTGTAATTTTATTAAAGATATAAGTAGGTTTGTGACTACTAATCATAAAATCAACCTTACATGTTTGAAAAATAGACATACATAAATGCATGATATATCTTGATTATTCTATGGGCATGTGACCAAACACAGACCTGGTTTCTCTACCACTGGCTGAACATGTGCTTCGAACTAAATAGAATCTGCTAGAACCAGAATAACTAACCACAGCCATTGTGACTGCATGAACTAGGCTTGACTCTCAACCCCACCATTTAGTACTTATGAAATGTTAAACAACCAAATCAACTTCCAGGGTCTCATTTTTTCCACCCTTCCCAAAATTGCTATAGTGTTCTCCAGGTCACAGACTTGCGAGAAATAAAATAAAAATATATAAAGAACCTAGCATAAAAACAATAGGTAATCAATAAATGTAGGTTCCTTGCCTCCAGGAAACTCTCACTTCTCTTTAACTAACATTAGGGCACATAGAAATCAAAGCCAGCTCAAATCAGGGAAGAGCTCACCCTTCGATTCCTGAGATTTAAACTGCTAGGCACTGTCATAGCCACATTTTCACAGGAATAGTTTCTGTCCAAGTACAGTAGATTCCCACCATCACTCCCCATCTACCATTTTGCCTTCCTCAGTTTCAGGTGGTGAACCACGGTCAGGGTGCAGATGATCCTCCTTCTGACATATCTCCAGAAGTTCTGTAACAGCCCAACACTCCCATGTCATTCACATCTCATCATGTGGACAGTTCATCATCTCACATCATCATAAGAACAAAGGTGACTACAGTAAAATAAAATATTGGAGAGGAGGTAACATTCAGACAACTTTTATTACAGTACATTATTATAATTGTTCTATTTTATAAGTAGTTATTTTTGTCAATCTCTTACAGTGCCTGATTTTTTTTAATTTATTTTTTTCAGCATAACAGTATTCATTATTTTTGCACCACACCCAGTGCTCCATGCAATCTGTGCTCTCTCTAATACCCACCACCTGGTTCCCCCAACCTCCCACCTCCCCCGCCCCTTCAAAACCCTCAGATTGCTTTTCAGAGTCCATAGTCTCTCATGGTTCACCTCCCCTTCCAATTTCCCCCAACTCCCTTCTCCTCTCTAACTCCCCATGTCCTCCATGCTATTTGTTATGCTCCACAAATAAGTGAAACCCTATGATACTTGACTCTCTCTGCTTGACTTATTTCACTCAGTATAATCTCTTCCAGTCTTGTCCATGTTGCTACAAAAGTTGGGTATTCATCCTTTCTGATGGAGGCATAATACTCCATAGCGTATATAGACCACATCTTCCTTATCCATTTGTCCGTTGAAGGGCATCTTGGTTCTTTCCACAGTTTGGCGACCATGGCCATTGCTGCTATAAACACTGGGGTACAGATGGTCCTTCTTTTCACTACATCTGCATCTTTGGGGTAAATACCCAGTAGTGCAATTGCAGGGTCATAGGGTAGTTCTATTTTTAATTTCTTGAGGAATCTCCACACTGTTCTCCAAAGAGGCTGCACCAACTTGCATTCCCACCAACAGTGTAAGAGGGTTCCCCTTTCTCCACATCCCCTCCAACACATGTCTTGCTAATTTTGGCCATTCTAACTGGTGTAAGGTGATATATCAATGTGGTTTTAATTTGAATCTCCCTGATGGTTAGTGATGAGGAACATTTTTTCATGTGTCTGATAGCCATTTGTATGTCTTCGTCGGAGAAGTGTCTGTTCATATCTTCTGCCCTTTTTTTGATATGATTGTCTGTTTTGTGTGTGTTGAGTTTCAGGAGTTCTTTATAGACCCTGGATATCAACCTTTTGTCTGTACTGTCATTTGCAAATATCTTCTCCCATTCCATGAGTTGCCTCTTTGTTTTCTTGACTGTTTCCTTTGCTGTGCAGAAGCTTTTGATTTTGATGAAGTCCCAAAAGTTTATTTTCACTTTTGCTTCCTTTGCCTTTGGAGACATATCTTGAAAGAAGTTGCTGTAGCTAATATCGAAGAGATTACGGCCTATGTTCTCCTCTAGGATTCTGATGGATTCCTGTCTCACGTTGAGGTCTTTTATCCATTTTGAGTTTATCTTTGTGTACAGTGTAAGAGAATGGTCAAGATTCATTCTTCTACATATAGTTGCCCAGTTTTCCCAGTACCATTTATTGAAGAGACTGTCTTTTTTCCACTGTATATTTTTTTCTGTTTTGTCGAAGATTATTTGCCCATAGAGTTGAGGGTCCATATCTGGGCTCTCTATTCTGTTTCACTGTTCTATGTGTCTGTTTTTTATAAATTAAACCTTACCATGGGTATGTATTATAGGACATAATGTAGATAAAACTTGGTACTATCTGTAGTCTCAGGCACCACTGTATTCTAAAATTGACTGTGATGATGGTTGTACAATACCAGAATATACAAAAAACCATTTAATTTTACACTTTAAAAGCATGCATTTTATGCTGTGTGAATTATGTGTCCACAAAGCTTTTTAATTAATTTTAAAGGGTAAGTAAGTAATCAAGGCCATATCTTTCTAAATCAATAAAAGTTTTTAAATATTTTCTTTGCATTAAACCCCCCCAAAAGTGAGTTGAAGATAAACAGAGATAACTAAATTAGATATTAATATGACCCTTGTCTGTAAAGGGTATGAGAGAAGAGATTACAACTGAAGGTAGTGAAAAGAAGAGCCACGTGCTTCTTTAGAATTTTAATCTGAGAAGATATTTAGGGCATTAATCAGCTCTATTCAAACAGGTCCTCAGTGTGAAAGCACACCTAGAGATATGGGCAACAACTATATAATATTATCAATGTTCCAAAGATTGCTTGTTTTTTAAAAAAAACTAATATTCATTTTTTATCTTTTCTAGTGTTACAAAGTACACCACAAACTTTTTAATGTTGAGAACCACTGGGTGAGTCTTGTTATGTCATGGTACCCCAGAGACATTTCTGATCATGAATCCTATCTTGACACCTAGAACCATATCACTCTCCAAAGCCAATTCTAAGACTCTGAAATACCAAATGCCACCAACTCTGGATCTCAACTCTGGATCTGGATCTCAACTCTTGTCTCCAGTTACCTACTGAGATAATATGACTCATATTTACCTTTTTCTTACTGCCAGATCTTTACCAGACCTATGACTGAAATTACAGCTTCTCCATCAATACTACATTTTGTTCTTCAGGATGAAGTTCCTCTGTGCACAGCAGTTGCTAGGGCAATTCTCACAGCCAAGGAGTAGGTATAATCTCTGATCCAACTCCCACCACAATCTCCATCCTATCTTAATTAACTAATCTTTCCAAGAAGAACCCCAGGATCTAGTTAATGACATTCCAATGCTTATAACTTAAACTCAAGAATTCTCAGGTATTTGGGACTCCTTATTGTTCACAACTGATCAATGAGGTAATCACTGTGGTACTTATTTCTTCTCTTTGGCAGTACTCAGATCTCATCTACTTTCAGCCACGTGGAACAACTATATTCCCCTATCCTATGACATGAGGCATGTTGTTATTTCCTTAGGCCAACAAAAATGGAAGCAAAAACTACAGGGTATTTACCCCAAAGATACAGATGTAGTGAAAAGAACGGCCATTTGTACCCCAATGTTCATAGCAGCAATGACCACAGTCGCCAAACCATGGAAAGAGCCAAGATACCCTTCAACAGATGAATGGATAAAGAAGATATGGTACATATATACAATGGAGTATTATGTCTCCATCAGAAAGGATGAATACCCAACTTTTGTATCAACATGGACAGGACTGGAGGAGATTATGTTGAGTGAAATAAGGCAAACAGGAGAGGCAAGATGGTGGAGGAGTAGCAGACTGAAATCACATCAGATCCCAGGAGTTCAGCTAGATAAGTATCAAACCATTCCAAACACCTACAAACACAATGGGAGATAGAAGAGAAGAGCAGCAATTCTAGGAACATAAAATTGACCACTTTCTGAAAGGTAGGATGTGTGCAGAGAAATGAATCCAAAGCAACAGGAATATAGACCATGGGGCAGCCGGCTTCCAGCAAGCAGTGGACCAGTGGAGCACAAAATTGGAACTTCTAGAATTCTCCTCTACTGAAGGACATCACTCCAGAGGTTAAGTAGGGGTGGAGCTCTCACAGGGACAGTGTGTTCTCAAGTCCCATAGGGTCACAGAAAGATCGGGGGTGTCTGAGTGTGGCAGAGCTCCCAGGTATCAGAGAAAGGAAGCTGACTAGAGAGACAGGGCTGAAGAGTGAGCTTTCAGATTGGGGTTACCTTAAACGATGATCTAAGGCACAGTTGGACCACTGTTCTTCAAGCAGGGACCCCACACGTGGCAGATCCAGGGAAACTCACTTTTCTCCTCCAGGAGGAGTAGTGTGACAGGAATCTGCTGGGTTTAGAAACTCGAAACGGGGCCATGTGCCAGAGATAGAAACACTCAGTCACAGGCCGGATGAGCTCAGAGTGCGGCCAAAGACCAGGAAGACAGGAGTGATTGACTGTTTGTCTTTGAGGGTGCACTGAGGAGTGGGGCCCTCAGTTCTCAGAGCCTCCAGGCTGGAGATTGGGAGTCCACCATTTTCATTCCCATCCTCCAAAGCAGTACAGAAAGCATTCACAGAATGAAAGTTCCAAGAACAAACCCAAGCAGATTACTTAGCCTGGTCCCTGGCAAGAGTAGTGCAATTCTACCTTGGCAAAGACATTTGAGAATCACTGCAACAGGCCTCTACCCCAGAAGATCAGCAAGAACATCCATCCAAGACCAAGCTTGCCAATCAAGGAGAACAGCAGAACTCCAGAGCTGGGAGAAAGCAACACATAGAATTCATGTTTTTTTCCCCATGATGCTTTAGTCTTGCAAAATTAAATTTTTTTTTTAATTTTATTTTTTCTTATTCTATTTTTTAACTTTTTCTCTTTCCTCTTTTTACATTTTTTGACTAGTATATCTTAACAATAACTTTCTTTTAAAAAAAATCTTTTTAAACCTTCACTGTTATATTTTATCCTTTCACTGTATTTAACCTTATTTTTTCTATACCTATATGGGTTTTTTTTCTTAAAAATTTCCTTTTAATTTTAGTGTATGTGCTGCCACAGAGAGCACAAAAATTTCCTTCTAATAGACAAAAAATTTTCTTCTAATAGATCAAAACATACCTTAATCTAGCATATGGCTTTTTTCTAGTCTCCAGGCTGAGCACATTTACTCCTCTTTTTTTTTTTTCTTTTTCCAACCAAATTATCTTATCAATTCCTTTTTTAGAATTTTTTTAAAAATTTTCATCTGTACAGTCATATCCCATCCCTTCATGTTTACCCTTATTTTCGTATATATATATAACTTTTTATTTCTTTAAAATTTGGGGAGATAATTTCTTCTAGGAGACTGAAATATACCTAAAATGAATTAGGTGGCTCTGTTCTATTCACCAGTCTACTATATACATACATAAACATATACATATATACATACATTTTATTTTTTTATTCTTGGATTTTTTTAATTTTTGTTTCTTTTTCCCCTTTTCTTCTCCCCCCAGTTTTGGATCTCTTCTGATTTGGTGAGAGTACATTTTTCTGGGGACTTTGCCACCCTTTTAGTATTTTATTCTCTCATTTATATATTCTTATCTATATGAAATGACAACACTGAAAAACTCACCACAAAAGAAAAAAAAGAAAAAGAAGCAAGACTGATGGCTAGGGACCTAATCAATATGGACATTGGTAATATGTCAGAACTAGAGTCAGAACGGTGATTCTCAAGGTGCTAGCTGGGCTGGAAGAAAGCATGGAAGATATTAGAGAAACCCTGTCTGGAGTAATAAAATCCCTTTCTGGAGACAAAAAAGAACTAAAATCTAATCAAGTTGAAATCAAAATAGCTATTAATAAGGTGCAATAAAAAATGGAGGCTCGGGTGCCTGGGTGGCTCAGTGGGTTAAGCCGATACCTTTGGCTCAGGTAATGATCTCAGGGTTCTGGGATCAAGTCCTGCATTGGGCTCTCTGCTCCACAGGGAGTCTGCTTCCCTCTCACTCTCTCTGTCTGCCTCTCTGCCTACTTGTGATCTCTGTCAAATAAATAAATAAAATCTTTTTTAAAAAATGGAGGCTCTTACTGCGAGGATAAACAAGGCAGAAGAGAGAATTAGTGATAAAGAAGATCAAATGATGGAGAATAAAGAGGCTGACCAAAATAGAGACAAACAACTACTGGACCACAAGGGGCGAATTCGAGAGATAAGTGATGCCACAAGACAAAACAATACTAAAATAATTGGGATTCCAAAAGAAGAAGAAAGAGAGAGGGGGCAGGAAGTATATGGGAGAAAGTTGTAGTAGAGAATTTCCCTAATATGGCAAAGGAAACAAGCATCAAAGTCCAGGAGACTCAGAGAAACCTCCTCAAAATCATTAAAAATAGGTCCAAACCACATCATCTAATAGTAAAATTTACAAGTCTTAGTGACAAAGAGAAAATCCTGAAAACAGCTTGGGAAAGGAAGTCTGTAATACACAATGGTAGCAATATTAACTTGGCAAGAGACTTATCCACAGAGACCTGGTAGGCCAGAAGGAACTGGCATAATATATTCAGAGCAATAAATGAGAAAAATTTGCAGCCAAGAATACTATATCCAGCTAGGTTATCACTGAATATAGAAGGAGGGATTAAAAACCTTCCAGGACAAAGGAAAATTAAAAGAATTTGCAAGCACCAAACCAGCCCTACAGGAAATTCTGAAAGGGTTCTCTAAGCAAAGAGAGTCTAAAAGTAGTAGAACAAAAAGGAACAGAGACCATATACTGTAACAGTCACCTAACAGGCAATACAATGGCACTAAATTCATATCTTTCAATAGTTACCCTGAATGTAAATGGGATAAATGCCCCAATCAAAAGACACAGGGTATCATAGTGGATAAAAAACCAAAATCCATCAATATGCTGTCTACAAGAAACTCATTTTAGACCCAAAGACACCTCCAGATTTAAAGTGAGGGGCTAGAAAACAATTTACCATGCTAATGGACATCCAAAAAAAGCTGGATGGCAATACTTATATCAGATAAATTAGATTTTAAGCCAAAGACTATAATAAGAGATGAGGAAGGACACTATATCATAGTCAAAGGGTCTGTCCAACAAGAAGATCTAACAATTTTAAATATCTATGTCCCTAACATGGGAGCAGCCAACTATATAAACCAATTAATAACAAAATCAAGGAGACACATCGACAATAATACAATAATAGTAGGGGACTTTAATACTCCTCTCACTGAAATGGACAGATAATCCAAGCAAAAGATCAACAAGGAAATAAAGGCCTTAAATGACACATTGGACCAGATGGACATCACAGATATATTCAAAACATTCCTTCCCAAAGCAACAGAATACACATTCTTCTCTACTGCACATGGAACATTCTCCAGAATAGATTACATCCTAGGTTGCAAATCAGGTCTCAACCAGTACCAAAAGACTGGGATCATTTCCCACATATTTTTAGACCACAATGCTCTGAAGCTAGAACTCAATCACAAGAGGAAAGTTGGAAGGAATTAAAATACATGAAGTCTAAAGGAGCATCCTACTAAAGAAAGAGTGGGTCAACCAGGAAATTAAAGAAGAATTGAAAAAATTCATGGAAACAAATGAAAATAAAAGCACAATTGTTCAAAATATGTGGAACACCAACAAAGGCAGTCCTCACAGGAAAGTATATGGCAATACAAGCCTTTATCAAGAAACAAGAAAAGGTCTCAAGTATACAACCTAACCATACACCTGAAGGAGCTGGAGAAAGAGCAGAAAAGAAAGCCTAAACCCAGCAGGAGAAGAGAAATCATAAAGATCAGAGCAGAAATCAATGAAATAGAAACCAAAAGAATAGTAGGACAGAACAATGAAACTAGGAACTGGTTTTTTGAAAGAATTAATAAGATTGATAAAACCCTGCCCAGACTTATCAAAAAGAAAAGAGAAAGGACCCAAATAAGTCAAATCATGGATGAAAGAGGAGAGATCACAACCAACACCAAGATTACAATTATAAGATCATATTATGAACAAATATACACCCGCAAATTTGACAATCTGGAAGAAATGGATGCATTCTCAGAGATTTATAAACTATCAAAACTGAACCAGGTAGAAATGGAAAACCTGAACAGACCCATAGCCAGTAAGGAGATTGAAGCAGTTATCAAAAATCTCACAACAAACAAGAGTCTGGGGCCAGAGGGCTTCCCAGGGGAATTCTACACAACATTTAAGGAAGAATTAACACCTATTCTCCTGAGACTGTTCCAAAAATAGAAATGGCAGGAAAACTTCCAAACTCATTTTATGAGGCCAGCATTACCTTGATCCCAAAGTCAGACAAAGACCCTATCAAAAAGGAGAATAACAGACCAATAACTATAATGAACACAGATGCAAAAATTCCCCAAAAAATACTAGCCAATAGAGGATGGCGGAGAAGTAGCAGGCTGAGACTATATCAGGTAGCAAAAGATCAGCTAGATAGAACATTGCAAACACCTACAAATCCAACAGGAGTACGAAGAGAAGAAGAACAGCAATTCTAGAAACAGAAAATCAACCACTTTCTGAAAGGTAGGACTGGCAAAGAAGTGAATCCAAAATGACAGGAAGATAGACCAGAGAGGGCGGGGGCTGGCTCCTGGGCAAGCAGTGGAGCAACGGAGCATAAATCAGGACTTTTAAGTCTGTTCCGCTGAGGGACATCGCTCCAGAGGCTAAACCGGGGTGAAGCCCACACAGGGTCAGCGTGGCCTCAGGTCCCGCAGGGTGACAGAAGGATCGAGGGTGTCTGAGTGTCACAGAGCTCGCAGGTATTAGAGCGGGGAAGCCGGCTACAGAGACAGAGCCAAGGAATGAGCTCTCAGCTTGGGGTTCCCTTGAACCGGTCAAAGACTGGGTGAGCTTGGAGCGTGGCCAGAGGCTAGGGAGACAGGAGTGACTGGGTGTATTCTCTGAGGGCGCACTGAGGAGGGGTCCCCGAGGTCTCGGCTCCTCCTGGCCAGAGACTAGGAGGCTGCCATTTTCATTCACGTCCTCCCGAACTCTACGGAAAGTGTTCAGGGAACAAAAGCTCCTGAAAGCAAACCCAAGCGGATTACTCAGCCCAGGCCACGGTAAGGGTGGTGCAATTCCACTGGGGCAAAAGCACTTGAGAACCACTACAACAGGCCCCTCCCCCAGAAGATCAACAAGAAATCCAGCCAGGACCAAGTTCACCTACCAAGGAATGCAGGTTCAATAGCAAGGAGAGCAGTGGAATTCCAGAGGAGGAGAAAGAAAAGCACAGAACTCATGGATTGCTCCCCATAATTCTTTAGTCTTGCAGTTAATTTAATTATTTTTTCTTTTCAATGTTTTTCTTCTTCTGCTAAATTTTTTTTAACTTTTACCCTTTTATTTTTTAACGTTTTTAAACTAGTTTATCTAATATATACATTTTTTTCTTTTTATATTTTTTCTTTGTGTGTTTTCTTTTTTTAATTGTTCTTTTTTTTCTGAACCTCTTTTTATCCTCTTTCTCCCCCGCCCCATGATTTGGGGTCTCTTCTGATTTGATTAAAGCATATTTTCCTGAGGTCGTTGCCACCCTTTTAGTATTTTACTTGATCCTTCATATACTCTTATCTGGACAAAATGACAAGGCATAAAAATTCACCACAAAATAAAAGAACAAGAGGCAGTGCCAAAGGCTAGGGACCTAATCAATACAGACATGGGTAATATGTCAGATCTAGAGTTCAGAATGACGACTCTCAAGGTTCTAGACGGGCTCGAAAAAGGCATGGAAGATATTAGAGAAACCCTCTCGGGAGATATAAAAGCCCTTTCTGGAGAAATAAAAGAACTAAAATCTAACCAAGTTGAAATTTAAAAAGTTATTAATGAGGTGTAATCAAATATAGTGGCTCTCACTGCTAGACTAAATGAGGCAGAAGAAAGAATTAGTGATATAGAAGACCGAATGACAGAGAATAAAGAAGCTGAGCAAAAGAGGGGCAAACAGCTACTGGACCACAAGGGGAGAATTCGAGAGATAAGTGACACCATAAGATGAAACAACATTAGAATAATTAGGATTCCAGAAGAAGAAGAAAGAGGAGAGCGGAAGGTATCTTGGAGAGAATTTCCCTCACATGGCAAAGGGAACAGGCATAAAAATCCAGGAGGTGCAGAGAACACCCCTCAAAACCAACAAGAATAGGCCCACACCCCATCACCTAATAATAAAATTTACAAGACTTAGTGACAAAGAGAAAATCCTGAAAGCAGCCCAGGAAAATAAGTCTGTAACATACAATGAAAAAATATAAGCAGATTAATCCACAGAGACTTGGCAGGCCAGAAAGAGCTGGCATGATATATTCAGAGGAATAAATGAGAAAAACGTGCATCCAAGAATACTATATCTAGCTAGGCTATCATTGAAAATACAAGGAAAGATAAAAAGCTTCCAGGACAAACAAAGACTTAAAGAATTTGCAAACACCAAACCAGCTCTAAAGAAAATATTGAAAGGGCTCCTCTAAGCAAAGAGAGAGCTTAAAAGTAGTAGATCAGAAAGAAAAAGAGACAATATACAGTAAGAGTCACCTTACAAGCAATACAATGGCACTAAATTCATATCTCTCAATAGTTACCCTGAATGTTAATGGAATAAATGCCCCAATCAAAAGACACAGGGTATCAGAATGCATAAAAACCAAAACCCATCTATATGTTGCCTACAAGAAACTCATTTTATACCTGAAGACACCTCCAGATTTAAAGTAAGGGGGTGGAAAAAAATTACCATGCGAATGGACATCAGAAGAAAGCAGGAGTGGCAATCCTTATATCAGATCAATTAGATTTTAAGCCAAAGACTATGATAAGAGATGAGGAAGGACACTCTATCATACTCAAAGGGTCTGTCCAACAAGAAGATCTAACAATTTTAAATATCTATGCCCCTAACGTGGGAGCAGCCAACTATATAAACCAATTAATAACAAAATCAAAGAAACACATCAACAATAATACAATAATAGTAGGGGACTTTAACACTCCCCTCACTGAAATGGACTGGTCATCCAAGCAAAAGATCAACAAGGAAATAAAGGCCTTGAATGACACACTGGACCAGATGGACATCACAGATATATTCAGAACATTTCATCCCAAAGCAACAGAATACACATTCTTCTCTAGTGCACATGGAACATTCTCCAGAATAGATCACATCCTGGGTCCTAAATCAGGTCTTAACTGGTATCAAAAGATTGGGATCATTCCCTGGATATTTTCAGACCACAATGCTCTGAAGCTAGAAATCAATCACAAGAGGAAATTTGGAAAGAACCCAAATACATGGAGACTAAACAGCATCCTTCTAAAGAATGAATGGGTCAACCAGGAAATTAAAGAATGGACAAAATTCATGGAAACAAATGATAATGAAAATACAATGGCTCAAAATCTGTGGGACACAACCAAGCCTTTCTCAAGAAACAAGAAAGATCTCAGGTACACAACCTAACCCTACACCTAAAGGAGCTGGAGAAAGAACAAGAAAGAAACCCTAAACTCACCAGGAGAAGAGAAATCACAATGATCAGAGCAGAAATCAATGAAATAGAAACCAAAAAACAATAGAACAGATCAACGAAAGTAGGAGCTGGTTCTTTGGAAGAATTAATAAGATTGATAAAACCCTGCCCAGACTTATCAAAAAGAAAAGAGAAAGGACCCAAATAAATCAAATCATGAATGAAAGAGGAGAGATTACAACTAACACCAAAGAAATACAGACAATTATAAGAACAAACTATAAGCAACTCTACGCCAACAAATTTGACAATCTGGAAGAAATGGATGCATTCCTAGAGACATATAAACTATCACAACTGAACCAGGAAGAAATAGAAAACCTGGACAGACACATAACCAGTAAGGAGATTGAAACAGTCATTAAAAATCTCCAAACAAACACAAGCCCAGGGCCAGACGGCTTCCCAGGGGAATTCGACCAAACATTTAAAGAAGAATTAATTCCTATACTCCTGAAACTGTTCCAAAAAATAGAAATGGAAGGAATACTTCCAAACTCATTTTATGAGACCGGCATCACCTTGATGAATACAGATGCAAAAATTCTCACCAAAATTCTAGCCAATAGGATTCAATAGTACATTAAAAGGATTATTCACCACGACCAAGTGGGATTTATTCCACGTCTGCAAGGTTGGTTCAACATCCGCAAATCAATCAATGTGATACAACACATTAAATAAAAGAAAGAACAAGAACCATATGATACTCTCAATAGATGCTGAAAAAGCATTTGGCAAAGTACAGCATCCCTTCCTGATCAAAACTCTTCAAAGTGTAGGGATAGAGGACACATACCTCAATATTATCAAAGCCATTTATGAAAAACCCACCTCAAATATCATTCTCAATAGAGAAAAACTGAATGCTTTTCCGCTAAGGTCAGGAACACAGCAGGGATGTCCATTATCACCACTGCTATTCAACATAGTACTAGAAGTCCTAGCCTCAGCAATCAGACAACCAAAGGAAATTAAAGGCCTCCAAATTGGCAAAGAACAAGTCAAACTATCACTCTTCACAGATGATATGATACTATATGTGGAAAACCCAAAAGACTCCACTCCAAAACTGCTAGAACTTGACAGGAATTCAGTAAAGTGTCAGGATATAAAATCAATGCACAGAAATCAATTGCATTTCTCTACACCAACAACAAGACAGAAGAAAGAGAAATTAAGGAGGCAATCCCATTTACAATTGCACCCAAAACCATAAGATACCTAGGAATAAACCTAACCAAAGAGGCAAAGAATCTATACTCAGAAGACTATAAAGTATTCATGAAAGAAATTGAGGAAGACACAAAGAAATGGAAAAACGTTCCATGCTCATGATTGGAAGAACAAATATTGTGAAAATGTCTATGCTACCTAAGGCAACCTACACATTTAATGCAATTCCTATCAAACTACCATCCATTTTTTTTTTCAAAGAAATGGAACAAATAATCCTAAAATTTGTATGGAATAAGAAAAGACCCTGAATATCCAGAAGAATGTTGAAAAAGAAAGTGAAAGTTGGTGGCATCACAATTCCAGACTTCAAGCTCTATTACAAAGCTGTCATCATCAAGACAGTATGCTACTGGCACAAAAACAGACACATAGATCAATGGAACAGAAAAGAGAGCCCAGAAATAGACCCTCAACTCTATGGACAACTAATCTTCGACAAAGAAGGAAAGAATTTTCAATGAACAAAACACAGTCTTTCAACAGATGGTGTTGGGAAAACTGGACAGCCACATGCAGAACAATGAAACTGGAAACATTTCCTTATACCACACACAAAAATAGACTCAAAATGGATTAAATACCTCAATATGAGACAGGAATCCATCAAAATCCTTGAGAAGAACACAGGCAGCAACCTCTTTGGCCTCATGTGCAGGTACTTCTTCCCAGAAACATCACCAAAGGCAAGGGAAACAAGGGCAAAAATGAACTATTGGGACTTCATCAAGATCAAAAGCTTTTGCACAGCAATGGAAACAGTCAACAAAACCAAAAAACAACTGACAGAATGGGAGAAGATATTTGCAAATGACATATAAATAAAGGGCTAGTATCTAAAATCTATAAAGAACTTATCTAACTCAACACCCAAAAAACAAATAATCAAATCAAGAAATGGGCAAAGGACTTGAACAGACATTTCTGCAAAGAAGACATCCAGATGGCCAACAGGCACATAAAAAAGTACTCCACATCACTCAGCATCAGGGAAATACAAATCAAAACCACAGTGAGATACCACCTCACACCAGTCAGAATGGTTAAAACTAACAAGTCAGGAAACAAGTCAGATGTGGGAGAGGATGTGGAGAAAAGGGAACCCTCCTACACTGTTGGGTGGGAATGCAAGCTGGTGCAGCCACTCTGGAAAACAGCATGGAGGTTCCTCAAAAAGTTGAAAACAGAGCTCCCTTACAACCCAGCAATCACACTGCTTGGTATTTACCTTAAAGTTACAAATGTAGTGATCCGTAGGGACGTGTGAACCTGAATGTTTATAGCAGCAATGTCTACAATAGCCAAACTATGGAAGGAACATAGATGTCCATCAACAGATGAATGGATAAGGAAGATGTGGTATATATATACAATGGAATTCCAGGCAGCCATCAAAAGAAATGAAATCTTGCCATTTGCATTGACATGGATGGAACTAGAGGGTATTATGCTAAGTGAAATAAGTCATTCAGAGAAAGACAATTATCATTTGATCTCCCAGATATGAGGAATTTGAGAGGCATGGGAGGTTTGAGGTCTAGGGAAGGAAAAAATGAAACAAGCTGGGATTGGGAGGGAGACAAACCATAAGAGACTCTTGATCTCATAGAATAAACGGAGAGTTGCTTGGGGGAGAGGGGTATGGAAAGGGTGGTTGGGTTATGGACATTGGGAGGGTATGTGCTATGGTGAGTGCTGTGAAATGTGAAAGCCTGGTGATTCACAGACCTGAATCTATGAGGCAAATAATATATTATCTGTTAATAAAAATAATTAATAAAAAAAGAAGAAACTGGAAACAAAAAGAAAGAAGATAAGCAAAGAAAGTCAATTATCATATGGTTTCATTTACTTGTGGAGTATAAGGAATAACAGAGAGAACATTGGGTGAAAAAGAGAAGTGAGTTGGCAGAATTTGGAGTGGGAGACAAACTATGAGAGACTGTGGACTCTGAGATACAAACTGAGGGTTTTGGAGGGGTGGGAGTGGAGGGTTGGGGGAGCCTGTTGGTGGGTATTAAGGAGGGCACATATTACTTGGAGCACTTGGTGTGGTGCATAAAGAATGATCTTGGAACACAGAAAAAATAAAATAAAAATTTAAAAGATGCAAGTAAAATTTACCTTGCAATAGAAGTATTTAATTGTTATTGCCTGACTTTCCAGCTCATCCTTCTCTTGTCACAGTGATTAGAATAGTGTTTGTTGATGTGGATGAGTCTTAGATTGTTATCTAAGTCAATACAGGCAGGACAACTGCCCTGAAGAATCACCTAAATCTGCAATGGGCCTAAATAAGAAATATACTTATATTGTAGCAGGCACCTGAGACTTTACTTTTGCTTATTAATGATACAGGATTTGGCCTATCCTAACTGATAAAGTCTCCAAGTTCTATTTAACTGAATATATACAAGCATATTTATTGCATGTGTCAGTAATGATGAAAGAGTAGAAACAACTTCAATATCATTAGTAAAGGAATAGTTAAACACATCTTAGTACAATGGAATCATGTGCAGTCACTGGGAGGAAACATGTAATGACACTGAAAGACATCCAATGCAAAAATAGAGATTCAGGGAGGAGTCAAGATGGCGGAAAAGTAGCAGGCTGACACTACTTCAGCTAGCTAGAGATCAGCTAGATAGCTTATCTAAAGATTGCAAACACCTGAAAATCCATCGGCAGATCGAAGAGAAAAAGAACAGCAGTTCTGGAAACAGAAAAACAACCACTTTCTGAAAGGTAGGACCAGCGGAGAAGTGAATCCAAAACGACGGGAAGATAGACCCCGGGGGGAGGGGCCGGCTCCCGGCAAGCGGCAGAGCAACGGAGCACAAAATCAGGACTTTTAAAAGTCTGTTCCGCTGAGGGACATCGCTCCAGAGGCTAAACCGGAGCGAAGCCCACGCGGGGTCAGCGTGGCCTCAGGTCCTGCAGGGTCACAGAAGGATCGGGGGTGTCTGAGTGTCGCAGAGCTTGCGGGTATTGGAACGGGAAAGCCGGCTACAGAGACAGAGCCGACAGTAAGCTCGCAGCTCGGGGTTACCTTGAACCTGTCGCAGGCTCCGTGAATCAGAGCGCGGCCGGAGGTCAGGCAGACGGGAGTAACTGAGCGCTGTTCTCTGAGGGTGCACTGAGGAGGGGGGCCCCGGGCTCTCGGCTCCTCCGCCGGAGACCCGGAGGCCGCCATTTGTATTCCCGTCCTCCGGAACTCTACAGAAAGCGCTCAGGGAACAAAAGCTCCTGAAAGCAAACCCGAGCGGATTACTCACCCCAGCCCCGGGTAAGGGCGGTGTAATTCCGCCTGGGGCAAAGACACTTGAAAATCATTACAGCAGGCCCCTCCCCCAGAAGATCAACAAGAAATCCAGCCGAGACCAAGTTCACCTACCAAGGAGTGCGGTTTCAATACCAAGGAGAGCAGCAGAATTGCAGAGGAGGAGAAAGCAAAGCACGGAACTCATGGCTTTCTCCCTGTGATTTTTTTTTTCTTTTCTTTTTTTTTTTCCCTGTGATTTTTTTAGTCTTGCAGTTAATTTAATTTTTTTCTTTTTCATTTTTTTTCTCTTCTTCTGCTAATATTTTTTTAATCTTTTACCCTTTTCTTTTTTAACGTTTTTTAACTAGTTTATCTAATATATATGTTTTTCCTTTTAATATTTTTCTTTATTCGTTGTCCTTTTTTAAAATTCTTTTCTTTTTTTCCTTTTTTTCTTTTTTTTTTCTTTCTTTTCTTTTGAACCTCTTTTTATCCCCTTTCTCCCCCCTCACGATTTGGGAACTCTTTTGATTTGGTTAAACCATATTTTCCTGGGGTTGGTACCACACTTGTACTATTTAACTTGCTCTTTCATATACTCTTATCTGGACAAAATGACGGCGGAAAAATTCACCACAAAAAAAAGAACAAGAGGCAGTACCGAAGGCTAGGGACCTAATCAATAAAGACATTGGTAAGATGTCAGATCTAGAGTTCAGAATGACAATTCTCAAGGATCTAGCCGGGCTCGAAAAAGGCATGGAAAATATTAGAGAAACCCTCTTGGGAGATATAAAAGCCCTTTCTGGAGAAATAAAAGAACTAAAATCTAACCAATTTGAAATTAAAAAAAGCTATTAATGAGGTGCAATAAAAAATGGAGGCTCTGGGGCGCCTGGGTGGCTCAGTGGGTTAAGCCACTGCCTTCGGCTCGGGTCATGATCTCAGGGTCCTGGGGTCGAGTCCCGCATCGGGCTCTCTGCTCGGCAGGGGGCCTGCTTCCCTTCCTCTCTCTCTGTCTGCCTCTCTGCCTGCTTGTGATCTCTCTCTGTCAAATAAATAAATAAAATCTTTAAAAAAAAAATGGAGGCTCTCACTGCTAGGATAAATGAGGCAGAAGAAAGAATTAGCAACATAGAAGACCAAATGACAGAGAAAAAAGAAGCTGAGCAAAAGAGGGACAAACAGCTACTGGACCACGAGGAGAGAATTCGAGAGATAAATGACACCATAGGACGAAACAACATTAGAATAATTGGGATTCCAGAAGAAGAAGGAAGAGAGAAGGGAGCAGAAGGTATACTGGAGAGAATTATTGGGGAGAATATCCCCAATATGGCAAAGAGAACAAGCATCAAAATTCAGGAGGTTCAGAGAACGCCCCTCAAAATCAATAAGAATAGGCCCACACCCCGTCACCTTATAGTAAAATTTACAAGTCTTAGTGACAAAGAGAAAATCCTGAAAGCAGCCCGGGAAAAGAGGTCTGTAACATAAAATGGTAAAAATACTAGATTGGCTGCTGACTTATCCACAGAGACCTGGCAGGCCAGAAAGAGCTGGCATGATATATTCAGAGCACTAAACGAGAAAAACATGCAGCCAAGAATACTATATCCAGCTAGGCTATCATTGAAAATAGAAGGAGAGATTAAAAGCTTCCAGGACAAACAAAAACTGAAAGAATTTGCAAACACCAAACCAGCTCTAAAGAAAATATTGAAAGGGGTCCTCTAAGCAAAGAGAGAGCCTACAAGTGGTAGATCAGTAAGGAACAGAGACAATATACAATATACTAAATTCATATCTCTCAATAGTTACCCTGAATGTTAATGGAATAAATGCCCCAATCAAAAGACACAGGGTATCAGAATGGATAAAAAAACAAAACCCATCTATATGTTGCCTACAAGAAACTCATTTTAAGCCTGAAGACACCTCCAGATTTAAAATGAGGGGGTGGAAAAGAATTTATCATGCTAATGGACATCAGAAGAAAGCAGGAGTGGCAATCCTTATATCAGATCAATTAGATTTTAAGCCAAAGACTATAATAAGAGATGAGGAAGGACACTACATCAGACTCAAAGGGTCTGTCCAACAAGAAGATCTAACAGTTTTAAATATCTATGCCCCCAACGTGGGAGCAGCCAACTATATAAACCAATTAATAACAAAATCAAAGAAACACATCAACAATAATACAATAATAGTAGGGGACTTTAACACTCCCCTCACTGAAATGGACGGATCATCCAAGCAAAAGATCAACAAGGAAATAAAGGCCTTAAATGACACACTGGACCAGATGGACATCACAGATATATTCAGAACATTTCATCCCAAAGCAACAGAATACACATTCTTCTCTAGTGCACATGGAACATTTTCCAGAATAGATCACATCCTCAGTCCTAAATCAGGACTCAACCGGTATTAAAAGATTGGGATCATTCCCTGGATATTTTCAGACCACAATGCTCTGAAGCTAGAAATCAATCACAAGAGGAAATTTGGAAAGAACCCAAATACATGGAGACTAAACAGCATCCTTCTAAAAAATGAATGGGTCAACCAGGAAATTAAAGAAGAATTTTTAAAAATTATGGAAACAAATGATAATGAAAATACAACATTTCAAAACCTGTGGGACACAAAAAAGGCAGTCCTGAGAGGAAAATATATAGTGGTACAAGCCTTCCTCAAAAAACAAGAAAGGTCTCAGGTACACAACCTAACCCTCCACCTAAAGGAGCTGGAGAAAGAACAAGAAAGAAACCCTAAACCCAGCAGGAGAAGAGAAATCATAAAGATCAGAGCAAAAATCAATGAAATAGAAAACAAAAAGATAATAGAGCAAATCAATGAAATTAGGAGCTGGTTCTTTGAAAGAAATAATAAAATTGATAAACGCCTGGCCCGACTTCTCAAAAAGAAAAGAGAAAGGACCCAAATAAAT
Source organism: Mustela nivalis (assembly GCF_964662115.1). Lineage (NCBI taxonomy): Eukaryota > Metazoa > Chordata > Mammalia > Carnivora > Mustelidae > Mustela > Mustela nivalis. The sequence goes on from NC_139026.1 coordinate 37,930,853, forward strand.
AAAATCATGAATGAAAGAGGAGAGATCACAACAAACACCAAAGAAATACAATTATAAGAACATAATATGAGCAACTCTACACCAACAAATTTGACAATCTGGAAGAAATGGATGCATTCCTAGAAGCATATAAACTACCACAACTGAACCAGAAGAATTAGAAAGCCTGAACAGACCCATAACCAGTAAGGATATTGAAACAGTCATTAAAAATCTCCAAACAAACAAAAGCCCAGGGCCAGACGGCTTCCCGGGGGAATTCGACCAAACATTTAAAGAAGAACTAATTCCTATTCTCCTGAAACTGTTCCAAAAAATAGAAATGGAAGGAACACTTCCAAACTCATATTATGAGGCCAGCATCACCTTGATCCCAAAACCAGACAAGGATACCATCAAAAAAGAGAGCTATAGACCAATATCCTTGATGAACACAGATGCGAAAATTCTCACCAAAATACTAGCCAATAGGATTCAACAGTACATTAAAAAGATTATTCACCATGACCAAGTGGGATTTATTCCAGGGCTGCAAGGTTGGTTCAACATCCGCAAATCAGTCAATGTGATACAACACATCAATAAAAGAAAGAACAAGAACCATAAGATACTCTCAATAGATGCTGAAAAAGCATTTGGCAAAGTACAGCATCCCTTCCTCATCAAAACTCTTCAAAGTGTAGGGATAGAGGGCACATACCTCAATATCATCAAAGCCATCTATGAAAAACCCACCGCAAATATCATTCTCAATGGAGAAAAACTGAAAGCTTTTCCGCTAAGGTCTGGAATATGACAGGGATGTCCATTATCACCACTGCTATTCAACATAGTACTAGAAGTCCTAGCCTCAGCAATCAGTCAACAAAAAGAAATTAAAGGCATCCAAATCGGCAAAGAAGTCAAATTATCACTCTTCACAAATGATATGATACTATATGTGGAAAAACCAAAAGACTCCACTCCAAAACTGCTAGAACTTATACAGGAATTCAGTAAAGTGTCAGGATATAAAATCAATGCACAGAAATCAGTTACATTTCTCTACACCAACAACAAGACAGAAGAAAGAGAAATTAAGGAGTCCATCCCATTTACAATTGCACCCAAAACCATAAGATACCTAGGAATAAACTTAACCAAAGAGGCACAGAATCTATACTCAGAAAACTATAAAGTACTCATGAAAGAAATTGAGGAAGACACAAAGAAATGGAAAAATGTTCCATGCTCCTGGATTGGAAGAATAAATATTGTGAAAATGTCTATGCTACCTAAAGCAATCTACACATTTAATGCAATTCCTATCAAATACCATCCATCTTTTTCAAAGAATTGGAACAAATAATTCCAATTGGAATGGAACCAGAAAAGACCTCGAATAGCCAAAGGGATATTGAAAAAGAAAGCCAACGTTGGTGACATCACAATTCCAGACTTCAAGCTCTATTACAAAGCTGTCATCATCAAGACAGCATGGTACTGGCACAAAAACAGACACATAGATCAATGGAACAGAATAGAGAGCCCAGAAATAGACCCTCAACTCTATGGCCAACTAATCTTCGACAAAGCAGGAAAGAATGTCCAATGGAAAAAAGACAGCCTCTTCAATAAATGGTGCTGGGAAAATTGGACAGCCACATGCAGAAAAATGAAATTGGACCATTTCCTTACACCACACACAAAAGTAGACTCAAAATGGATGAGGACCTCAATGTGTGAAAGGAATCCATCAAAATCCTTGAGGAGAACACAGGCAGCAAGCTCTTTGACCTCAGCCGCAGCAACATCTTCCTAGGAACATCGCCAAAGGCAAGGGAAGCAAGGGCAAAAATGAACTATAGGGATTTTATCAAGATCAAAAGCTTTTGCACAGCAAAGGAAACAGTTAACAAAATCAAAAGACAACTGACAGAATGGGAGAAGATATTTGCAAACGACATATCAGATAAAGGACTACTGTCCAAAATCTATAAAGAACTTAGCAAACTCAACACCCAAAGAACAAATAATCCAATCAAGAAATGGGCAGAGGACATGAACAGACATTTCTGCAAAGACGACATCCAGATGGCCAACAGACACATGAAAAATTGCTCCACATCACTTGGCATCAGGGAAATACAAATCAAAACCACAATGAGATATCATCTCACGCCAGTCAGAATGGCTAAATCAACAAGTCACGAAATGACAGATGCTGGCGAGGATACGGAGAAAGGGGAACCCTCCTCCACTGTTGGTGGGAATGCAAGCTGATGCAACCATTCTGGAAAACAGCATGGAGGTTCCTCAAAATGTTGAAAATAGAACTGCCCTATGACCCAGCAATTGCACTACTGGGTATTTACCCTAAAGATACAAACGTAGTGATCCAAAGGGGCATGTGCACCCGAATGTTTATAGCAGCAATGTCCACAATAGCCAAACTATGGAAAGAACCTAGATGTCCATCAACAGATGAATAGATCAAGAAGATGTGGTATATATACACAATGGAATACTATGCAGCCATCAAAAGAAATGAAATCTTGCCATTTGCAACAACATGGATGGAACTAGAGCGTATCATGCTTAGCAAAATAAGTCAAGCAGAGAAAGACAACTATCATATGATCTCCCTGATATGAGGAAGTGGTGATGCAACGTGGGGGCTTAAGTGGGTAGAAGAAGAATCAATGAAACAAGATGGAATTGGGAGGGAGACAAACCATAAGTGACTCTTAATCTCACAAAACAAACTGAGGGTTGCTGGGGAGAGGTGGGTTGGGAGAAGGGGGTAGGATTATGGACATTGGGGAGGGTTTGTGCTTTGGTGAGTGCTGTGAACCTGGCGATTCACAGACCTGTACCCCTGGGGATAAAAATACATGGTTATAAAAGAAAAATTTTTATATATTTCATTAATTAATTAATTAATTAAAAAATAAATAAAAAATTTAAAAAAAGATTTAAAAAAATAGAGATTCAAAGTGGTACAGCACCCAGATGTTTATAGCAGCATTATCAACAACAGCCAAACTATGGAAAGAGCCCAAATGTCCACCACCTAATGAATGTATGAAGAAGATGTGGTATATACATATATAAAATGGAGTATTACTTAGCCATCAAAAAGAATAAAATCTTGCCCCTTGCCAGATTGGATGGAGCTAAGTGTATTATGCTAAGCAAAATAAGTCAGTGAAAGAAAAACAAATACCATACGATTTCACTCATATGTGGAATTTAGGAAATAAAGCAGATGAACATATGGGAAGGGGCCAAAAGAAAAAAGGAGAAAACCAACCGTAAGTGACTCTTAAAGATAGAGAACAAATTGAGGGTTGACAGAGGGAGGTGGGAAAAAAGATATGTTAAATGGGTGATGGGTATTAAAGAGGGCATTTGTCATAATAAGTACTGGTTATTATATGTAAGTGATGAATCACTAAATTCTGTTCCTGAAACCAGTATTATACTATATGTTAACTAACTAGAATTTAAATAAAATATTGAAAGAAAAAATAAAAATAAAAAATAAAAATTCCCAAAAATGGAGATGTCCAAGATACAGTATTAAGATGAAGAAGAAATCAGTAACAAAGCAGCATATATAATAATTACTGTAAAAGAAAAATGTATGTACATAACTTACATATAACATAAAACATGTGCATTTAAGTATGAAGTAGACTATATTCTATTCATGCTACTATATACAGATGAAAAACCTATAAGAGTATTTTACAAACTAAATAGAATTACAGGATAATTTTTCTCCCTAATATGTCTCTGTATTGTTGCATTTTTTTTTAAGATTTGATTTATTGTTTTATTTGACAGAGACAGAGACAGGGAGAGAGGGAACACAAGCAGGGAGTGGGAAAGGGAGAAGTAGGCTCCCCGTGGAGCAAGGAGCCCGATGCAGGGCTTGATCCTAGGATTCCAGGATCCCAGGATCCTGACCTGAGGCGAAGACAGAGGCTTAACCTTACTGAGTCACCCAGGCGCCCCTGTTGCAATTTTTTGTAAGGACCACTGTTCACCCTTATAAATAGAAAAATACGTAATTTTTTAAAGTGAGCTCTAAGCCTAAATGGAGCTTGAACTCAAGACCCTGAGATCAAGAATTGCATGGTCTACTGACTGAGTCAGCCAGGCACGCCTATAATGTTTTTAATGTAACATTCATGTTTACCCTCCTTTCTATCTCATTACCTTCAAGAGTTAACACATCTCCCATACGCTTAAAAAAAAAAATCCTAAGTAAGAACATACAGTGTTTTGCTTTGTTTTTTCTTTTTCATTCCTTTTGTTTAAAAATACCTATTCACCAGCAGAACAGACACAATGTTCTACTTGTTTATTTCCATCCCTGAATTCTATAAAGCAATTCAAAATTACTTTGTTGATATATTATATTTAATGCTTTCAATGCCACCTTATAAGTTGTTTGGTTGGTCTTCTTGAGAATTTTCTTTAGACTATATGAAATATATGCGTTCCTATTTGCTTTTGGCATCCAACATTGCAATGCTTCTGGTTAATGTTTTAATTGGGCATGACTTCAAGCAAGAGAGGAATTCACTGCACAGCTGATAGTTCATGGTGTCCAAAGTGAATATTTAAAAATGCAAATTTTTAACAAAATACTAGAATAGATTTATTAAAGAACAATTGACTCATTTAATTCTCTGTGTAACTTTGATTTGCCAAATTTATGTAGTTCCCTTTTATTAAAAATTAGTATTCTCAATTATTGCCAATTTAGCAAATAGGAAGAATAAATGCTTCATTGGCAAAGATCTTTTCAGTATTTCCTCATAAAAAGTAACACATGGAAGGCTTCTTTAAGCCACTAACCATGTAAGAAGTGCAAATTGAAAAGGGGTCATTAATGAGACAAAAAATTTCTTGCTTGTCCATACTGGTCCAACCAGTGAACTATTTTGGGAAAGTTTCTCAGCCTAGAGTCAGTAGAAGAGGCTCCAGAGTCAAACTGCCTGGATTCAAATTCAAGCTCTGCTATTCACTGACCATGTGACCTCAGGCAAACTACTCGATTTCTTTGTCTGTGAAATGGGGATAATATTAGTACCTAATCACAGGGTTTTTACACAGATTAAATGTGAAAATCCACGTAGAACAATTAGCATAGTGCCTGTCATTTGGCAATAATTCAGTAAATGTTACCTGCTACTAGTAAGTATAGTTGATAATGATATAAATATTGAAATTTCTGATGCTTTGTTTTGTTATATGTTTATTTTTTTCCATTGGAATATTTCTCTCAGTAGTAGTTCAATCTAGCAAGAAAATAACAATATCAGCTAAAAGTCTTATTTTCTGATCCAAGTTTTATTTTTTTATTTTCTCACTTAGACAAATTAAGTCTATAATGATCCTAATAGAAAATCGAGACTTGAATATCTTCCTAAATGTTTAAGAGGTAGTAGTATTAGAGATTCATTTTACTTAGCAAATTTGAGTTTACTCTTGGTTTATTAAATGTGGTAACCAGGACTAAAGTTGAACAAGGTAAATAAGAACTTTAGTAAGCCTTTAAAATTCTTAAGGATGATACCTGTAATGATTCTGATATACCCAACATCTCCTTTTAAAACTACTGTAATATTGCATTTGTAAATTTATGGCCATTTAGAAAATTACATCGGCTGTAAAATGTCCATAATCAGCAGCATTCTTCCCAGGAAATCCACTTTATACATTTTTTTCCTTCAAAGTGTGCATTCCTTTTTCTGCTCCATCATACCTTAATGACTAGCAGACATGTTTTCATACATTTTAATAAAATGGGTTTAAAGCAATGGCCACAGTAGCCAACTGCGGAAAGAACCAGGATCCCCTTCAACAGACGAATGGATTAAGAAGATATGGTCCATATATACAACGGAGTATTATACCCCCATCAGAAAGGATAAATACCCAACTATTGTATCAACATGGATGGGATTGGAAGAGATTATGCTGAGTGAAATAAGTCAAGCAGAGAGAGTCAATTACCATAAGGTTTCACTTACTTGTAGATCATAAGGAATAACATGGAGGACTTTGGGAGATGAAGAGGAGAAGTGATTTGGGGGAAAATGGAGGGGGAGACGAACCATGAGAGACTGTGGACTCAGAAACAAACTGAGGGTTTGGGAGGGGAGGGGGTGGGGGGTTGGGTGAGCCTGGTGGTGAGTATTATGGAGGGCACATATTGCATGGAGCACTGGGTGTGGTGCATAAACAGTGAATTCTGGAACACTGAAAAAAAATTTTTTTAAATAAATTTTAAAAAATTTTTTAAATGGATTTAAAGGACATATGTAGTATCTAAAAGGAAAACTCTGTAAATTATTGTTTTTCAAACTGATCCTTGAGAGTTTTTTCAAGGAACTGAGTGCGCTCAGTGGATTTTTTCCTTAATGTCATGTGTTTAGTTTGACGTTAAAATGGCACGATTAAAAACAGATTGTGGACTGTTAGAATAGCCTCATAACTGAATATTTCCACTCAATTTTAGGGCCTTGTTGGTGTCTGTATTTATGAGTACACCATCAACAAAGGGCACTGCTTGAATCATCACTAGTTAATGAGAAAAGAACAGAGATCAACTTAATACCTAAATGATGAGTTTGTGCCAAGTGAGGACCAACTGCTATCATGGTGTGCTGGACAAAGATTTCTTTATAGTCTAAATTGTAAACATGGTGACAAAATGAGTGATCATAAAACGTGTTATACTACAGACATAGCAAGTTAGAAAGAGGCTGTCCTGTGAAATAGTATTCACATTACAATTAACAATTTCCTTTCAGCAAAACCTCATGCTATCACGTAAAATTAATGTCACTAGTATATATTTTATTAGTTTTGTAGTTTTGTATTTTATTAGTTTGGTAGTTTTGTACATGAGTGTTAGTTTTGTCATCATTTAAAAACCATAAGCATTGGGAATTTATTTATTTATTTAGTTTAGCAGTGGGACTTAAACCTGGCTTCAGATTCATGCATATTTAAATAATGAGATTATTATTCATATTAAATAATAAGATTAAAATAAATTGTCAACACTAAAAAGTACTGAATTTGAATTTCTTACTTATGTTTGAGGATATTTAAAAATACTGGTAGTTTATTTGTCTTAAAGAAAATGAAAACTTAAGCTTTATTGATTCTAATATTTTCTCCCTGATGTTTGAGTTGCCTCTAATGTACACATAAGAGTATTTACAGCACCTATATCAAGTTGAGTGTTAAACATGCATTTGTATAATGCTAGCCATGGTAGAAACGAGTAGGTAAAATAAATAGGAAGAATGTCTGCTTTTCTCTTTCTTTGTAGATGTAATTAAAGAAAATTTGTCAAGTAGAATCTGTCTTTAGCAATTATAATTATTTAAACAAATTGACTTTTGACAACATTGTCCCTGTCATTTAAAAATAAATGATCATAACCATACATTTACATTTTTTTCTTATTTAGAATTGACCATAGGTGGGGCGTCTGGGTGGCTTAGTGGGTTAAGGCCTCTGCCTTCGGCTCAGGTCATGATCCCAGGGTCCTGGGATTGAGCCCTGCGTTGGGCTCTCTGCTCAGCAAGGAGCCTGCTTCCTCCTCTCTCTCTCTGCCTGCCTCTCTGCCTACTTGTGATCTCTATCTGTCAAATAAATAAATAAATGAATCTTAAAAAAAAAAAAAAAAGAATTAACCTTAGGGCATATAGATGGCTCAGTTGTTAAATCATCTGTCTTCAGTTCAGGTCATGGGATCTAGCCATAGGCAGTCTCCCTGCTCAGTGGGGAGTCTGCTTCTCCTTTTCCCTTTGCTGCTCCCCCAAGTTCATGCACTCGGGGTCTCCCTCAGAAAAATAAATAGAATCTTTTTTTAAAAAAAAAGCATTAACCTTGTTTTTACTTTTAAAACTCTATAAAATTTTGAACATGATCCAAAATGATAGTTTTGCAAAACTGATGGCCTGTTTTCTTAGACAAAAATAATGTTGGCCACATCTAATAGAGTATATCTAATGTTCAAGAATTCAAATTTTAACCGCTGCAGGTTTGTAAGAAATTTAATATGGAGACTGTGCTCATTTTAATGCTGAAGTCTCACCTTTTTATCTTTAGTAAGAATGACTTCAGAAAATTAACACACAAGATACAAGTAAAGCAGAAATAGTTTAAATGATTCAGTGATCTCTTTGTACCAAATTGCATACATCTATAAAAGCTGAATTGCTGGGTGCCTGGGTGGCTCAGTGGGTTAAGCCTCTGCCTTCAGTTCGGATCATGATCTCAGGGTCCTGGGATTGAGTCCCGCATTGGGCTCTCGGCTTGTCAGGGAGACTGCTTCCTCCTCTCTCTCTCTATGGACCTCTCTGGTACTGGTGATCTCTCTCTGTCAAGTAAATAAATAAAATCTTTAAATAAATAAATATATATATAAAAGCTGAATTGTTATCCTGGTCTATTAAAAATAAAATACAATGTTTAATTAAGTAAAGCATTTGAGTATCATTTGCCAAGGATAACAAAACACAACCATGTTTTTAGAAATATTTGTGTGAATATATATACATCAATGGAGTAAATACATTCCTCTTCTCAAAAAGAGATGAATAGAAAAATTTCTCACTAATATTATTTCTGGATTTCATTCAAAAGGAATTTGATATAGCTATGCATTCAGAAAATTTCCCAAAGTTCGAATTCTCATTATTCTTTAATTCCAGTAAATCACAGAATGTTCTTCTTTTCTTTTGGCTATGACAAATTTATTACAAAACTGAAATTTTATCATGGGTTTCTCTTTTCTTGCCTTTTTTTTTGCTAGTAACTATAATCACAATTAATAAAACAAATTTATAAAATTATTGTACTTAAAATTATTGTAACAGCATTTTTATAGTCTTATTTTTCCTATTCCTACAACACTTTCTCAACTTTATTATCCCTATAAAAATGAACTATAACAACATTTATGATGCACCTAGAACACTTGGTAACTTTATATATGGTTTTGATCAATTATATCCAACTTAATCTTATCTTAATATCATTCATTATGCATTCTTTCATTCATTGCAAAGCACAGTTCCAGGTAAGCAAGATCCACAGTGAATATGACACCCTCCCTTCCATTCTCACTGTCATGCTACCTCAATAAAAACAATAATAATCAGTACTTATTAAGCATTTATAGGTAAAGTTCACTGTAAGATGTTTTTGTATTTAATTCAAGTATACAATGAGGTGTTTTTAATAGAATTATCCATTTAATTCCCACAAATTGACCTGGCAGGTAACAGTATGGTAGAGTTCCACTCAACTTCCCGCTTTGCCACTTACTAGAGGTTTTCCTTGAGTATGGAACTTACCCTCAACTTAAATAGGCCTCAATTTCTTTTCTTCCTTTCTTTTTCTTTTCTTTTCTATTTCCTTTCCTTTTCTTTTTTTTCTTTGTAAATTTGGGATAATTATAGTAACTTCCCTTTAGCTATAAATCAGGAATAGGTCATAATAATACCTAGCACATGGAATTCTTGTGACTGTTGCATTAGTTAATGTATATCAGGTGCATAGAATGTTGCCTGGCTCAATAAGTATGAGCCATTGTTGTGGCTGCTGTTTCATCAATGAGAAGTGTGATGGATTTAAGTTACCTGAACATAAGTGGTCCAACAATCAAGAGACTAAGACAGGATCTCAAAACCCTGGTCTGACTCCATGGATACCTAAGTGAAGTTATAACTGTACTTATTACAAATCTGCAACAGATTTTGTGCTCTCAGGAAAACTGAAATACAAAAAAAGAAGAAACCCTCAAATGAAGCTAAATAAACAATAAACTCTTTTAAACAGTTTGGTTTTTTCAAGGAAAATAGTGAGGAAGATACCAAAGATTCTCAAATAACTTATTGAAAGGAAGAGAGGGAATGAAAATGACAGAACATTTAGAGTTACAATGAAAATGAAAACACAGTGGCAAAGAATTCCTGTTATTTGCTTTGTGTTCCTTTGAACACAGGTAATATCAGATACCTGTCACAACATGCAAAATTAGAAAAGCAAAATCATGAAATGATGGACAGATCAACAGACACAAGTAATTCGATCTACACAAAAACAGGCATAGTCAAATCCTAACTTGGTTTTTTGTCAGTAGAGCCATCTTGAGCCAGTATTTTAGCATGGGCGCCTGGGTGGCTCAGTGGGTTAAGCCGCTGCCTTCGGCTCAGGTCATGATCTCAGGGTCCTGGGATCGAGTCCCACATCGGGCTCTCTGCTCAGCAGGGAGCCTGCTTCCTTCTCTCACTCTCTATCTTCCTGCCTCTCTGCCTACTTGTGATCTCTGTCTGTCAAATAAATAAAATCTTTAAAAAAAAAAAAAGAAAAAATTTTAAAAAAAAGAAAATCAATCCATCACATATTAAATCAATTTATGAAATTTCTCACTTCTTACCTGTTTGTAGAATCACAGTAAATGTGAAGCTTAGTTTTAAAAGGTGAAAAGTGATTTCACTTTTCACTTTCACTAGAAACATATTATTCCACATTGTTTATATAGAAAAATAATTTATAGAACTCTGAATGTTGACTGCTAGTGTATGACAATGCCTCTATATATGTTTTTGAGTATAGTTGATGCACAATGTTACACTAGTTTCAGGTGTACAGTTCAATGCTATGTTCACAAGTACAAGTATCATCTGTCCCATTACATCATTATTACAGTGTCATTGGCTGTATTCCTTAACTCTGCTTGTTATTCTTGTGACTTACATCCCATAACTGGAGACCTGTACCTCCCCTTCTCCTTCACCCATTTTGCTCAATCTCCCACTCCCCTCCCCTCTGGCAACCATCAGTTTATTCTCTATATTAATAGTCTTTATTCTGCTTTTTGTTCATTTATTCATTTTTTAGATTCCATTTATGAGTGGACTCATAGAGTATTTGTCTTCACAGTCTAACTTTTTTACTTATCCTTATACCCTCTAGGTCCCTCCATATTGTCTCAGAACAATACCATCCTTTTTTTTTATGCCATCCTTTTTAAGGCTGTGCAATATTCCATTGTGTATATGTACATCATATTTTCCTTATCCATTTTTCTATTGATGGATACTTAGGTTGCTTCCATATCCTGGGTATTGTAATAAACATTAAGTATGTAATAAACATAGGGGTTCATGTACCTTTTTGAATTAATGTTTTCATTTTCTCCAGATAAATACCCAATAGGAGAATTATTGGATCATATGGCATTTCTATTTTGAATGAGGAACTTCCACACTGTTTGTTTTTTTTAAGATTTTATTTATTTATTTGACAGATGGAGATTACAAGTAGGCAGAGAGGCTGGCAGAGGCAGGGACAGAGGGAAGCAGACTCCCTGCTGAGCAGAGAGCCCGATGCGGGGCTCGATCCCAGGACCCTGAGATCACGACATGAGCCGAAGGCAGAGGCTTAACCCACTGAGCCACCCAAGCGCCCCTCCATACTGTTTTCCACAGTGGATGTACCAACTTACATTCCAACCAATACTGCAAGCGGGTTGCTTTTTCTTCACATCCTCACCAACACTTACTTCTTGTCTTCTTGATTTTAGCCATTCTAATAGGCATGAGAATATATCTCACTGTGGTTTTGATTTACATTTCCCTGATGATGAGTGATGCTGAGCATCTTTTCATGTATCTGTTGATAATCCGTATGTCTTCTTTGGAAAAATGTCTATTTGGGACCTCTGCCCATTTTTAAATCAGATTTTTTTTTGGTGTTAGTCATATGAGTTCTTAATATATTTTGAATATTAACCTTTTATTGGAAATATTATTTGTAAATATCTTCTCCTATTCAGTAGGCTGTCTTTTTGTTCTGTTGATAGTTTACTTAGCTGTGCAAAAGGTTTCTATCTTAATGTACTCCCAATAGTTTATTTTTGCTTTTGTTTCCCTTGCCTTAGAAGACATATCTAGAAAAATGTTGCTGTGGCTGATGTCAGAGAAATTATTACTTGTGTTTTCTTCTAGGATTTTTATGGTTTTGGGACTCATGTTTAGGTCGTTAACCTTGGAGTTTATTTTTTTGTGTATGATGTTAGAGTTTATTTTTTTGTGTATGATGTTAGAGAGTAGTCCAGTTTCATCTTTTTGCAAGTAGTTGTCCAGTTTTCCCAGCACCACTTATGGAAAATACTGTCTTTTCCCCTATTGTATATTCTTGCCTCCTTTGTCATAGATTAATTGACAATATATATATGTAACTTTATTTCTGGGCTCTCTATTCTGTTCCATTGACCTCTGTGTCTATTTTTGTTCCAGTACTGTTCTGTTTTGATTGCTACAGCTCCATAGTACAACTTGAAATCTGGAACTGTGATACCTCCAGCTTTGTTCTTCTTTTTCAGAATTGCTTTGGCTATTCAGAGTTTTCTGTGGTTCCATACAAATTTTAGTTATTATTTGTTCTAGTTTTGTGAAAAATGCTGGTGTTTTTTTTTTTTAGGTTAGAGAGTGATATATTCTTTTTTATTTATTATCAATTTTTTATTTTTTATAAACATATATATATTTTTTTAATTAATTTATTTTTTTCAGCGTAACAGTATTCATTGTTTTTGCACCACACCCAGTGCTCCATGCAATCCGTGCCCTCTCTAATACCCACCACCTGGTTCCCCCAACCTCCCACCCCCACCCCTTCAAAACCCTCAGATTGTTTTTCAGAGTCCATAGTCTCTCATGGTTCACCTCCCCTTCCAATTTCCCTCAACTCCCTCTCCTCTCCATCTCCCCTTGTCCTCCATACTATTTGCTATGCTCCACAAATAAGTGAAACCATATGATAATTGACTCTCTCTGCTTGACTTATTTCACTCAGCATCATCTCTTCCAGTCTTGTCCATGTTGCTACAAAAGTTGGATATTCATCCTTTCTGATGGAGGCATAATACTCCATAGTGTATATGGACCACATCTTCCTTATCCATTCGTCCATTGAAGGGCATCTTGGTTCTTTCCACAGTTTGGCGACCATGGCCATTGCTGCTATAAACATTGAGCCCCTTTTTTTCACTACATCTGTATCTTTGGGGTAAATACCCAGTAGTGCAATGGCAGGGCGATAGGGAAGCTCTATTTTTAATTTCTTGAGGAATCTCCACACTGTTCTCCAAAGTGGCTGCACCAACTTGCATTCCCACCAACAGTGTAGGAGGGTTCCCCTTTCTCCACATTCCCTCCAACACATGTTGTTTCCTGTCTTGCTAATTTTGGCCATTCTAACTGGTGTAAGGTGATATCTCAATGTGGTTTTAATTTGAATCTCCCTGATGGTTAGTGATGATGAACATTTTTTCATCTGTCTGCTAGCCATTTGTATGTCTTCATTGGAGAAGTGTCTGTTCATATCTTCTGCCCATTTTTTGAGATGATTGTCTGTTTTGTGTGTGTTGAGTTTCAGGAGTTCTTTATAGATTCTGGATATCAACCTTTTGTCTGTACTGTCATTTGCAAATATCTTCTCCCATTCCATAAGGACTACATTAAAACTGTAGATTGCTTTGGGTAGAAGAGACATTTTTAATGATATTTGTTCTTTTGATCCATGAGCATGGAATGTCCTTCCATTTGTTTGTGTCATCCTCAGTTTCCTTCATCTGTGTTTTATAGTTTTCAGAATATAGGACTTTCACTTCTTTGTTTAAGTTTATTCCCAGGTATTTTATTCTTTTTGGTACAACGCCTCTATATTAAGTTAAAGCATTTACTCTCAACAAAAGGTTATTTTTCCCCAGGGAAGTTAGAGATTATAAACTATGTATTTTCTAGAGCACTTAAGAACTACTTAATATTACATATCTATTAATTAAGTCCTGAAGCTCTAACATACAATATGGTGAACACAGATAATAATATTTTATAATAATCATCAAACTTACTAAGAGACTAGATCTTAATTATTTCCAAACAAAAAAGAAATGATAATTGTGTGATGTGATAAAGATGTTAACTATCACTACAATGACAATAATATTACAATATATAAATGTATCAAATCAATACATTGTATGCCTTAAACTTACATAGTGTTATATGTCAAATATGTTTCAATAAAAATTATCTATTTTTTTCTTTATTTCTTTTTTAGAGAGAGAGAAAATCCAAGTGGTTGGGGCAAGATAGAGGAAGAGGGAGAGAGAGACTCTTAAGTATGCTCTATGTTCAGAGTGAAGCCTTATGGGGAGCTCAATTTCATAACCCTGAGATCCTGACCTGAGCTAAAATCAGGAGTCAGATGCTTAACCAAGTAAGCCACCCAGGCATTCCAAAACTTATTTATTTGTTTGGTTATAAGGAGTACCATAGAAGAACAATAAAACATAGATGATTTTATTCCCTGCCTTGATAAACACAAGAGTGGGAAAGGATGCCTTGGCAAGTCTTCACTTGATAAAATGGGCAGAAGAGACAGCTGGAGCACGAGTGATGCAAGAAGTAAATATAAGTCAAATACATGAGGATATTACTTGGGGCATTTTTGTTTGCATATGTTCACATAACATTGCAGCTGGGTAATGCTGGGCTTTAACTTATGCATATCTGTGGGATAGAGGAATCTCTCAAAGAATGAAGAGAGACTTTATTCAAAAGTGTACAGTGGAAAATTAATCCTCACAATGGGCTTCCTTTATAGAAAACCACTGGGTTAGCAGTATGTATTCCATCACACATGATTTTCTAGGGTATGATTCAGCTGGTCCAAGTAGAAATGACAATTAGAGCACTGTGAAACAATCATTGCTTGCTGTGGCACTAATCACTTGCTCTGGCACTCATTGAAGCAAATCCTCGACCCACCTCCAAGAAAAGATGTTCAAGTAAAAGGATGTGACTATGAATCTTTAAACCATGTCCATTAACAATGTTTAAACATGGGTAAATGGAGCAACACAATAGTGTAGCAACTTTGAGCTGATATGCCCATACCATTTGGATAAGAAGAAAAGAGAACAAAGCACATTTGAAAAAAATTTTACTCAGACCAAGATTCTACTTTGGGGATAAATGAAGGAGCAAAAACTTTCAATCATTATAATAATAAATTTTGAGACATGAACAAATGCTAATATCTCCATACATATAAATAATTCTGGGTAAGGGGTATATGTAAGGGCTATGATCAATAAGCAAAGAAAACCTTTCTATTCTACTAGGAAAATAATGAGCTTATTTTGGGCATATAGGATCTAAAGTAGTCAATCATTAAGAAAAAATTAGTTAGAAAAATCGGTAAATTGGTTAATATCTACCAATAGCACCTAGGTGGCTCAGTTTGTTAAGCATCTGCCTTTGGCTCAGGTAATGGTCTTGGAGTCCTGGGATCCAGTCCTGAATAGGGCTCCTTGCTCAGTGAGGAGTCTGCTTCTTCCTCTCCCTCAGATCCTTCCCTCTGCTCCTTCACTCTCTGTTTCTCTCTCAAATGAATAAACTAAAAAAACTTAAATCAACAACAACAACAACAAAGAATACATTTTTCATAAACCACCCTGCAAGCCTACCTTAGAGCTAACTTGGAATATCTTCCATGTTTTGCTATAAAATATAATGAAAATCTGTGTCGGGCTTCTGCTCAGAAGGGGGTCTGCTTCTCCCTCCCCCTGATCTTAAGCTCTTGCTCACTCTCTCTCTCTCCTTCTCAAATAAATAAAATCTTTTTAAAAAGAATTTACAAATAGATTGGTTCATTCAATATATATTTGCTTTATCACGTGTCAACAATGTGCAGGACAATGTATTGGGTACTAGAGATACAACAGTCCCTATCTTTCTTAGCACTTATAATGCAATGAGTATGATAGACTATAATGAAGTAGTTACGTAAACAACTGTAAAGCTATAATTGTGTCAAGAGAAATGCAGATTGCAGTGTTAGAAAAATTGAAATTAATCTAACCGATGAACTGATGTGGTCAAGGAGGTCAGGAAAGGCTTTTTCTTTTCTGAAGATGAGAACTTTCAACAGAGTTCCAAAGGATGAAAAAAGAAAAACTTGCTTGCAAAAATAAGAGCCTATAAGAGGATTCTGTGGTGGGAGGTTGTGTAGTATGTAGGAAGGACTGAAAGAGGACTAGTGAGCCTGCAGTGAAATGAGTCTGGAGGGGCTATGTCATGATGAGGGGGCAGCAGGAGCTGGACCAGGCTGGGCTCTATGTGCCATGCTAATGTGTTTGGTCTTCTCCTTCAGAGAAATAGAAAATACTAAAGGGTTCTAAGCAGAAGGAAACATAATCCAATTTGTATTAACCACCAAGTTTAACATTGATTACATTTAAACTGCCAATATATATTCACTGAATTACCTGTGGAATAATATATGTGTGCAGGATATCTACACCTTTTACTTCACACTATGTCCTTAAATATAAAGAGATATTTTGAAATTAATATTGATCCCATTGTCATTTTGAGAATGAGTAATAAATTAATTAAATTGAATTCATTGGAAAAGATTAAAATAGATTTGCTTTTTAAATATTGAAACAATATTGGTCAATGGAGGACTTTAAGAAGTGAAGATTATTATTTTGAATGTAGATTAACAGAGGGTGAAACCAAAGAACAGAATGATGAGAATGTGTAGAGGAGAAACTGAAAAAAGATTAAGCTTGGTATTTAGAAATATAAAAAGTATAAGTTTAGATCTGGGCATTAAAAGATGATGTTTTGTGTCTTTTGTACATGTTTTGTACTTTTGTATCAACATGGCTGGAACTGGAGGAGATTATGCTGAGTGAAATAAGTCAAGCAGAGAAAGTCAATTATCATATGGTTTCACTTACTTGTGGAGCATAAGGAATAAGATGGAGGACATTAGGAGAAGGAAAGAAAACAGTGAATTGGAGGAATTCAGAGTGGGGGAGATGAACCATGAGAGACTGTGGACTCTGAGAAACAAACTGAGGGTTTTTGGAAGGGGAAAGGGGTGGGTGGATGGGTGAGTCTGGTGGTGGGTATTAAGGAGAGCACAAGTTGCATGGAGCAGTGGTGTGGTGCATAAACAATGAATCTTGGAACACTGAAACCATAAATTTTTTTTTAAAAAAACATGATGTTTAGTCTGAATGCAAATGGGACATTTGGAAAGTAAAATAAAGAAGACAAGTGACATGGTTTTGAGTTTTCATTTTTATTTATTTTGTCAGCCTTGCATCTCTTCCTTTTGGATAAGGATTCCCACATACGTGGTTAGTCCATGTGGTTTAAAGATTTTAATTATTTATTTGATAGACAGAGATCACAAGTAGGCAGAGAGGCGGGCAGTGGGGGCCGGGGGGAGCCTGCGCCAATGTGGGGCTCAATCCAAGGACCCTGAGATCATTACCTGAGTTGAAGGCAGAGGCTTAACCCATTGATCCACCCAGGCGTCCCAGTGCATGTGGTTTGAATGGAATCTACTCTACCCACAAGCTCCAGGGGTAGCGAATCAGAGTACTCCATTGCCTGGGCCACATGATTGATTTAGGGATGGATCTGTGATCCAAGAAGATAAATAGGAGCCATTTCAGTAAGAATTTCTGAAACTAATGGGAAAGATGTGCTCTCTTTTTGAGGGGGATGGCTATGTAAGAATGGATTAAGATTCAAGTGTTCTCCTTTGTCACCAGTAAGGAAGAATTTTCCTGAGAAGGAAGACAACAGAGGGAAGCAGAGTCAGGAACTGGAGAAAAAGACAATGACAGCAGTTAACCCCTGGAACCAGGTAAACTTTAAAATTTCCAATTATATAGCCCAATCAATTTTCTTATAGGTTTAAGCTAGTTTGAGTTGGGTTTTTATCACTTGAAGCCATGAACTTTCCTTTGCACCAAACTTTCAAAAAACTCATATGTAAATCAATATAATCATCTGTCATCTGCATACACCTGGGATCTTAAAAATAATTGTGGAGTCCTTATAAGAATAGCTAAGAGTTGCAAAGTACTGCTGGAGATTACATGAACTAATAGGTTGGTGCCTAGAATAGTCAGGATTCACAGCAGATTTGGGACCTCAACATCATTTGGCAATATTATTTTCATATCTCTTGTTAGAATGACTCCCCTTTTACTCAGTAGTTTTAATTTTATTTTTAAACTCTCTATCCTATCTCTATCCCCAATTTCTTATCCACACTTTAAAAGAGTTAGTTATGTATCTCCATTTCCTCAGCTCTCCTCTGTGCTTTGACCTACAACAGTCTGACTTCTGCTTTTACTTTGGTTCAATCCTCTCAGATAGAGGTCACCAATGACTTCCACATTGCCAAATCTTTTCTGTCCCAGTCTTCCTTGATCTCTCTGCAGCATTGACATCATTGATGGCTCTTGCTTTCAAATGATCTTCTTCCTTATCTTGTGTGCCTTGAACCTTCTCTCTAATGATTTTCCTTTTAGCTCTAGCTCTCAGGTTGTTTTCTTCTATAGCTCACTACTTCATGAAAAATTTATTAAATACTTATTTGGGGCCAGGCCTATTGGCTTATGTAATTATAGGCACTATTTATGTTTTACATAATTATTACATAAATAATTACAGAATCATTATATTTCCACTTTTACAAATTGGAAAGTTGAGGTTAAGAGGCACCCCTACTTATAAATTCTTGATATAAAAAAAAAAAAACTCTTTTCAGTTGATTTCTTAGTTTCCCAAGAAAGAAAGAAGACCATAATAAAAACTAAAAAAATTTTTACTAAGTTCAGGATTTTATTTGGGGTATAAGAGGAATCATAAATAAATATTTACTAACATTTATTTTCTAGATATTTGTTGTTTGTATATGTTCAAATAGATTTTTTTCTAAGCCCTTTGAGAGACAAAATGATGTGACATACTTGTCTTCTGTCTAATATCACCAGGGAGCTGTTCACAATACAAAAATAAAAATTCATGCATGGGGCACCTGGGTGGCTCAGTGGGTTAAAGACTCTGCCTTCGGCTCAGGTCATGGTCTCAGGGTCCTGGGATCAAGCCCCACATCGGGCTCTCTGCTCAGCAGGGAGCCTGCTTCCCTTCCTGTCTCTGCCTGCCTCTCTGCCTACTTGTAATCTCTATCTTCAAATAAATAAATAAAATCTTTTTTAAAAATTCATGCATAATGAAAATTCTAGGCTTTGGTCACTACTTAGCATTGTCTGGATATATGCAGTATTACTGTCTATTTGATAGCAGATGCTATAAGTATCTTGGCATCAACATAATTGTTTACATATTACTGATTCTCCATGAAAAACATCTCTTCACTTTGTACCCTAGAGGTCTCATTATCTCTCCAGGGGCAGATGGAGATTTATATATAAAAATTGATAATGACCCTTTTTGCAAAATTAAATATGTTGGCTAACTCCTTCTTTGGCAGCTGTCCAACTTGCATAATTGCATTTGCCTTTCTAAATTTCCCCTGAAGCTTCAGTTGAATAAGGTGCTCTTTTGAATTTGCATTTTGAAGAGGCTTAATTGTGCAGCATGATAGATCTACCCCCCCACTGCAGTCTCAGACCTGGTTGATATTGGTGAACTTTGTGTGTTAGCAAATCACTTTGAGAATTTTCCAGTCATATGAGAGCCATTAATATTAGAGCACTTGTATGAACAAAATATTTAGATTTTATGCAATGTGAGTTAATTATAGTGAACAATTTTTTTTAAGACTTTATTTATCTGACAGACAGAGTTCACAAGTAGGCAGAGAGGCAGGCAGGGAGAGACAGAGGAGGAAGCAGGCTTCCTGCCAAGCAGATAGCCCAATGCAGGACTCGATCCCAGGACCCTGAGATCATGACCTGAGCTGAAACTACAGGCGCCCCTGTAGTTAACATTTCTAAGGCAATTTTCCTACTGTACTCAGAGCTAATATCACATTCAACAGACTTGCTTACTAAGGACTTGTTTAGAATGCTACTACACAAAACAGTCAGTAAAGAGAAGTATGGGTAGATTTGATTCCTCTTATATCCACCAAATACTTTGATCTAATGTCATCTAATGTCTAAAGTAAATAAGCTAGAAGTCTAACCTGGAGAAGAGATTCTCATCCTCTAAAACTGGTTATACTCACAGGCACCTTCTAAGAAAGCAACCACATGTAACTTCTAATTCACGTTTGGTTGAGGTTGGTTGCATGTGATTGCACTACATATACCTCAACCAATTTCCTCTCCAGAAGCAACTACTAGGCTGAACTAAGAGCCTGGAACAAAAATTTTACATGATGGACTCTATATTAAGTGACAACTAATAACCCTGTCAGGTGTTCTAGCTTAGGGCATATTTATTCATTCAACAAGTGCATATTGAGAACATATACTGGGTCAGAAAGTGCACTAAGTAGAGTAGACATTGAAGAATGGACAGTGATTTTTCCGTACTTATGAGACTTACAAATGGGGAAGTCAAATAGTAGTCAGATAATCACATGAACAAGTATATATGTACGTTCTAACACATGTGCTAAGAAGAAATAAAACAAAATACTTTGAAAGCCTGACTCAATATGAGAGGCTTAAGAAAGGCTTACCTGAAAAAAATGTGACTTGAGCTGAAAAAATGGAGAAGAACTAAGAAGCTAAAAAGTAAGAGGAGAGTATTATTAGTAGAGACAACAAATCTGAGAGGCTCTTGTATACCCATTAGAGAAAATTTAAAAATAAATAATAAATCAGTGCCAGTGGAATGCAGGGACTGAGGAAAAGAATATGTTGAGGCTAGGTTTGAGACACAGATAGGAGACAACCATAGAAGCCCTTGAGGGCTATATGCATTATTTTGGTCTCTGCCAAAAACAACAATGTTAAGTCTCTCAAGGCATGGATTTCAGGCATAGAAAAGAGATAACATACTTAAAATTGTATTTGAAAAATATTACTCTAAGTACAATATAATAAATTGATGAAAGAGGTAGACTGGATAAGGGAAGACCAAGTAGGGTGACTTTGCAGGAGTTCAGGCTAGAGGAAATGATAGTGTGAACTAGAGCAATAGCAGCAGAAAAGGAGAGAGATGAATGATTCCAAGAATATTAATATTTGTTTTGTGGTTTAGACACATTGAGCCTGAGAACTCCTTGAGACACTCAAGTAGAGATACTGAATAGACAATTCAGTGTATGGTCTGGTCTGGTCTGGACTAGAGGTATAAATTTGAGAATCATTAGACAACTGATGAAAATGAACCATGCATATGGCAAATACTGTCCAAAGAGAGAGTATGTGATAGATTCAAAGATATACCACTCACATCTCCCAACAGATATTATTCAGTTCTCAGCCCCTCCAGCATCTTCTTCAGCTAAGAGTATCCCCTCGAAGGACCTCATGCCTTCTCTGGGCACCTCACATCTGGTGAATGAGTAAGGCAGGTATATGAAGGCTCAGACATGTCAATTTAATGGTGGATGAATCCATAATTCATGATGCCCCCATACTCATTCCCAAATTGGCCAAAGTTTGGTTGGAACTGTATCAAATTCAACTTCTTTTTCACATCTCTGCTTTCTTTCCACAGGTGTTGGTTCACAATGAACACCTTGCACCCCAAACTCTATCACAACAACATCTGATCTAGAGAACCCAACATATAATAGAATATAAAATGGAAAGGGAAAGTGTTCAGAACACACCAACCAGAGAAGGGTGTATCAGCAAAGTAACAAAGAAGGAAATGCTAGAAAAGTATGAAGGAAAACCTGGATGGCATTGTGTCCTGGGAGACAAAATTAACATGATACAAAAACAAAAACAAAAAAAACTTGGAGTGGGCAAGAGTGCTTAAGGATCAGAAAAAATGACTGGAAAATATCCAGTGGATTTAAATTATGGAGGTCACTGGTAGCCTTAGCCACAGTTTAGGTGCAGAGCTAGAAACAACTGTCATAATGGAGGAAGTTGAAGAGGTAAAAAATGGACAAACCAAATAATGAGAACTTTTTAGAAAATTCAGATTTGAAGAAATGGGAAAGATTGAAAGGAGTTGGAGGGAAAAGTGGGAGCCAAAAAAGGTGGTTGTTTTTAAGATAGAAGAGACATGAACAAGTTTAAATGTACCTGGAAATAATCCAACTGAGAAGGATATGTTGAATAAATAGCAGAGTGGAGGTGATGAGGAGGAATGGATAATGTAAGGTCCCTGATAAGGCATAAAGGAACAAAATCCAAAACACAAGTGGCAAGATTGGTCTTAAATGATCAGAAGGCTAGATCCTATGCTAAAATAGGAGGAAAAGAGAAGAACACGGGTACAGATGGAACTGTGTGAATTTGGTAGCAGGAAGCTGAAGGAGTTCCCATCTGATCCCTTCTATTTTCTTCAGGAAGTAGGAGGTGAAGTCATCTGCTGAGACTGAGGAGGAGCTAAGAATATTTGAGGTTTGAATAGAGTATATAATGTTTAGAACAATTTTTGAAAATAGAGGGAGAAAATTTACCAAAGGAACAAAGAATTGGCACACTTAAAGAGCCCAGTGTATTGGCATGATTCTGCCCTGACAGGTGACTTTTTGTCAGAGTGCCAGGTTGTTCAGTCATAGACATAGAGAGAACATAGATGCATTCATTCAAAGTTGGGCTTTTATCACATAAGTAGGAGGGAAAGCCTTAAGAGACAAAGGGACAGGGAGTTAAGACTATTGATGAGAGTGTGATAAGACTATTGATGAGAGTCTTTCAAATAAAGGACTGTGGGACCTAAAGTAAATAATAATGGTCAAAGAATGAAAACAGATGAGAAGGCTGGAAGGAGGAAGAAAGTTAAGTAGTTAGCACACTGGAGCAACACTTCTCTAGATCTGAGCACTTTGTTAGTATACAGAATATCTTTCAAGTCTGGAAGGGTGACCTGAGATTCTGCATTTCTGACAAGTTATCAGTTACTGTTGAACTACTGGGCTGAGGACAAGACTTTGAGTAGCATGGTATTAGAAGTTCAAATAAGATCAAATGATCAAATAAGATCATTTGAGAATGATAGGAGAGAACAGAAGATGAAGTAGGCAGAAGCAATCGGGGGGGGGGGGGTATAGTGGAAAATGAGTCACAAAAAGAGAGAAGCAGAAATTAAGAAAAGCTGAGACATTAGAATTTGAGAAGAGCAATGGATATGTACTTCTTGGAGTAGGCAAATGACCAGGTCACCAAAGATGGGATTTAGATCACTAGAGCTATAGTAGCTGAATGATGAACAATGATGAATGGGATTCCATGAAGGACACTATACAGATGCTAAGGAGGTATTCATCCCTTCATGTCTTTATAAAATATCCCCATTCATGTGAGGTTACCTGAGTGACCCTGTGTCCTGGCCACCTGAGAAGTCTAACTCCTCAGGAGGAGGAAGCAAGATGGTGGAGGAATAGTAGACTGAAATATCATCAGGTCCCAGGAGTTCAGCTAGATAGGTATCAAACCATTCTTCACACCTACAAACCCAACAGGAGATGGATGAGAAGAAGAGCAACAATCCCAGGAACAGTAAATCAACCACTTTCTGGAAGATAGGACATGCAGAGAAGTGAAACTGAAGTGATGGGAAGAGAGACCACCGGGGTAAGGGCAGATCTCCCAGTAAGTGAGAGAGCAGGAGAGTGCAAAATTGGGACATTTAGAAGTCTGCTCCACTGAGGGATGTCACGCCAGAGGCTAAGCAGGGGCTGGAGCCCTTGTGGGAGAGTATGGTCTCAGGACCTGCCAGGTCATAAAAACAACAGGGGTGCCTGAGTGCAGCAGAGCTCCCACGTATTGGAACAGGGAAGCCAGCTACAGAGACAGAGCCAAGGAGGGAGCTCTCAGCTCAGGGTTACCTTAAACCATGATCCAAGGCACAGTGGAGCCACTGCTCTTTGAGCAGGGACCCCACAAGTGGCAGATCCAGAAAGACCCCCTCCTTTCTCCTCTAGGAGGAGCAGGGCAGCAGCACACTGCTGGAATCTGCTGGGTTTGGAGACTCAAAATGGGGCCATGCACCAGAGATAGAAACGCTCAGTCACAACTTGCCTTCTAATTCTGAAGCAAGCAGCTAAAGATTTCCTCTAATGTTGAATGAAATCAACCATCAAGACTTGTATTCAAATAACAAAATAATAAAAAGGATCAATGAAAACATTTGTAACTCAAGGTAAATTGATCCAACTCAAGTTGAGGAGAAAAAACAAACTTGGATTAGACAAATTTAATTAATATCTAATTTTATTGCTCACTTCTGTGCTTAATGTTTGATTCTCTTTAAATCTTGTGTCATGTGACTCTTCCTTGGAAGTGTAGAGATTAAACATCAGTAAATGTTTTGAAGGAATTCTAATTTTTGGAAGGGAAACAACAATTGAACAGAAAAATGGACTACAATTATAACTTCAAAAACATACTTCAAAAATTAAGCTATCTGGACTACAAACAAGCCCCCTTACCTAGGCACAGGTAAGTACTAAGTAAGTAATAAGGTAAGTAATAAGTAAGCATGAAAGTAATAAGTAATAGGGTCATTAAGTTTTCTGGGAGAGTATGCAGAAAATAGCAAGTAGCATTGTGTAAACCACCCTTGCAAACTTGAAATCTATAATGAGATGACAAATGGCACAAACAAAAGAGGATTCATTTGCTATTCAACAATAGCTTCATTGCATTAACCTAATAAATTTATGATTTTTTTTTAAGATTTTATGTATTTATTTGACAGAGAGAAATCACAAGTAGATGGAGAGGCAGGCAGAGAGAGAGAGGGAAGCAGGCTCCCTGCTGAGCAGAGAGCCCGATGCGGGACTCAATCCCAAGACCCTGAGATCACGACCCGAGCCGAAGGCAGCGGTTTAACCCACTGAGCCACCCAGGCGCCCCAAATTTCTGATTTATTATCAGGAATATCACCTTTTCAATTCCTGACTCACTGGCAGGGAAAGCAGGAAGAGCAGTAGGTTTTTCTGATATTCTACAAGTCACATAAACTAAGCAAATGTCCATTTCATGGTTACTCTTGTACAAAGTTGTACATTTGAGGACAGAAATTTATAATTTAAGAAGTATAAACATACTTCTAATATTCTGGGAAGAATATCTGTAGTAGTTGGACCAAAGAAGCTGATCACCTAGATTCTTGTATACATGAAAAATCAGTTTCTCATAACTACTCAGTTCAATTTAGGAAGAAAAGCTTGTCAATAGCATCAAAAGAGTTAGTTCTTCCTTGAATTGTAGAGCTCTTACAGACAGCTTACATTCTCAGTGCTGTGTTACTCACTGTGTAATGGCATCACTCAATTACAGGGTATTCCCTGATATAAAGTTTTATCCAAAAGAAATTTATTTAAGGGGAGAAGACTGGCCTAAAATGGAAAAGTTGCAGGTTTAGTAGGCTTGGACATTTTAGACTGGAAGAGATAGGAGAAAAAACTGACGCTAGGAAGAAAAAACGTAGAGTGCTTTCTCTCTCTCCATTTCACACATACTATTCAAAATAAAGAATGTGTTTTTGGTTTGGGTGGCATTTAGTTTTTAACCTCTTAATAAATTACCTGATGCTTTAGCTCATCATATACCCAAAATAGCAGTCACAAATTAAAATGCCTACAGGGGTTAGGAAGATAAGGCAAAGCAATGAAATCATCTCTATCATGTTTAAGAAAAAGTGCAGCAGTGAGAACTTGGCAACCTGGAAAGTACTTGACCCACTGAAGGGTCTTAGTATTTACTTACCTCCACCCAGTTGTCCTATGCAGAAATGTAGGCCAAGAGTTGCCAGATATTACAAATTTTCAAGATAAATGGTAAATCTGAATTTTTATGTGCTATCTCCCAGATTTTAAATTTGGCAATAACCCAAACTTTGGAAGTGCATGGAGACTTCTAGTTAAGACAGTTTAGTGAGTTCATAAATTACCATGCATTATCTGTTCCAAACCCACAGCCATGATTGGAAATGTATAAAAAGTTAAAAGCCCAATGACATTAGCTGGGTACAGAACCAAGATAAAAATCTCAGTGGACATGAAATAGAACAGAGAGGCAATGTAGTGAGCAAGGAAGGCTCAGGCAGATAAGTAGGCAGAAGCAGGCATCCTGCCTGAAGCTGCAGCTGCATTGAGACCACCATGAGCATAGAGGAGGCTTAAACAATGCATTTGATGATAGGGACTGTGGTTTATTAGGCAGCGTTGGACCTGAGAAAGTAGGAGGAAAAAGAAATACAATCTTAAGACCAGAACTGATCCAAACACCTCCTAGCACCATAACTGTATCAGCATTATCTCCAATATTACCATGGATCAGGAGTCCTAAACACAACAACTCTAGAGATTTTATAGATGTTGTCTACTAAACCACTATAATACCTAATCACTCAAACTTTGTCATTAAGAAACTCAATTATTTATTCAACAGCTATTTATTGAACAGCACTACATAACAGGCAGCATTCAAGGTGCTTCAGAAAAATAAGCAAACAAAACAAAGTCCCTAATGTATTAAGCATACATTGTGGTTGCAGGGATTGGGGGAACAGAAAGAGAAACAGATCACAAATAAACAAGAGAATGTTATAGTACTTCAGGGGATAAAAGTCCTAGGAAGAAAAAATAAACTGACGTAAGGAGAAAAAGAACATAGAACTGGAAGGAAGGATGCTATTTTATAAAGAATGCCAGAGAAGACTTAGTGAAAAGCCGGTATTTGAAGAAGCCAGACATATAGATATAGGTAAGGGACAAGTGTCCCAGGCAGATGGCACAGGGAGTTCAAAGGCTTTGAGGCAGGGGCATGCACAACATATTCAAGGAACAGCAAAGAAACAGGAATAGAATAAGCAAGAAGAGTAGTAAGAGCAAAGTCAGAATTGTAGCAGCAGGTCAGATCACATGCAGCCTTCTAGGTCATTTTAAAGTCTTCAGCTTTTACTCCCTATGAAGTGAGAAGCCACCGAAGGATTTCGAAGAGAGAAGATGTAAATTACATATTGAAAAGATCACTATGCCAGCCTTGTTCAGAAAAGACTGGAATGAAATGTGAAGAGCAAGGAAAGGAGGAAGGAAACTAGTTAGAATTCTGGTCCAGTAGCCCAGGTTAGAGAAGATGATGGCTTAGACCAATGTGGAAGCAAAGGGGGTGGTAAGAAGTGGTTAAAATGCAAATAGAGAGAAAGAAGAAGATTGATGTTGGATCAAATCGGGAGTATGAAAGAAAGGGTAAAGCCAAAAATAACTCCAGACTGTTTGGCCTCTGAAGTGGAAGAAAGATATTACCATTTACTGAGACCAGAAAGTATGTGGAGAGGCCAGGTTTGAGGTTGGAAGTTGGGTGAAAATCGGAGTTGGAGGTTTGGGACATGTAAAGTCTGTGATATACAGAAGGTAGCCAAGTAAAAATTTCAAGTAGGAATTCCAAGGAAGAGGCCCAGGCTATGGATAAAAATTTAGGAGTCATCAGTGGAATCATGAAAATTTAAATCCATGAGACTTGATGAGATGAGCAAGGAAGAGCATGTAGACTTACACATCAGTACAAGGAGCATACTCCAACAATACAACTTGAGAAGAGTCTAACAAAGTTTCTATTTAAGTGGTGTAGCTGAGTTTACTGTAAATAATAATGAGGCATATGCATTTACCCCAATAGCAGGGAACCTAAATGAGTAAAAGAAGGTAGGAATTCCTGGGAACATAAAAGTGGTGCCCGAATGGAGAGGGATCCCTAAAAAGAGCTATAACTTTTAGTCAAGGGGCGCAACACAGCCGTTGAGAGGCTAGAAGAATAAATAGCCCAACCTCACCCTCTTCCCAATGACCAACAGGAAAGACAAGAACAAGGGCATCTGTTCATATAGTGTATTCAAACCAACTCTTAGGGCACAAATAAAAGAAGAGAAGGGAGAAAGCAAATGTGGAGAGGCAAAAGATATTTAGCATAACAGACAAAGGGACGCAAGAACTGAGTGCCAAGGACTTACAATTTTAGAGATCAAACAGATAAGGAGTACAGTAGACATAATTATAAGATGGCTCCTATGACTTCTACCTCTTGCTGTTTCCTGACCTATACAATCCCCACTCTTCAAGAGAATCCAAGACCTGTAACTTGCTTCTAACCAATAGAATATGGCCAAGGAGAGGGTATTTTAAGATGTAATTAAGGTCCCAAATCAAAACTCAGTTGATTGATTAACTCAGTTTTGAGTTAATCAAAAGCAAGATTATCCTGGTGGGTCTGGTTAATTAAGTGAAAAGTCCTAAAGTAAAGAGGCTGAGCTCTTCCTGAGGTCAGAGACTCTCTTTGGGGTCTTGATGAAGTAAGCAACCATGTTGGAGAAGCCCGAATGGCAAGTAATTGTGGTAGTCTGTAGGATTGGAAAATGGTCTTCAGCTGACAGCTAACAAAAAGCCATGACCCTCAATCATACAGCCAAGAAAGTAGCATCCCAAAACTAAATTGAAAATATTTCAAGAAGAGAGTTATCATTTAATCAAATGCTTTTGGAAGTTCATGTAAGATGATAACAGAGAACTGATCAGTAGAATGTTAACAATGTGGAGCTAACTGGTGGCTTTAGTGGCTAAAAAGAGGACAAAAGCCTCATAAAATGGATTGAAGAGGGGCACTTGGGTAGCTCAGTTGGTTAACTGACTCTTTATTTTGACTCAGGTAATGATCTCAAGGGTCATAAGATCAAACTCACATGGGGCTCTGTGCTTAATGGGAAGTCTGCTTCTCTCCTTCTCCCTCTGCCCCCACCCACTGCTAGTGCTCCCTCTCTGTCTCTCTCTCAAATAAATAAATAACTCTCTAAAAAAAAAATAAAATAGGGGTGTGTGGGTGGCTCAGTCAGTTAATTGCCTGCCTTCAGCTCAGGTCATTATCTCAGGGTCCTGGGATTGAGCCCCACATCAGGCTCCGCGCTCAGTGGAGAGCCTGTTTCTCCTTTCTCCGCTCTCCCCTCACTCGTGTTTTCTCTCTCTCTCTTTCTCGCTCTATCTCAAAATCTTTAAAAAATAAAATAAAATGAAACAAAACAAAATGGAATAAAAACAAAATGGATTCAAGAGAGGATGAAGGAAAAGATGCTGGTAACCATAAATTAATTTTTCAGTAAGTTTTGCCATCATGAGGAACAAAGAAACATGGTAGTTACTGGAGATGAATGTGGGGTCAAGGGAGTGTGCTTTCACAGCAAAAGACATCACATCACTTTAAATACTTATTAGAATTATCAAGGAGATAATAGGGGAAAATTATTAATGTAGGGAGGAGAGGGAGAATTTGCTAGAACTAAATTCTTAAGTAGGCAGAAGGGGCTAAGAATTAGCACTAAAGTGGAATTAGACCAGAGAGAAACAAAGACAGTTTATACATACTAGAGAAGTCGGATTATTCAGGTTCAGATACCAAAACTAAATAAAGACTGTGTAAGAAAAACAAAAAACAATCTCACTTATAAACATCTATGCAAATATCCTGAATTAAATACTAGAAAGTTAAATCAACTATGCATTTTTTAACATCTTTAAGGAATTGTAATTCACATATCTTAAAACTGACCCTTTTTAAGTGTATAATTCAGGGGGTTTTAGTACATTCATATAGTTGTACAACCTTTCCAGAACATTTTCTTCACTCCAATAAGAAATCCTGTCTCCATAACTAGACTGCCAGTTTCTACTTCCTGCATCTAAAAGACACTGATTCAATTTGTCTCTGAATTTTCCCATTCCAGACATTTAGTATAAGTGAATCATATGATACTGATCTTTTGTGAATGTTTTCTCTCCTTTGGCATGTTTTCAAGGTTCACCCATATTGTAGCATGTGAGTCCTTCATTCCTTTTTATGGCTGAATCATATTCCATTGTATAGATATACCACCTTTGGTTTATCCAGTCATTAGTTGATGAACAGTTGGATTGTTTCCATATTGGAGTTTTATGAATTATGCTGTTACAAATATTTGTGAACAATTTTCTGTGTGGGTATGTATTTTCAATGCATATAAACTTAGTAAAATTGCTGGATCATATAGATCATATGGTAACCCTTATCTATAAGTTTCTAAGTAACTGACAAGCTCTTTTACCAAAAAAGCTGCACTATTTTACTTTTCCACTAGAGATGTACACATGCTCAAGTTTCTCTACAACCTTGTCAACACTTGTTATGGCCTATTATTTTAGTATAGCCATCCTAGTGGGTGTGAGGAGGTATCTCACTATAGTTTTGATTTTCATTTCTCTAATGACTAATGATTTTGAGCATCTTTTCAAGGGTTTACTAGCCATTTGTGTATCTTCTTTAGAGAAATGTTTTCAAATCTTATGCCCAATTCTAATTGGGTTATTTGTCTTTTTATTGTCGACCTGCCAAAATTCTTCATGTATTCTGAATCTGATCCCTTATCAGATATTTGATTTGCAAATATTTTCTACCATCCTGTGGTTTATCTTATCACTTTCTTGATAATGTCCTTTAAAGTTCCAAAGTTTTTAAGTTGATGCAGTCCTTTTTCTTTTTCTTTTGTTTCTTGTGCTTTTGGTGTCATAGCAGAAACCACTGCCTAATTCGAGGTCATAAGATTTATTTCTGTGTTTTATTCTCTGAGTTTTTAAACATTGTTTAGTTAATTTTTATTTATGTTCCAATGTAGGGTCCCAATGGCATTCTTATACATGTAGAGATCAGTTGTCACAACACCATTTGTTGAAAAGACTATTCTTTCTTTATTGAGTTGCCTTGACATTGTTCCCCAAAATCAGTTCATCTTAAGGGCACTTGAGTGGCACAGTTAGTTCTGTCTGACTCTTTGTTTTGATTCAGGTAGTGATCTCGGGGTCATGATCTCGGGATCTTGAGATCAAGCCCCACATCCGGCCCTGAAAGATTCTCTTTCCCTCTCCCTCTGCCCCTCCCTCCCTCTATGCCCTCTCTCTCTCTCAAATAAATATATCTTTAAAAATAAAAATAAATAAAATTTTAAAAATCAATTGATCTTAAATAGAAGTATTTATTTCTAGATTCTCAAGTCTATTCCATTGATTTATGTATCTATCCTTATGCCAGTACCACACTGCATTGATTACTTTCGCTTTGTAGTAAATTTTGAAATCAGGAAATATGAGTCCTCTAACTTAATCATTTTTCAAGACTGGTTTGACTAGTCTGGGACCTTTGCATTTACATATAACTTTAGGTTTAGTTTGTCAACTTCTTTTTTGTAAAGGCAGCTGGTTTTATTAGGGATTATACAGCATATGTAGATCAGTTTGAGGAATATTTCCATCTTAATAATAAGTCTTCCAATCCATGAGCAAGAGGTATTTATTTATTTAGTTCTTCCTTAATTTCTTTCAAAAATGTTTTATAGTTTTCAGTGTATAACTTTTTTAACCTTATTCTTAAATATTTTCTTTTTGATGCTACTATAAATAAAATTATTTTCTTAATTTCCTTTTTAATTGTTCATTGCTGGTATACAGAAATACAATTAATTTTTGTATATTGATACCGTACCCTTCAACTTGGATGAATTTATTAGTTCTCATCATTGGTGTGTCTGTGTATGTGTGCACATAGGCATGTATGCATGTATGAATTCCCTAGGATTTCTTTCTTTCCCCCCTTGGATTTCTATACACAATATCATGTCATCTGTGAGTAGTTTTATCTGTTTCTTTCCAATCTAGTTGTCTTTTATATCATCTTCTTGCCTAATTGTCCCAGCTACAATCTCCAGTACAATATTGAATAGAAGTGAACAATGTATTTTTAAAAAACTCATTATGAAATATGACATCTTGGGAACTTAAAAGGTATTCAATATAATAATATAAATTAAAAATATACTGAATGAAAAATTTCAAATGTTTGATTCAATATATTACATAAAGAACACTTACATCATGGTTGCCATGCATCAGATAGTTTTAAGCACTTTACAAGTATTAATTCATTGAACCTTTACAACAACCCTATGATAGGGTGCTATCATGCCCTATCTTATACATGAGAAAATTGAGTGAGGGTTAATGTATCCAATGTAACACAGCCGGAAGTGACAGAGCTGGAATTTAAATCCAGGCAAGTGGGTCCAGAGTCCTAGTTCTTAACCATCTGGAATGCTAACTCACATATACAGTTATTCATGAAGTAGCTTAATGATGAAATTTGAGACACATTCTTTTAAATGTTGGGAAAAAAGACAAGAGTACCCACTATCACTACTTCTACTGAACATTTTAGTATAAGTTCTAGTAAATGCAAGCCAATGAAATTATTTGGTATAATAATTGGAAATAAAGAGGCCTAACTGTCATGTGTTTGTAGAAAATATGGTTATGCATACAGAAAATTCAATAGTCTCTAAATCCAGCCATTTCAATTTAAAGAGAGTCAGCAGATTTATGTCTAAAAGGGCTACATACAAAAACCAATGGCGTATTCTTAAGCATCAGTAATAATCCATTGGATACCATAACAGAAGAAAACATTCCACTCAAAGCAAATACTATAAGATACATAAGAATAGAACTAACAAAAGAAAGACAAGTAAGGGAATGAAGAGTTAAAGAAAAGAAAGTAGACCAGTGTAATTATAGTATTAGGGTTCTTGCAGGGATGTTCATAAAAAGGAATTTGGCCAGATTTAAAAGGCTTGAATATATACTCCAAAGAATTCTTTTAAGCAAGGAAGTGGCCAAATTAAAGTAATAATTAGAGAAATTCATTCTGACACCAGTTAATTGGAATCTGTTGGCCTTAGCAGGCCATAAAATGTGGTGTTGGCATTCAATTAGAACCACTTCCCCAGTGGAGATTTTTACAACTGGACCATTCTCAATAAAAAGCAACATGGCCACTGGCCCAAAAAAAAGAAAAACCAGTATTTTAGAACTGACTATGTTTTCCTGTACAGTGAAACTGAAAAGCAGAAAACACTGCTACAGTGCTGCTTGTCAAACAAACTCTGTTTGGCTCTCATATTTTCAGTATGAGGTCAAGTGATGGAGTCTTGAGTCATCCAATGGCCTGGTTCATGACCAGGTCTTCTATCTAATGACTAATGTTGGCGTTTAGAAAAAAGACTAAAAATATAACTGTGATCCTGGGTGGAATTCACTTATTAAAAAAATGAGACTCCAGGCTAGTTTTATAAAATTGTAATGAAACAATGGTAATAAGAGACAGTAATGCTCTGGATTAAAACACAGAGGGAGATTTTCACATCAAGGTGGCACCTGGGTGGCTCAGTCAGCTAAACATGGGACTCTTGATTTCAGCTCAGGTCCTGATCTCAGGGTCCCGACCTCAGGGGTTGCTGATCTCAGGGTCAAGAGATCAAGCCCCATGTCTGGCTTTGCACTGAGTGTAGAACCTGCTTAAAATTCTCTCTCTGCCCCTCTTACCACTTGCACCCTCTCTCAAAACAAAACAAAACAAAATTTCACATCAAACTTTGATATTAGTTTGGCACTATATAGGGGTTCTCAGTCTCAGTCCCCAACTGATCAGGGCCATGAAATCGGGACCTGTTTTTAGTGAAACACTGTTAACAAATATGGGTTCAGATTCTACCTTGCAACTAAGCTTTATGAAATTACCATTTATTGAGTTTTGATTTCCAATCAAAGAATATTGGGTACCCTAAGCTTGAAGTTCCTCAGCCACTGCATGCAGAACACCCACCTGAGCCCTTCTGCATCCCCCTCCCAGGGGATTTCTGGATTGAGGAGAACCGGTGTAAACATGAAGCTCATGCTGTTTGTTGCACTGTAATGACTCAGGAATGTCACATCTTCTGCCAAAACCCATGAAGTAGTGGTAGGCTAATTTGTTAGCTTGCAAGTTAGGGAAAATCTCAGACTCCTCACATATAATGAGATCTTGACATATAATGAGACGAGAAAAATCTTTCAAATAAGTGCAATGATCATGTGAGGTGATCCTGGGGAATAGATGAAAACGATTAGGATAGAAATGGCCTGAAAAGGACAACAATCTACAGATAATAGGTGGCTTCTGATTGTGTTTAGCATAAGCAAAACATGACAAAATGTGACTTTAATAAGATTAATGTGACGGCAGTATGCCAACTGTCAGTACAGAACTGGAACTAGACCCAAATATCCACAGCCACAGAAATTAATATTTACTGAGGGCTAATCATGATGAAGGTATTGTGATGTGGATTGTATTTAATCCAGTTACAACTGAATAATGTCATTATAATACATATTAACACTTAGATAGTACTTGTTATGTGAACAGCTTAAAACACATGAACTCACTAAACATGCATCACACACAATCTTATAAGGTAGATACCTACTTTCACCACCATTTTACAAATAAGGAAACCAAGACATCTGAAGGTTAAGTAACTTGTCACAGGTCCCAATAAACCACAAACAAGTTCTGTAAATCCTATAAAGGCAGGATTTGACTATAGAAATTCTTTTTTCCAGAGACTATGTTCTTAACCATTTTCCTATACTATCTCTTAGGTAAGTCATGTATAATCATTATACATATTTTAAAGCTGTATAAAGTAGAGCAACATAAACCAAAGCAGTAAGGCCCATAAGTGGAGAAACCAACAGTATTCTGCTTAATACTAGAAGATGGAGGCCATATACTCAATTATATAAATTCAATTAATACTCATTGAGGTTCTTTTATGAGACTGACGTGCTACCTACTGTGCTAACAAGGCACCTGTGGTTCTTTTAAACTAATCTTTTATTTGATTCATTTTTATGTATGCAGTATGATTACTGTAGTAACATGAGCTAGTACCTTTATCATGTCACATAAATAAAATTCCTTTTTGTGCTGAGAACAATTAAAGACTAGTCTCTTAGCAACTTTGAAGTTTACAGTACAGTATTGTTAACAATGATCCCTAGGTTGTGCATTAGATCTCCAGAACTTATTTATCTCCTAGTTGCAAGTTTGCCCTTTAAGCAACATCTCCCTGATTCCCCCACACCATGTTGTCATAAATAGCAGAATTTTTTTCTTTCTCATGGCTGAATATTACATATACACACACAATTTTTTCTCATTTAAAGGGATTCCTTTGAAAATGGTTACGGAAAGGAGTGCAACCCACATTTATTTTTATTTTTTTTTTTAATTTTTTTTTAAATTTTTTTATTTTTTATAAACATATATTTTTATCCCCAGGGATACAGGTCTGTGAATCACCAGGTTTACACACTTCACAGCACTCACCAAAGCACATACCCTCCCCAATGTCCATAATCCCACCCTCTTCTCCCAAACCCCCTCCCCCCAGCAACCCTCAGTTTGTTTTGTGAGATTAAGAGTCACTTATGGTTTGTCTCCCTCCCAATCCCATCTTGTTTCTTTTATTCTTCTCCTACCCACTTAAGCCTCCATGTTGCATCACCACTTCCTCATATCAGGGAGATCATATGATAGTTGTCTTTCTCTGCTTGACTTATTTCGCTAAGCATGATTCGCTCTAGTTCCATCCATGTTGTCGCAAATGGCAAGATTTCATTTCTTTTGATGGCTGCATAGTATTCCATTGTGTATATATACCACATCTTCGTGATCCATTCATCTGTTGATAGACATCTAGGTTCTTTCCATAGTTTGGCTATTGTGGACATTGCTGCTATAAACATTCGGGTGCATGTGCCCCTTTGGATCACTATGTTTGTATCTTTAGGGTAAATACCCAATAGTGCAATTGCTGGGTCATAGGGCAGTTCTATTTTCAACATTCTGAGGAACCTCCATGCTGTTTTCCAGAGTGGCTGCACCAGCTTGCATTCCCACCAACAATGTAGGAGGGTTCCCCTTTCTCCACATCCTCGCCAGCATCTGTCATTTCCTGACTTGTTTATTTTAGCCATTCTGACTGGTGTGAGGTGATATCTCATTGTGGTTTTGATTTGTATTTCCCTGATGCCGAGTGATATGGAGCACTTTTTCATGTGTCTGTTGGCCATCTGGATGTCTTCTTTGCAGAAATGTCTGTTCATGTCCTCTGCCCATTTCTTGATTGGATTATTTGTTCTTTGGGTGTTGAGTTTGCTAAGTTCTTTATAGATTCTGGACACTAGTCCTTTATCTGATATGTCATTTGCAAATATCTTCTCCCATTCTGTCAGTTGTCTTTTGATTTTGTTAACTGTTTCCTTTGCTGTGCAAAAGCTTTTGATCTTGATGAAATCCCAATAGTTCATTTTTTCCCTTGCTTCCCTTGCCTTTGGCGTTGTTCCTAGGAAGATGTTGCTGCGGCAGAGGTCGAAGAGGTTGCTGCCTGTGTTCTCCTCAAGGATTTTGATGGATTCCTTTCGCACATTGAGGTCCTTCATCCATTTTGAGTCTATTTTTGTGTGTGGTGTAAGGAAATGGTCCAATTTCATTTTTCTGCATGTGGCTGTCCAATTTTCCCAGCACCATTTATTGAAGAGGCTGTCTTTTTTCCATTGGACATTCTTTCCTGCTTTGTCGAAGATTAGTTGACTGTAGAGTTGAGGGTCTATTTCTGGGCTCTCTATTCTGTTCCATTGATCTATGGGTCTGTTTTTGTGCCAGTACCATGCTGTCTTGATGATGACAGCTTTGTAATAGAGCTTGAAGTCCGGAATTGTGATGCCACCAACGTTGGCTTTCTTTTTCAATATCCCTTTGGCTATTCGAGGTCTTTTCTGGTTCCATATAAATTTTATAATTATTTGTTCCATTTCTTTGAAAAAGATGGATGGTACTTTGATAGGAATTGCATTAAATGTGTAGATTGCTTTAGGTAGCATAGACATTTTCACAATATTTATTCTTCCAATCCAGGAGCATGGAACATTTTTCCATTTCTTTGTGTCTTCCTCAATTTCTTTCATGAGTACTTTATAGTTTTCTGAGTATAGATTCTGTGCCTCTTTGGTTAGGTTTATTCCTAGGTATCTTATGGTTTTGGATGCAATTGTAAATGGGATTGACTCCTTAATATCTCTTTCTTCTGTCTTGCTGTTGGTGTAGAGAAATGCAACTGATTTCTGTGCATTGATTTTATATCCTGACACTTTACTGAATTTCTGTATAAGTTCTAGCAGTTTTGGAGTGGAGTCTTTTGGTTTTTCCACATATAGTATCATATCATCTGCGAAGAGTGATAATTTGACTTCTTCTTTGCCGATTTGGATGCCTTTAATTTCCTTTTGTTGTCTGATTGCTGAGGCTAGGACCTCTAGTACTATGTTGAATAGCAGTGGTGATAATGGACATCCCTGCCGTGTTCCTGACCTTAGTGGAAAAGCTTTCAGTTTTTCTCCATTGAGAATGATATTTGCGGTGGGTTTTTCATAGATGGCTTTGATGATATTGAGGTATGTGCCCTCTATCCCTACACTTTGAAGAGTTTTGATCAGGAAGGGATGCTGTACTTTGTCAAATGCTTTTTCAGCATCTATTGAGAGTATCATATGGTTCTTGTTCTTTCTTTTATTGATGTGTTGTATCACATTGTCTGATTTGCGGATGTTGAACCAACCTTGCAGCCCTGGAATAAATCCCACTTGGTCGTGTTGAATAATCTTTTTAATGTACTGTTGAATCCTATTGGCTAGTATTTTGTTGAGTATTTTCGCATCTGTGTTCATCAAGGATATCGGTCTATAGCTCTCTTTTTTGGTGGGATCCTTGTCTGGTTTTGGGATCTAGGTGATGCTGGCCTCATAAAATGAGTTTGGAAGTTTTCCTTCCATTTCTATTTTTTGGAACAGTTTCAGGAGAATAGGAATTAGTTCTTCTTTAAATGTTTGGTAGAATTCCCCCGGGAAGCCGTCTGGCCCTGGGCTTTTGTTTGTTTGGAGATTTTTAATGACTGTTTCAATCTCCTTACTGGTTATGAGTCTGTTCAGGCTTTCTATTTCTTCCTGGTTCAGTTGTGGTAGTTTATATGTTTCTAGGAATGCATCCATTTCTTCCAGATTGTCAAATTTATTGCCGTAGAGTTGCTCACAGTATGTTCTTATAATAGTTTGTATTTCTTTGGTGTTAGTTGTGATCTCTCCTCTTTCATTCATGATTTTATTTATTTGGGTCCTTTCTCTTTTCTTTTTGATAAGTCGGGCCAGGGGTTTATCAATTTTATTAATTCTTTCAAAGAACCAGCTCCTAGTTTCGTTGATTTGTTCTATTGTTTTGCAACCCACATTTAAATGGGATCTGCTGTCATTACCCTGCTGCCCAAAATAGGTAAATGAGGTAAGCAATGTTCACAGGATGGCATCACATAACTTAGGACTCTTTAACTAAGGATGACAAGAATCCAATCCAAATCTCAGGGTCAATGACAAAGGGAACCAGGGCCTCACTGTCCCTCTGTCCCTCTCCCTTTGGTATCTCTACCTTTCTCTAACCATTGCCATCATTCTCACAATCATATTTTCTCCATGAAGCTGCAACTATGTATATTAGCACTTCCAAGCTCACATCTCACTTGCTTCACCACCAAAAAGAGAAAAAATAAATCCCCAATTTCAGTTCAAAAGATACTGAGGGTTTTAGAATGGAGGGGGGTGGAGGGAAGGGTGAGCCTCGTGATGGGTATTAAAGAGGTCACAGATTGCATGGAGCACTGGGTGTTATACACAAACAATGAATCATGGAACACTACATCAAAAACTGATGATGGACTGTATGGTGACTAACATAATAAAAAAATAAGAAATAAATAAATGTACAAAGAGAAAAAATCTTAAGAAAAAAGAAATATTAATGTAATACATCTAAATAATCTCTTCAATGATTTATAATTTTAAAGAAAACAATTAAAAATTTCAAAAAAGGAAAACAAGACAAAACAAAACAAAAAACAACAAAAGATATTCAGGAAAGTACTATGTCTAGCCCGGCCAGAATCATTCCCTAATTATGACTGATCCTTGTGAGCAAGAGGGTGACAGGCTAGAATAATCAAGTCACTTACCCATCTCCGGATGAGGGCAGGGTTGAGAGTGTATAAAGAGCAAGTTGGGAAAAAAATGATTGATTGTCCCTCCCACAACCATGTGATTGTTGCTGACGAGCTACTGTCCAAAAGAAGTAGGCAGAGAAGGTGGACAGTGATCTCAGGCAACCAGAGGCAATAGCTCTTCATAACATCTGGACAGGCACTCTTTTTATTTGGCTTTGGAATCTTTTCCATTTGGAAACACACTTTGGAATTTAGTACATAATTCAATTCAGTACAAGGCTGGGTTTCATTGCTTTATTCATGGATATCTTGATTTCTCTAACGAGAAAACAAACTCCTCGGAGAAGCAAACTGAGCATTTCCGTACACTTAGTAAATTCCTGTTGACATGATATCCAGCCAACCTTTGTTGTCACTCTACAAATATGAAAACCTTTTTTTGGTTTATGGAAGCGGTAGTTTTAGAAAGACTAGTTGTTTGAAATCTTCCTCTTTGATGGACAGCTGGCACAAAATTTTGCTCCCAAAGAGATGGTCCACACATTATTTTGTCTTCATAGCACTAATATCTCACTGATACTAAAAGCTCAATGTAGCCAAATTAAATGCCTACTGATTTGACTCTGTGGTGGTACTTAACACGTTCCAGGTTTTTTAATGTTTATAGTACACTTAATACACTCTTAACATGCCCAGTTTTTATTTTTTTTTAAAGATTTTATTTATTTATTTGACAGAGAGAGATCACAAGTAGGCAGAGAGGCAGGCAGAGAGAGAGAGGAGGAAGCAGGCTCCCCGCCAAGCAGAGAGCCCAATGTGGGACAAGATCCCAGGACCCTGAGATCATGACCCGAACCGAAGGCAGTGGCTTAACCCACTGAGCCACCCATGCGCCCCAACATGCCCAGTTTTTAAACTTAAAATATGCCCAGTTTTTAAACTTAAAATAGTATCTACTATTTTTTAAGCACTTGGTTTGGTGTTTTTATATATCTTAGCTGATTTGACAAAGTAAGCGTTTACACACATGCATGTTCACACATACCCACACACACACACACACACACTTAAGATGATCGAAGAGGCTGAGATCTAGAGAGATTAAGAGATGTACCCAAGCTCAAGATCCTTATATGTTGTGTAGCTAGAGTTCCCATCTAATCTGTCTGATTTGCAAGCCTGCCTTATGGCACTATGTGGCCAGAAGAATCACATCCTACTTGCATTTCCCACCTATTGCATAGATCATGTTTCCTTTGAAAGTAGAGTACCTTCAGTCCACCCTTCTAAAATAGTGACAATTTCCTCTCCACATATTTAGCATGGAATTTCCAAACATTCATAATCATTTCATGTTAAGCTACTTGTTTGAGAAGTCCTCATCTTGAACACTGAAGGCTGTCAGGAACAAGGACAAATTTGTGTTCTTATGGTACGGAGATGATTTTCTAAAATTATCTTCAGAAACAAAATCATCACAAAGAGTTTGGACTGTAAGGGAAAAACCCTTCGTGTTTGGTTTTTTTGTTTTTTTGTTTTAATTTTGTTTGTTTTCTCTTACCAAAGATATTTTCCCCACATAGTCTAAAAACCTCATTCGGGGCAGAAATTAAATAAAGTCAGCTTTGCTCAGGGAAAAAAAAAAGGAAAAAGGAAAAAAAAAAAACAAGATGTGAGCAATAGGCAACTGCAAGCTAACGGCCTTAGCACATCACTTATGTGTCAACACCTCTCCTTCTGGCAGCCATCTTGGTACCGTCACCAAGAAAGGAAAAAAGAAAAAAAAACTTAACTGAGGCATGGGAGCCCAGGGGAGACTGAAAAGAATGGCAAAACATTGTCAGTAAGAGGGATAACAACTGTGGGTAAGAAGAAGGCCAAGTCATTGAACACAAAACTCTTTCTATTTCACTACAATTGCTACAGAATGATGTGGGATAAAACACACTGGTTACCAGAAAGGAAAATGCTTCTCCTTTCTTAATTATAGAATAAACTGAGCAAACAAAATCTGAATCCAAAAAGATGATACCAAAGAGAGAAAGAATTCCCTAAATTTTTCTCTGAAACTAAAGGAACCCAAGGAGTTTGAACAATGCATGTTTGGTTGTTGGGTGTTCTGGGTTTTTTTTCCCCTTTTGTTTTCTGAAAGAAGTTAGAATGTATCAACTGATATCACAGACATACCTTGAGGAGGGAGAGAAGATGGTGGGGGCGGGGGAAAGGAAGCAAATTTAAATTGGCATTCTCTTGCCTTTACCAGCTTGCTGAAAAAAGTATTCTTCCTAATAAATTGGAGACAATATACAGCCCAACTATAATGGAAGGAAAGCCCAGTGCTAACTTAAAGAAATATACAAATAATAATATATATGTGATGAATGGATATTGAATTCTTATACATATTTATCTGAATATTCAAGTCCAAATATTAACATATTAGGGGAGGAGTCAAGATGGCAGAGAAGTAGCAGGCTGAGACTACTTCAGCTAGCAGGAGATCAGCTAGATAGCTTATCTAAAGATTGGAAACACCTGCAAATCCATCTGCAGATCAAAGAGAAAAACAGCAATTCTAGAAACAGAAAAACAACCACTTTCTGAAAGGTAGGTCTGGCAGAGAAATGAATCCAAAGCGAGGGGAAGATAGACCCCCGGGGGGAGGGGCCGGCTCCCGGCAAGCGGTGGAACAATGGAGCACAAAATCAGGACGTTTAAAAGTCTGTTCGGCTGAGGGACATCGCTCCAGAGGCTAAACCGGGGTGAAGCCCACGCGGGGTCAGCGTGGCCTCAGGTCCTGCAAGGTCACAGAAGGATCGGGGGTGTCTGAGTGTCACAGAGCTTACAGGAATTAGAAGGAGGAAGCTGGCTACAGAGACAGAGCCGAAAGTGAGTT
Organism: Mustela nivalis; assembly: GCF_964662115.1. Classification (NCBI taxonomy): domain Eukaryota; kingdom Metazoa; phylum Chordata; class Mammalia; order Carnivora; family Mustelidae; genus Mustela; species Mustela nivalis. The sequence continues at coordinate 37,972,697 of NC_139026.1, forward strand.
CAGAGCTCGGAGTTACCTTGAACCAGTCGCAGGCTCGGTGAGTTCAGAGCGCGGCCGGAGGTCAGTCAGACGGGAGTTACTGGGCACTGTTCACTGTGGGCGGACTGAGGAGTGGGGCCCCAGGCTCTCGGCTCCTCCAGGCCAGAGACCAGGAGGCCGCCATTTGTATTCCCGTCCTCCAGAACTCTACGGAAAGCGCTCAGGGAACAAAAGCTCCTGAAAGCAAACCCGAGCGGATTACTCAGCCCGGCCCCTGATAATTCCGCCTGGGGCAAAGACACTTGAGAATCACTACAACAGGCCCCTCCCCCAGAAGATCAACAAGAAATCCATCCAAGACCAAGTTCACCTACCAAGGAGTGCAGTTTCAATACCAAGGAGGGAGCAGAATTCCAAAGGAGGAGAAAGCAAAGCAAGGAACTCGTGGCTTTCTCCCTATGATTCTTTAGTCTTGCAGTTAATTAAATTTTTTTTTTCATTTTTTTCTCTTCTTCTGCTAAAATTATTTTAACTTTTACCCTTTTCTTTTTTAACGTTTTTTTAACTAGTTTACCTAATATATATTTTTTTCTTTTTTATACTTTTCTTTATTCGTTTCCTTTTTAAAATTCTTTTCTTTCTTTTTTTATTTTGTTTTGTGTTTTGTTTTGTTTTGTTTTGTTTTGTTTTTTCTTGCCTTCTTTCTGAACCTCTTTTTAACCCCTTTCTCCCCCCTCATGATTAGGGATCTCTTCTGATTTGGTTAAAGCATATTTTCCTGGGGTTGCTGCCACACTTTTAGTATTTTACTTGCTCCTTTGTATACTCTTATCTGGTCAAAATGAGAAGGCGGAAAAATTCACCACAAAAAAAAAGAACAAGAGGCAGTACCGAAGGCTAGAGACCTAATCAATACAGACATTGTTAATATGTCAGATCTAGAGTTCAGAATGACAATTCTCAAGGCTGTAGCCAGGCTCAAAAAAGGCATGGTAGATATTAGAGAAACCCTCTTGGGAGATATAAAAGCCCGTTCTGGAGAAATAAAAGAACTAAAATCTAACCAAGTTGAAATCAAAAAAGCTATTAATGAGGTGCAATAAAAAATGAAGGCTCTCACTGCTAGGATAAATGAGGCAGAAGAAAGAATTAGCAACATAGAACACCAAATGACAGAGAATAAAGAAGCTGAGCAAAAGAGGGACAAACAGCTACTGGACCACGAGGGGAGAATTCAAGAGATAAGTGACACCATAAGACGAAACAACATTAGAATAATTGGGATTCCAGAAGAAGAAGAAAGAGAGAGGGGAGCAGAAGGTATACTGGAGAGAATTATTGGGGAGAATTTCCCCAATATGGCAAAGGGAACAAGCATCAAAATTCAGGAGGTGCAGAGAATGCCCCTCAAAATCAATAAGAATAGGCCCACACCCCATCACATAATAGTAAAATTTACAAGACTTAGTGACAAAGAGAAAATCCTGAACGCAGCCCGGGATAAGAAGTCTGTAAAATGGTAAAAATATTAGATTGGCATGAGACTTATCCACAGAGACCTGGCAGGCCAGAAAGAGATGGCGTGATATATTCAGAGCACTAAACGAGAAAAACATGCAGCCAAGAATACTATATCCAGCTAGGCTATCATTGAAAATAGAAGGAGAGATTAAAAGCTTCCAGGACAAACAAAAACTGAAAGAATTTGCAAACACCAAACCAGCTCTAAATATTGAAAGGGCTCCTCTAAGCAAAGAGAGAGCTTAAAAGTAGTAGATCAGAAAGAAACAGAGACAATATACAGTAACAGTCACCTACAGGCAATACAATGGCACTAAATTTATATCTCTCAATAGTTACCCTGAATGTTAATGGGCTAAAAGCCCCAATCAAAAGACACAGGGTATCAGAATGGATAAAAAAAAAAACAAAACCCATCTATATGTTGCCTACAGGAAACTCATTTTAAACCAAAGACAGGGCGCCTGGGTTGCTCAGTGGGTTAAGCTGCTGCCTTCGGCTCAGGTCATGATCTCAGGGTCCTGGGATCGAGCCAGGCATCGGGCTCTCTGCTCAGCGGGGAGCCTGCTTCCCTCTCTCTCTCTCTCTCTCTGCCTGCCTCTCTGTCTACTTGTGATCTCTGTCTGTCAAATAAATAAATAAAATCTTTTAAAAAAATAAAAAAATAAAATAAAATAAAATAAAACCGAAGACACCTCCAGATTTAAAGGGAGGGGGTGGTAAAGAATTTACCATGCTAATGGACATCAGAAGAAAGCAGGAGTGGCAATCCTTATATCAGATCAATTAGATTTTAAGCCAAAGACTATAATAAGAGATGAGGAAGGACACTACATCATACTCAAAGGGTCTGTCCAACAAGAAGATCTAACAATTTTAAATATCTATGCCCCTAACGTGGGAGCAGCCAACTATATAAACCAATTAATAACAAAATCAAAGAAACACATCAACACTAATACAATAATAGTACGGGACATTAACACTCCCCTCACTGAAATGGACAGATCATCCAAGCAAAAGATCAACAAGGAAATAAAAGCCTTAAATGACACACTGGACCAGATGGACATCACAGATATATTCAGAACATTTCATCCCAAAGCAACAGAATACACATTCTTCTCTAGTGCACATAGAACATTCTCCAGAATAGATCACATCCTCGGTCCTAAATCAAAACTCAACCTGTATCAAAAGATTGGGATCATTCCTTGCATATTTTCAGACCACAACGCTCTGAAGCTAGAACTCAACCTCAAGAAGTTTGGAAAGAACCCAAATACATGGATACTAAACAGCATCCTTCTAAAGAATGAATGGGTCAAGCAGGAAATTACAGAAGAATTGAAACAACTTATGGAAACAAATGATAATGAAAACACAACAGTTCAAAATCTGTGGGACACAACAAAGGCAGTCCTGAGAGGAAAATATATAGCGGTACAGTCCTTTCTCAAGAAACAAGAAAGGTCTCAGGTACACAACCTAACCCTACACCTAAAAGAGCTGGAGAAAGAACAAGAAAGAAACCCTAAACCCAGCAGAAGAGAAATCATATAGATCAGAGCAGAAATCAATGAAATAGAAAACAAAAAAACAATAGAACAAATCAATGAAACTAGAGCTGGTTCTTTGAAAGAATTAATAAGATTGATAAACCCCAGCCCAGACTTATCAAAAAGAAAAGAGAAAGGACCCAAATAAATAAAATCATGAATGAAAGAGGAGAGATCAAAACTAACACCAACGAAATACAAACTATTATAAGAACATACTATGAGCAACTCTACGCCAACAAATTTGATAATCTGGAAGAAATGGATGCATTCCTAGAAACATATAAACTACCACAATTAAACCAGGAAGAAATAGAAAGCCTGAACAGACCCATAACCAGTAAGGAGATTGAAACAGTCATTAAAAATCTCCAAACAAACAAAAGCCCAGCACCAGACGGCTTCCTGGGGAATTCTACCAAACATTTAAAGAAGAACTAATTCCAATTCTCCTGAAACGGTTCCAAAAAATAAAAATGGAAGGAAAACTTCTCATTTTATGAGGCAAGCATCACCTTGATCCCAAAACCAGACAAGGATCCCATCAAAAAAGAGAACTATAGGGGCACCTGGGTGCCTCAGTGGTTTAAAGCCTCTGCCTTCAGCTAGGGTCATGATCCCAGGGTCCGGGGATCGAGCCCCACATCCGGCTCTCTGCTCAGTAGGGAGCCTGCTTCCTTTCCTCTTTCTCTGCCTCTCTGCCTCCCTGTGATTTCTGTCGGTCAAAATAAATAAAATCTTTTTAAAAAAAGAGAGAGAGCTATAGACCAATATACTTGGTGAACACGGATGCGAAAATTCTCACCAAAATACTAGCCAATAGGATTCAACAGTACATTAAAAAGATTATTCAACACGACCAAGTGGGATTTATTCCAGGGCTGCAAGGTTGGTTCAACATCCGCAAATCAATCAATGTGATACAACACATCAATAAAAGAAAGAACAAGAACCATATGATACTCTCAATAGATGCTGAAAAAGCATTTGACAAAGTACAGCATCCCTTCCTGATCAAAACTCTTCAAAGTGTAGGGATAGAGGGCACATACCTCAATATCATCAAAGCCATCTATGAAAAACCCACCACAAATATCATTCTCAATGGAGAAAAACTGAAAGCTTTTCCGCTAAGGTCAGGAACACGGCAGGGATGTCCATTATCACCACTACTATTCAACATAGTACTAGAAGTCCTAGCCTCAGCAATCAGACAACAAAAGGAAATCAAAGGCATCCAAATCGGTAAAGAAGAAGTCAATCTATCACTCTTCGCAGATGATATGGTACTATATGTGGAAAACCCGAAAGACTCCACTCCAAAACTGCTAGAACTTGTACAGGAATTCAGTAAAGTGTCAGGATATAAAATCAATGCACAGAAATCAATTGCATTTCTCTACACCAACAACAAGAGAGAAGAAAGAGAAATTAAGGAGTCAATCCCATTTACAATTGCACCCAAAACCATAAGATACCTAGGAATAAACCTAACCAAAGAGACACAGAATCTATACTCAGAAGACTATAAAGTATTCATGAAAGAAATTGAGGAAGACACAAAGAAATGGAAAAATGTTCCATGCTCCTGGATTGGAAGAATAAATATTGTGAAAATGTTTATGCTACCTAAAGCAATCTACACATTTAATGCAATTCCTATCAAAATACCATCCATCTTTTTCAAAGAAATGGAACAAATAATCCTAAAATGTATATGGAACCAGAAAAGACCTCGAATAGCCAAAGGGATATTGAAAAAGAAAGCCAACGTTGGTGGCATCACAATTCCGGACTTCAAGCTCTATTACAAAGCTGTCATCATCAAGACAGTATGGTACTGGCACAAAAACAGACACATAGATCAATGGAACAGAATAGAGAGCCCAGAAATAGACCCTCAACTCTACAGTCAACTAATCTTCGACAAAGCAGGAAAGAATGTCCAATGGAAAAAAGACAGCCTCTTCAATAAATGGTGCTGGGAAAATTGGACAGCCACATGCAGAAAAGTGAAATTGGACCATTTCCTTACACCACACGCAAAAATAGACTCAAAATGGATGAGGACCTCAATGGGAGAAAGGAATCCATCAAAATCCTTGAGGAGAACACAGGCAGCAACCTCTTCGACCTCAGCCGCAGCAACATCTTCTAGGAACATTGCCAAAGGCAAGGGAAGCAAAGGCAAAAATGAACTATTGGGATTTCATCAAGATCAAAAGCTTTTGCACAGCAAAGGAAACAGTTAACAAAATCAAAAGACAACTGACAGAATGGGAGAAGATATTTGCAAACAATATATCAGATAAAGGACTAGTGTTCAAAATCTATAAAGAACTTAGCAAACTCAACACCCAAAGAACAAATAATCCAATCAAGAAATGGGCAGAGGACATGAACAGACATTTCTGCAAAGAAGACATCCAGATGGCCAACAGACACATGAAAAAGTGCTCCACATCACTTGGCATCAGGGAAATACAAATCAAAACCACAATGAGATACCACCTCACACCAGTCAGAATGGCTAAAATTAACAAGTCAGGAAATGACAGATGCTGGTGAGGATGCAGAGAAAGGGGAACCCTCCTACACTGTTGGTGGGAATGCAAGCTGGTGCAACCACTCTGGAAAACAACATGGAGGTTCCTCAAAATGTTGAAAATAGAACTGCCCTATGACCCAGCAATTGCACTACTGGGTATTTACCCTAAAGATACAAATGTAGTGATCCGAAGGGGCACGTGCACCCGAATGTTTATAACAGCAATGTCCCAATAGCCAAACTATGGAAAGAACCTAGATATCCATCAACAGATGAATGGATCAAGAAGATGTGGTATATATACACAATGGAATACTATGCAGCCATCAAAAGAAATGAAATCTTGCCATTTGCGACAACATGGATGGAACTAGAGGGTATCATGCTTAGCGAAATAAGTCAAGCAGAGAAAGACAACTATCATATGATCTCCCTGATATGAGAAAGTGGTGGTGCAACATGGGGGCTTAAGTGGGTAGGAGAAGAATAAATGAAACAAGATGGGATTGAGAGGGAGACAAACCATAAGTGACTCTTAATCTCACAAAACAAACTGAGGGCTGCTGGGGGGAGGGGGATTGGGAGAAGGGGTGTGGGGTTATGGACATTGGGGAGGGTATGTGCTTTGGTGAGTGCTGTGAAGTGTGTAAACCTGGCGATTCACAGACCTGTACCCCTGGGGATAAAAATATATTATATGTTTATAAAAAATAAAAAATTTTTAAAAAAAGATTAACATATTATATCTATGCTGTGTATAAACATCTATATTATAATAACTTTATTTTCTGAGTTATTTATTTATTTATTTATTTGAAAGAAAGAGAGAGAGAAGGGGGAGCGGTAGATGGAGAGAATCTTTCAAGTAGGCTCCAGGGTGAATACAGAGCCCAATGCAGGGCTCAATCCCATTTCCCATAAGATCATGACCTAAGCCAAAACCAAGTCAGACACTCAACCAGTATGAGCCATCCAAGCACCCCATATTTGAATAGCTTTAAAAATAACTATGGTTTTTGGAAAGAGAGAATTTGTTTTATATAGTTTTAAATTGGGGATGTATGTGTGTGTGTTCATTAGTCATTCTTTTTTTTTTAAGATTTATTTTATTTTGAGAGAGACAGATCAGCATTGGGGGGTGGGTAGGATCCGAAGAAGGGGGAAAGAGAGGATCTCAAGCAGAACGCACACTGAGCATAAAGCAAGTTTGAATTTGAGAAACAAGGCAGAGGATCATGGGGGAAGCAAAGGAAAAATGAAATGTGATGAAACCAGAGAGGGAGACAAACCATAAGAGACTCTTAATCTCAGGAAACAAACTGAGGGTTGCTGAGGGGAGGGGGAAAAGAGGGATGGGGTGACCTGGTGATGGACATTAGAAAGGGTATGTGCTATGGTAAGCACTGTGAATTGTATAAGACTGATGAATTACAGATCTGTATCCTGAAACAAATAATATATTATATGTTAAAGAAAAAGTACCAAAAAAATAAAAATAAAACAAACTTTCACATATTCACACAATACTATGTTTGGAAATACAATGAAAGAAAATTGCATTTATAATAGCAACAGTAAAAGAAAAAGTTCAAAGGAATAAATATAAATAAAATTAGCAAGATCCACATCAAGGGAATTTTTTGAACACTGAGAAAGAAGTCTAAACAGGACTTGGACAGTTGGAAAGGCTTATGACATTCTCAGACAGGAGCACACAGTGTAATAAGAACACCAATTTTCTCTGCTATAATTTAAAAATTAACATACTCATTAAATAACTCTATGCTTTTTATAATTAGACAAGATAATTCTAAAATTAATATATAAAATAAACATGAAAGAACAGGAGAATTCCGGGGGAAAAAAGGCAGAGTGGAGGAAATAGCCTGCTTAGATATTTAAAAGATATTATAAAGCTGTAATAACTAAAACAATCTGTACCTGCACATGACTAGGATGCATGATGAAAAACCCAGAATTAGGGCCAAATATATACCAGAATTTGTATGTAATGAAAGTAGCATTACAAATGGAGGGGAACGATGGATTAATAACTGATGTTGGGAAACTGGGTAGTCATCTGGAAAACAAGTTTATTCTATCTGTAGGACCAGTATACAAAATAAATTTCAGATGAATTGGAAGAAATTGCAGTGTGTTTTTTAAAAAAAAATACAACCTTAGAGTGTGGGAGACTTTCTAAGTATGACTCAAAACCAAAAAGTATAACTGAACAAATAAATACTACTCTAAGAAAGTAAAAATTTCTGCATAGCAAAAACTATTATAAACAAAATGAAAAGACAAATGATAGACTTGGAAAAGATATTTCAACAAGTATCACAAAAGTCTGTATTAAGGGCACACACAAATCAAATAGCAAAGCCATCTAACCAAAAGAAAAAACAGTAGGAAAGAATACAAATAGTTCATAGAAAAGGAAATTAAAAATGAGAGAAATGCAAATATACTTCACATTGAAATATCATTTTTTACCTATCATGTAGGCAAAGACCCAAATGATTTATTGCATACTCTGCTGGCAAGAGTATTGGGAACACACACTCTCAAGCATGTTGAGTGGGTATTGGTAAAACCTCTTTGAAGTATAATATAACAATGTCTATCAAAGCTACAAGTATGCATACTCTTTAGCCTAGCAAAGATGGTCCTGTAGATTTCCTTATGCATATGTGTGAAATATGAAGGCAAAAGATTATACACTATAGCTTTTTATATAAAGTTTTATTTATTTATTTATTTGACAGAGAGAGAAAGAGCACAAGCAGAGGGAACAGTAGGCAGAGGGAGAGGGAGAAGCTGGCTCCCTGCTGAGCAAGGAGCCCGATGCAGGACTCCATCCCAGAACCCCAGGATCATGATATGAGCCAAAGGCAGAGACTTAGCTGAGTGAGCCATCCAGGTGTCCCTGTAGCTTTTTTTTAAAATAGCAAACTACTGGACAGCTTAATATCCTGCTGTAGGGACTGGCAAAATCTACATTGGTACACATGTTTTACTCTGTTAACATCATAAAACCCCAAACAACAAAGAAATAAGCAGAACACTGGCACAACATATTAATGATGATTCAAAAATCCCAGTTTCCAGGGCAGTCTGCGTTCACACATGGTAGGCCATCTAACTAGTGCTGCCTTTTCCTCAAAAATTGGCCTTGTCTGTGTGAGAAATGATTCAGTCATCTTAAGTATAATTCTTGGGAATGAGGGAAAGGAGTAGGGATGGGGTGTGGAGCAGAATATGAGACTGGATGAAGAGGAAAAGAAAGCAATGACAAACTTGTTTCCCAGACAACCTGATACTAACCCTCCAATTCTCCTTCTCTTGGCCCTTTCAAAGTCATGTCTCTGCAGTCAGATAGCCTGAGTTTGTACCCTGGTTGCACTAGGTTCAAGCTTTATGACCTTGACAAAAATAAATAAAAATATAAAAAATATCAAATTCCTTAATCTCTTGCTGCCTCAGTTTCCCTATCCAAAAATAGGGACACTAGTCCCCATCTCACAGGATGATTGGAAGGATTAGATGAGCTAACATATATACAGCACTCAAGGCAGCTACGACATACTACAGACAGATTTATATTACTGTGACTCATAATGCTTCTGTGTGGCTACCACAGCTAGACCCTGACAAAGTCAACACACAGATTTAACTACTAAGAGTAATCATATTTAAGACCTAAATATAAATGGCCTTCACTCATTCAACAATTTTTCATCAAGCGCTTATATGTAAGGTTTGGAGCTAAGCTTTAGGGGAATGAAATTATATAAAATTATATAAAACACAGTAGAAAAATAAGATGAGTTAGCACGTCACCTCTATGTGTAAGATGACACTCTTTCATTATGATTTTTTGATGATAGCTTTCATTCAGTTAAATTAGGCGAAATGTAAATGTTCTAGTTTCCAGTAATTTGTTAAGCTCTTGATTATCTTGCAGTCTTCATAAAATTTCAAAACAGAACATGAGCCTAATAATATAAACCAATTAGCTATACCAAACAATAAATGAGGATTTAAACGTACTCTCCTGGTCAAAGAACCAGACCTTTGGAACCAAGAATGACTCAGGCTGAAACTGGTTCTGCCACTTTCCATGTGCGACCTTGGGCAAGATACTTTCTATCCATTAATTCTTCACATTTAACATGATAACTCTAGCTACCTGCTTCAAGTGTAGCTTTGAGGACTCAATGTAGAGCATCTACCTAGTTACTTAGCACATAGGAAATGCTTAGTAAATATTTGCTAGCATCATTATTTTTATTTCTCTGACTTTAAATAAACGGCATTTATTTTTCTATCTGCATTACATCTTTTCTGCCTGATTTGTCTCCATTTAGCCCGAAGCAAAAGAGACAAAAGAGAATTTTTTTCCTGTTAGAGTATTCAGTATTTTTAAAGTATTTTCAAAAACCAGCGACTGGCTGATATTTCTCACAGCAGGAGTATAAACCAACTCCCCTCCCGGGAGTCACATTTGTTTAGGTGATTTCTAGATTTCCTATTTAGGCAAGGCCTTCATCTGCTAGACATACTTCTTCTAATCCTGCTCTGAGTGATGGAGATATAAAGACTCCCTCCTCCTCCCTCACAAATCATGTATTTGCAGGGTGAGGACCCAGATAGTGGGACTTCACTTGTAAAAGACACCTGTGAATCACTTCTTGCTTCAACACCTAACTGCAGCACCAAAAGTGTTGTTACATACCCTCTTCCTTATGATTACATCCCAAGCCAAAAGCTTTGCTAAGTTATATATGTTTATAGGCATTTCATTTATCATGTTACAGTATCAGTAAAAAAGCAACTTAAAATTATCTGAAGATTGAAATGGCAAAAAAGTTAATAAATTAACTGGGATAATTACTAAAGTGCATCTTAGGAATTTTAATGTCACATGTTCCAACAGGAAAAAATTATGTTTGTGATCCAAAAAGATTAACTGAGAACTGAACTCTGAGGCAGGTATTTTTAGGAATCTTTGGTAATGTTTTAATGTCAGTTAGCTTAAGAAACAAAGTGTTTGTTTCTTGTAGTTGCTAGGCAACATATTGGATTTGATTTGGTTTCCAGTCATTTTAAATAACAGTGCCATGATTATAATAATAATAACACAGTATCACCTCTTTTTCAATTTAATATTAAAATACTTAAGAACAATCAGCTTCCGTGAAGTCATTATTACTTAACAAATTTTTTCATTGTTTTCCATATCCTTATTCCAGAATCCTGGAACCACATACTGTACTCTTTTTAAAGAACATCTTATGTTGCAATTATGCATTAGGTTGTATTCCTGTCTTAGACTAGAAATTCACGTAAAATTCAAGATGCTGAATTTTGTAACCTTCCTATAAATTTCTACATACTCTAACCATTAAATTACTAAATCATCAAGTATTCTCTTTTTAAGAAGGCAAAAGAGCAGTATCTCAATAGTTGAAATGTTGCAGGATAAACTGCAGACATTTAAAAACAAACCCGGCTATACAAAACCCTAATACTCCAACCAAGTACAAATATTAATTGTCACTATTAGTGTCACTATGCATTTTGATGATTTTTTAACACAGATGATATTTTTTGTATTCCTATGAAGTTACTATACTTTTTAAATTATTTTTAAAAATCAGACATAATAAAGTATTAAGAAACAAAAAGTACCATCCCTCTTTTTACTCCTCCTCAAGTTCAATCCTACTCCCCAGGAATCGTCAGTACTAACATTTTATGACTATGTTTTTAAATTCTGCTTGGAAACAATCATTTTAGATCTTGACACCCAACTCATGTACTGTTAAAGTTTGAGTGTGGTCTCTGTTACCACCCAACCAAGAGTTTAAAAAAAAAAAAAAAGAAAGAAAGAAAAAAGCAATTTTGCCAGCAAAAAAACAACATCTCTGGACCCAAACCTTTCCCTCCTGGCTCATCCCTCAGAGAACCACTTTTTCCCTCTTCCATTTCTGGACAACACGCAGAGGCAGGCCAAAGACCGAGCTAACTTATCCTATTGGATGGGAATTTCTGGGTGTACGTTTTTAAAAGATTAATGTTCCTAAAGTAGTTTCCCAGTACTTAGCTCGGTCTAAGTTTAAAGTAGCAAACAATCTCTCTCCCTCCCTCCCTTTCTCCTCCTTTCCCTCCCCTCTGTTCCTCCCTCTCCCTGCCCCCAGCTCTGCCATTTCTCTACATCTATTCACTTTCTTTTTTTTTTTTTTTTTTCGCATTATTTATTTCATTTATATTTCACGTAAGAGTCTGGAGGGCCTGAATGATCTAGGCCCCTTACAGCTAGAATGGACTTCCTCTAGAGGGACATGTATAAGTTCAAGCTGCACGAAATTCGTAACAGCCCTTGTTGTACACACACCGGTGATATCCAATGCTTTTGCTCTAGGTCCTGTCCTCCAGGTTCAGTTTTCTGGGTAGTCTAAATAATTTCTATCCTCCAGCCCTAGAACAACCTGTTTTGATGTTTTCCTTCCTGTTTAGGTCTGGCTTTTTCTATAATGAGAATTCTGTATTCTCTCTCTCTCTCTCCCTCTCTCTTACACACACACACACACACACACACACACACACACACACAAACACAATTTGGAACCTCTATCATAAGCTGTTTTTCCAAACTGTTCCTCAGCAACCATACTGTGAATTAAAACCATCCTGGGCATTCGGCTTACTGCCTGTCATCAACACATTCTAGGATGCTCGTCCAGCTCACGCCCTCTGCTCTGAGCCCTGCATCTCTGTACAGTCCCAACTGTTTATACTGCACGACCTCACTCTTCCTTGGCCGGCAGCTGATTGGGTCACTGGTGGACATCTGACCCCTGTGCTGGGTCCCCCCAGACTCCCTCACTTAAGGACTTGATCTAAGAGTCCCAGAAACTGGGAGTCAGCTAAAATTAAAAAGGTACTGTCATGTCAGGACCCAGGGTGGCCATTTAGATGTACTTGTACTGATGAGGAAGGAGAAGGAGCTTGATTTCAGGGAGAAGAAAGTGAAATAACAGACATTCAGAAACAGGCAGAAACATGAGGCTGCATGACAAGAGAAAGTGAAAACAAGGCCAAGAATATAAGACAACAAATCATTCTTAATTACTGACAACTTCCCATTTCTTCACAAAACAACAAATATATTTTCTGACCCAGGATTCTTTAAGATATCCCAGAATTCTTGGAATAAATTCACCTTGCTTTAAGCGAGCTTACCTAGGCCTCTGTGTCTCATAACCAAAACAATCCTTGATTATGATTTCCCTTACTCCCTCCTCCCCCTCCTCCTCCTCCTCCCACTCCTCCCCCTCCCCCTCCCTTTCCCCCTCTCCCTCCCCCTCCCCCTTCTTCTTCTTCTTTTTCTTCTTCTTCTTCTTCTTTTTTTCCCCCTTATCTCCCTTGGTTTTCCCTGACACAAAGGATAATGCTTTGTGGATATTTTCCCTTAATCTCTGAATTAGGCCCAGAAATTGCATGGCAGATAATCAATAAATGTTGATAGACTTTCACACCATCAGAGCAGAAATGATAGGATCAACCGCACAATACAATTTAAGCTTCCATTTCTTGGTGCGAAATGTGAAGCATAACATCAGGTACTTTACAGTCTTTCCTTTTTTATTTTGTTCTGTTTGAAATACTTAACTTACTTTCTGTTCCTAGGACTACCTGACATCTGAGACATAATCTAAGAAATAATTCTAAAACACAAAATTAAAGATTTAACATTTGGATGGAGGAGTAGACACAGAAAAAAAAAAAAAACTCTTTGGTATGATAGAATAATGGGCAGTCTTAGGGCTAAGAGAGGGTTTTTAAAGACAGAGGACACTTCAGTATACCTGAGGAAAGGTGTTAGAAAAGAGAAAGTTTGAAAATATATGTAAGTATACAGAATTTCAATTACTTATTCATCTTGAAATCAGCAGATTATGGACACCTTATTTAATTGAGATGTATACTGCATGTTAGAGCCAAAAACTAGATAGGTAAAACAAAACCAGAGACTTAAATCTGTCAAATAAAGACTATCACTTCTTTTTTTCTTTTTTTCTTTTTTTTTTTTTTTGCTTATAATGTTATTTTTTTTCTAGGTGCATAAGTACTGGTAGGAGAATCTAAATGTGCTACACAAATAAAAATGATTCATTATTGTTATTACTATTATATTTCATATAAATGTTTGAACTCAATCAACATTTTGAGACACTCATAGGATATTAGCAAAATAGGGAATTAGTCATCAACTCTCCTTACGGCAAACATTCACGGTGAGGGTTTCTGGTCTCTTTTATAGATGAGGAAATAGGAGTCTGAGAACTATCTTAAATAATGCTACCCAAAGACACATGCATAACATGCTAGAGTCAATGTTGTAACCCCAGTTTATCGGCTCCCAAATAAACTCTCTTCTACACCAAATCCATTTATTTCCATATACAAGTGACCCTTGGAAAACAGAGGTTCGATCTGTATAGGTTCACTTATAAGTGAATTTTTTTCAATAAATACAGTAATGTAAATATATTTTCTCTGTGTTTTTCTCAATAACATTTTCTTTTCTTTAGCTTACTTTATTGTAAGAATACAACATATAATATGAGCAACATACAAAATACATACTAATTGACAATTTATGTTATCAGTAAGGTTTCTGGTCAACAATAGGCTATTAGTTAAGTTTGAAGGGAGTCAAAAGTTATATATAAACTTCTGACTGTATGGGGAGACAGTACCCCAAACTCCTGCATTGTTCAAGGGTCAATTATATTTTGTTTTTAAGTGCAGTATACAGACTTAAAGAAACTCATCAGTGCTCACAAAACTTGGACAAGAAATGACAAAAGCAAGAAGTCTTCAATGCTCCTGGAGCCAAAGAAACAAAGCTGTAACAAAGCAATAAGAATCAAGCAATAAATGAGTTCTGTGCAATTTCCTCAAGATGAAAATGTAAGTTTCTAGCTCAAGCTATGGAGGACATTAGGGTCCATGTTCATAACCACTGAGCCACACCACTCTTAGTCTATGTAAACTGTAAATCAAAATACATTTATATTATTGTATTTAGTGAAAAAAATACACTTTTAAGTGAACCTATACAGATCAAACCTCTGTTTTTCAAGGGTCACTTGTATATGGAAATAAATAGACTTGGTGTAGCAGAGAATTTATTTGGGAGCCGATAAACTGGGGTTACAACATTGACTCTAGCATGTTATCCATGTATCCTTGGGTGGCATTATTTTAGATAGTTCTCAGACTCCTATTTCCTCATCTATAAAAGAGACCAGTAATCCTCACCTTGAATGGTTGCTGTAAGAAGAGTTGATGACTAATTACTGTAAATCTTCAGTGTGATTACAGTCATTCCCAGTACATTGTTTTGTCATTATAAAGTTCTGAGTTTAAAAGTATGAACTCAGGGATGCCTGGGTGGCCTAGTCAGAAAAGGGTCTAAGAACAGGTCACATTCCCACAGTCCTGGGATCAAGTCCCACATTGGGCTCTTTGCTCAGTGGAAAGCCTTCTTCTCCCTTTGCCTGTTGCTCCCCATGCTTGTGCACTCTCTTCTCTCTCCATCTCTCTCTCTCTCTCTTTCTTTTTTTTTTTTTTTTAAGATTTTATTTATTTATTTGACAGACAGAGATCACAAGCAGGCAGAGAGGCAGGCAGAGAGAGAGGGGTGAGCAGGCTCCTCGCTGAGCAGAGAGCCCGATACAGGGATCGATCCCAGGACCCTGAGATCATGACCCAAGCCGAAGGCAAAGGCTTAACCCTCTGAGCCACCCAGGCGCCCCTCTCTCCCTCTTCCTAACAAATAAATAAAATAATTTTTAAAGCCCCACCCTAAAAAATGAACTGATTCTTGGTGTTGCTATCGGTTATATCTGGATCTAAGTTGGCCCCATTTGACATTTGTAGACTGATGTGGTTGCCATTCTCCGCCTTTACTACTCAGAACTTGCCCCTCATTCATGACCATGAGACCCGAATACAACCATTGGCAAGAAGTCCTTGCCTTTAAAGAATCTTTAAAATTTTTCTAGCCTTGCTTCTGGTCCTTTCTCATTGCCACTGATGACTATAACTCATTTTTAATTCATGCCTGTTTAAATCTTTCTAGATTCGCTGAGAGGAGAGGAGGGCTGATGTGGGGGGAAGACATAGGTAGTTGACAGATGATAGATGATAGATAGATAGATATTAGATAATAGATAATTAACCTATCTAGGTTTTAGACTATCTTCTGAGCTTTGGCAACCAACTTTTGGCTATCAGACTTGAGTTGGTAGTTAAGTTTCAGTTCCATTGACTCTAGTTTTGTTATAAATCACTAATTTTGTGTGTTTTGGTTGGCTTGATTTCTGTTTTCCGTACTTTCTGTTCACATATGACCCACTCTCTCATTTAGACAGCAGTTTAGGCAGTTTAGAATAATAAACAACAAAAGTGTCAATTTTTTTTTAAAGATTTTATTTATTTATTTTACAGACAGAGATCACAAGTAGGCAGAGAGGCAGGCAGAGAGAGAGGGGGAAGCAGGGTCCCCGCTGAGCAGAGATCCCGATCGATGCAGGGCTCGATCCCAGGACCCTGGGATCATGACCTGAGCTGAAAGCAGAGGCGTTAACCCACTGAGCCACCCAGGCACCCCAAAAGTGTCAAATTTTTTAACTTTTTAGTTTCTAGAACCTGGGCTTTATAACTTCAAAAGTAGCTAAATAAAGAGCTTTGGGCATAAATATGTGCTATAAATAGTATTCTTGTGAGATTGTACTATCAACTAGAGGCAGTGTTTATGGCTCACTTTGGAAATCAGATCTGAGAAAGATAATGACTCAGAGAATGGAAGACAAGAATGGGGATCCTGGGTCTCTGTGGAAGTCTCATGCCCTGACACCATGCCCTGACCAAATCCAGGATTTAGGGTAGAGGAGTAAAAGAGAGAGAGAATGAGAGACTCTTGGAGTTCCCTTTCTCACAGGTTACATGGAGACTCTGAGATCCAGGGCTCAGTAAGGCTTAGGACCAATGGAATAATATTGGCCATATAGGTAATGTAGAGTCAGAGAGAGGCTAAGAGAACTTGTAGAGGTCCTGTGGCCACAGAGAGAACAACTAGCCACCAAAAGTTTCTCCTTCCCAGTAGACCATGATGAGCAACAGATAGTTTATTTTTTTGTTTGCTAAAAATTTTTATTTAAATTCTAGTCAGTTAATGGGCCACCTGGGTGGCTCAGTTAAGTGTCTGCCTTTGGCTGAGGTCATGATCCCAGGATCCTGAGATTGAGCCCCACGTTTCTCCCTCTCCTATGCCCCCTGCGTGTGTTCCCCTCTCACTGTCTCTCTCTCTGTCAAATAAATAAATAAAATCTTTTTTAAAAAATAAAAAGTAAATAAATTAATTCTAGTCAGTTAATATACAGTGTAAGATTGGTTTCAGGAGTAGAATTTAGTGATTCATCACTTCCATACAACACTCAGTGCTCATCACAAGTGTCCTCCTTCCTACCCATCACCCATTTAACCCATCCCCCACCCACATCCCTTCATCAACCCTCAGTTTATTCTCTGTAGTTAAGAGTCTCTTATGTTTGAGCAAGAGATAGTTTAGCTGCAACCTCTAAGGATGATGAAGAAGACCAGAAAGATCATGTCCATCTCAACACAGTCCTGGGTGAATTGGTCAAAACAACCAAGGCAAGATGTAAAGTCTCCACACTGCTGGCCTGATACTCCATAAACCATGATAGAAATTAGCCACAAGCTTGGGGAAGGGATGGTGAAACCCTGAGTTAACTTGGATGGTGTTCAACTACTCTACTCCATGTAGCCAAAACTCAAAATGGATATTAATTTCAACCAGAAAAAAAAAATACAAGTTCTATTTGTTACCCACATATGTTTGTGAGCTGTTGCTGCTGCCCTGCTAGCTGAGGTTTTCAGGTCATGCCTTTATGAACTGTGAGTACTTTGGGGCACTACTCCTCCCACCTAATTCCTGGATTTAACAAGCATCCACTGCTTTACCACAATTTCAAGAGAAACCAAGCAATACTTCTAGTCTTAATTCTTTGAATCTCCCTGATAATATGGTATCCAAGAATGTCCACCTATTCTTTTTTTTTTTTTAATATTTTACTTATTTATTTGAGAGAGAGAGAGAGAATGAGCAGGGCAGAGGGGCAGAAGAAGAGGAAGAAACAGACTCAGCACTGAGCAGGGAGCCCAACTTGGGCTCCCAGAACCCTGGGATCATGACCTGAGTCCAGGACAGACACTTAACAAAACTGAGCCACTCAGGACCCTGTCCACCTATTCTTTACTAGTCTTAAGACTAAGAATGGTTTCTAAGGGAAAAAAATAGAGAAAGTGAGCTTTTATTCAACTGCAGAGGTGAAGGAGGTGGCAGGGTCGAGCAGAAAATCAGAATTATTTATATATTTTTGCATCATGAACTTATAGCTATTGTTTTCATTTTAAATGCATAGGAAGGAAGATATGCAGGGGTTAAGAAAGTTTGCTGTGATTACAAACATCAAACTTTCAACAAGATGAATATTTTTATTTTTTCAAGGTAGACTTTTGTGGATGGCTATGCAGTACACCAAACCAGAGGAAGGTCAATTAAGGCAGCGTTCTGGAAAAGGTGATCTCAATCTACTGCATATAAGGTGGAATCACAGTGTGGGGCATGCACATGACAGGTCTGGAGGAGATTAGCATGGTCTTGTCCAAAGTCATGAGGGTAGACTGGATTACCAAAAGCCAGCAGATTATCTAAAATTGGAATTAAGGTCAAATACACACACCAAATCCATGCTTCTAATTCACACACCAAGTCCAGGGGCCAAAGGGGTGGTTCTACAAGAAGACTAGTTTACCCAGCCAGAAGTTGAGGAAGGAATAGTGCCATCGGGTGGGGAGGTGGGGGGAATCACAGTCTCTTAAGAAACAGATCTTCCTATGGTTAATAAAGTGTTTTAGGAAGCCATACAGAATCTTTTGGATTAATGGTCTCCTACAGAATACACAGAAATATTGTATCACACTATTTGAACCAGAAAGTCTGTGCAGACTCAGAGTTCTTAGAACCACAAAATGCTATATATCTTGAAACATCTGTATCATTTAAAATCTTGCTTGCTTTGAGCATTGCACGTTATGGAATTTAGCATGTGCTTTATAATATAAACTCTCCTTAGCTCTCTTTTGCCTCTTAGCCTGTTTTACTATTCTTTCATTCATTTCTGCCTTGGGACCCAGTTGCCAGGAGTAGACTGCTTTTTCTAAAACATATGCTGTCTTCCTAAGGGCTAATAAAGTCTGATTGATAGAAAATGTGCTCTTTCATATTCTCTGCTTGCTTGTCAATTTATGATTTTTTCAAGGCCACATTCTTGTCACTGACCTCACTGCAGTGAAGGTCAGTCCCAGGGAGAGGTTCCATGTATCCACAGAGGTCATGACCAGACCGTGGCATCCACATTCTCTTTTCTACACTTAAAAACAATGTCTTGGTGCCACAGGGCATCAGGATAGTCAACCTTTGTTTGAAGACACATTCATTCTGTATAAAAGCATTCACTAGAGAGTAACATTTCACTTCTTTTTCCTTCAAAAACTTTTTTTCCCCACAGCTTCTGATAGAAAAGCAGCTATTAAAAATGATTATTTTTTAAATTCTTAATGCCTCGCTCTGTGCTTCATGCTATTAATTTCATCAGAATGCATATTGACATTGCATAAAGGATCTATATACTCAAGTCATAATTATTTAAATTATAAATAAAAGATTTTACCAGGATCTGACATTGTACATCGTGAAATGGACATTTAACTTTGTAATTCTCTGTGGTCTCTGCAATTTAGATAAACTACTTGATAATTTACTTACTTTTCTCATCGCTAACCATGCTTCAGAAAAGTAGACTATGGAGCTATAACATTAATATATTTGGGCACTGTCAACACTACTGCAAAGGAATGATACTGTACATATCTAAGGCCAGTAGCCAAATATTCTGGAAAGCTGAACCACATAAATATAGAACACTTTACACCAGTCACTACATAGTTGGGAAACTATGCATCAGTTAAACAAAGAAATTAAACACATAGGGCCTGCTACATTTAAATATTTAAGTGCTATATTTTAAACAAATCATATTATTGTAGGCCAGAGGATTTCCAAGGCAAAAAGTAAAGTCTGAGACTTTTATAGAACACCTTTTTTTTTTCTTTTGAGATTTTGAACTTCACACAATAATGCTTTTCATTTCTGTACTTTCTCCAAATGTTTTCAACTTCTTAGAGGCTACATTGTTTTGTAAGAATAAACTGTGGGTTTTCCAAAGAGCCTCTCTCTCCCACTCAGCTGCCCTGAGGCAGCCTGTGCACACAACTTATTTTCATTTCCCTCACCCTAAAAATGATCAAATAAGGGCAGTTTCCTCACCAACATTTCTAGGGCAAGAGGCTCTAACAAGTGCAATCTTTTATCACCACAAACATCTCTTCTCTTTTTATCACCACAAACATCTCCTGTGTATCTCTTCACAAACATCTCAGCTCTGGCACATCCAGAGAAAAAGGTTTTTTGACACACACCAACCGTGTTAGAATCAGGGCTCTGACAATTACAAAGACACACAAGGTGAATATACGGTTTAAGCCGTTGGAAAGTAGATCCATTGAGCATCCTTGGAATCTGGCCACTCCAAGCCGGGAAAGCTCCAGCAATGCAAGAGAATCAGTGCAGTGTCTTCAGAATCTGCCCCTGCTTGCCACCAAAATAGACACTTGCTGGCTGCACACGTCTCAGCATCCTGGTTCAAATAAGGATACTGCATATTACATATTCTTTACTATTTTGGAGTTGCCATGGCAGAGGAGAGAAGAGATATTTTTGTTGATGGAATGTCTCTTAACAGAGCTCCTTATTTTGGCCTTCCTGACTTTCTGACGCAGTTTTCAGATCTACTTAAAAATCCTTCTATGACTTTCTTTAAAAAAAAAAAAAAAAAAAATTTTTTTTTAAACAATCAACATTCCAGAAACATACCCAGAAAGAGTAGAAGGTACGTGGTGAAACCTGCAGATGGACAGATGATTGGGATTTAAAGATACAGAGTTCAGATGAAAAGAATGAATAATCTGTCAAAATTTTAATAAGCTCTTTAACCTTCAGTCCAAACTCCTGGTCCTTTCTCAGCTTCCCTTTCCTTTCTCTTTCCATTAACCCTTGTATTGCTGCCTTGCCACTTAAAAACAAAACTGGTGTGTCAGATTGAACTAGGTTATGCTTTAACTTGAAAGAGACTTGTAATGGCTTGAGATAACAAGTCTTTTTATTTTTTCATATGCCGGATATCCTTTGCGGGTCAATTGGAGGCTTTGCTCTGTGCTACTCTTCCCTGGGGATCAGGTTTATGGAGTAGCCTCCATTTAGAACAGGGACCAACAGACTGTGGCCTATAGATGAAATCCGGCAATTTGGTAAAACACATGAACATATGAGTTTGATAATGAGTTCATAATGATGATGTTTTTAAAAAAGATGGCAGGAAAAGACAGACAGAAAAACAGAACTCATTAGATACTATGGAAATTTGTGAGAGCACAAAATCATTACTCCATGAATTCATGGTAAAATGGGCATAATTATGCATTCTATTCTGCCTTTCTTGGATGAATTATATTTCAGGGTAATCAAGTATGTTTGATGGAGAAAAACAGGTCATTCTATTCACCAAAAATACCAGTTACTAAATGCAGATACAATGATGGAATTAGAAAATTACCATATACAAATCCTAATGAACTAACTGATTTGGGATATGATCATTAATGGAGGTAATAACACTAGATTAATGGGTTGATGGGAAACAATGAAATGAAGGGATCAGGATATTGCCACTGGCACCTGTATAGCAATCTTAGTAATATGAAAGTGAGATGAGCTGGCATGATATGTCATCTGATAGGATGTAATAGGAAATACTGCATGTGTTGGAAATACATTAGATATTAGATAATTAGAATTATCTATGGTATTTCTGGCCAAAATAAGTTAAAACTAATTCTAAGTTTCCACATCTAAATTCCATTCTATAGGAAATACTACAGATGGAGAAACAAGTTAAAGGAAGTTAAAGGACATCATAGGAAGAAATCTACCAAATGCAGAATTCCTCAAGACACCTGATACAGTTTCTTTAACAAATCAAAAGCATAAAAAACGAAAGGAGAGAGCACCATTCTACAATAGAAATAACCTAAAAGATCTAATAATCAAATATAGTGAGAGTAGCTTGCTTTGATCTTAATTCAACTCAACAGCAAAAAATACATTTTTGGATAATTGGGGAAATTGAATGTGACCTGAATATTAGATCACAATAAAAATTATTTATAATTATATAAGGTGCAATAATGGCATGGGGATAATGTGAAAAAAAAGGTTTTTCCCTTTCTGAGATGCATATTGATATATTTAGGGATTGAAGTGACACGGTTCTGAGACTTGCTTTGAAATACTTCAGCAAAAGTAATTACAGGATTCATTGAGGGAATATGTCAAAATGTTTTTTGTTAGAGTTGGATGGTGGATAATTTTTCATAATAATAGTTTTTAAAGGAGACAGGAAGTCCTAATGACACAAAAGTGCCAACATCTACAAATTGGTTTAAAAAGTCAAAGCTGGGGCACCTAGGTGGCTCAGTCAGTTAAGTGTCTGCCTTTGGCTCAAGTCATGATCCTGAGGTACTAGAATGGAGCCCCAGAGACCTAGGGCAGGCCCCTACTGAGAGGGGATGGGGTGGGGGGAGGTCTGCTTCTCCCTCTTCCTCCCTCCCTCCCTCTCCCTCCCCCTTGCTTATGCTCTCTCTCTCTTTCAAGTAAATAAAAGCTTTTCAAAAATAAAAAGTCAAAGCTATAATGATCAAAATCCCCAATGGGTTCTTGATAGTATTTGACAAGATCACTTTAGAATTTATATAAAAACTCAAAGGGTGGCAAACAGTCAAGAAAATTTTATAAATAATAAGAAGAAGAAGATCAGAGAGACCGGCATACAAAATCTAGAAATTTCTTATAATGCTATAGTAATAAAGACAGTGAGATACTGGGACAGGAAAAGAGAAATACACCAGAGTCAAAGGACTAGATAAGTTCCATACAAAAATGGATTCTTCAATTTATGGCAGAATACACTTTACAGTAGGCTCTGAAAGGTGGTTGCCACCAGGATAATTGGTTATCTCATTATACACAAAATCAAATCAAATCCAGGTTAAAAATCTTAAAGATGAAAGACAAAACTACAAACCTTTTAGAAGATATGTCATGACAAGTAGATCATTGCTTTATCTAAGGAACCCCCAGGTATCTCCAAATTCTTGAACAAACTGGCAATATTTCATGCTAATTTTTCTTTTTCTCTTTCTAGGTTTAAGACGTGGTGGTGTTCATCCCTGATGTAAGGGAGTTCTGGAAGGTACCAGGCAACAAGATACCCACCTGGCAAAGAGCAGTCCAGTGCCTACAGAAGTATTGTTAGGGTTCGTAATCAAAGGAGCGAGACTGATACAAAGCGAAGGTCAAGCAAAGCTTTATTTCGCACCAAGCATCGAGAATCATACTGACCAGTCAGGGCCGTCTCAGTCTCACTCCTTTGATTACGGACCCTAACAGTATGAGTGGCAGAGACATAAAATTTGTCCTTAAGTTCTGAAAAATTTCACAGTTACTACAATTTTATGTAGAAAAATAATCTTTTCTTTAAAGTCAAAAGGAAATCTGTACCTATGCCTTTAAAAGGTCTTTTTTAAGAAACATTGTCATCTATACTCTGCATTTGTTTGGGCTTGGATTTTAAGAACTGTGCAGTGACGTGTGCTTAAAAATTTTCAGAGTTCAATTTAAATAGCGTCTCTTCATGTAGTTACTTCTTTTCTCTCTTCCCTGCCCTGTCCCAATCTCTATGTAGGATTCGTATTACCATGATTCAATTCATCGGCCTTTTCCTTTGTGACTAGTGCCTTTCATGTCTTAAGAAATTCTTTCCTATCCTGAGTCAGAAAGGCGTTCTATTATATCAGAGGTCAAGGAACGTTTTATGTAAGGGGCCAGAGAGTAGACATTTTCTGCTTTACAGACCATACAGTCTCCATGGCAACTGCTCAATTCTGCCACTGGGTCCCAAAACAACCATAGACAATACATAATGAATGGGTGTGGCTATGTGCCAATAAAACTTTATTTAAGGACATTGAAATTTGATTTTATATTATTTTCACATGTCACAAAATATTATTGGTTGTTTTTTTTTCTAATCATCTAAAAAGGAGAAAGACATTCTTAGCCTGTGGGCATACAAAAACAGGTGGTAGGCCTGATTTGGGGTAAACCATAGAGTTTGAAGGATTGACCATAGTTTTACATAGAGAAGATAAAAGAGCCATGTTCTTTGGCCTGGGAAATTATGGGGAGGAGGCAGAGAAGAAGAGAGGAGAGTGAAGTTATCAGATGCGTGTTTCTCAATTTTTCTCTTTTCAAACTCTGATTCAGTGAATAAAGAGGTGTTGTTATGTAAATGAACTAGGCAGGGGGCTATTGCTTCAGATCTCCAGTTGAGACTCCATAAAGCAGTCCCTCAAAGCTTCCCCACACCAACAGGGCCCTAATGAGTCAGCCTGATGGTACACAAAGAAAAAAATTAGGACTACTAGCCCAGCCCCATTTCTCATTGGTGGTAAGTAGATAAGTACCATGGAGAACAATAAAGCACAGAAGATAGATAAGATGTGTGAAGATGGTTGTCATTTGAAATATGATGTCAGGAAATTTTTCACTGGGAAAATTTAGAGTAAAGGAAAAAAAGAAAAAATGGTCAAGCGTCTCAGGAAGGAAACAAGGGCTTCCAGGATGAGGTGTCTGGCATGTTCCCGGTACAGCAGGATGGCTACTATATGGGTACAGAGTGATCAGCAGGGAAAATAGAACGAGATTAACTGAAGGACATAATGGGGGCTGAGATTATTGTAAGGGTCCTTGGGTCAAAGGAAGAACTTTGAATGCATTCTTTAAGAGATGATAAACCCTTGGAAGTTTTTATGCCAAGAAGTAATACAATGTAACTTTTGTTTTTACCAGATCACTCTAGCTGAATATTGAGAATAGACTTTAAGTGTCAAGGACAAATTCCAGAAGACCATTTAGCAGGTTGTTTGAATAATCCAGGAGAGAGATGATGGTAATTTGGATCGGGGCAGTAGTGGTGTTGTAAAAAGTATTTGAGTTCTGGATATATGTTGAAGGCAGGAGCAGTGGGATTTGTTGACAGAAGATATATACATTGTGGAAGAAAGATGAAAGTCAAAGACAAATCCAAAGTTTCAACCAAAGAGCAGCTGAGATTTGGAAACACTATTTTAAGCATCCATTCTTGTGTGCCATGTAGTGATTCCTTCAATGATCACTGAGACAAGTGGATGTTTTCTACTCACTGACTTAACTGAATTCTTCTGTATCTGGTGAAGCCCCTGCTTCTGCTGTCCACTTTCTCTGCACAGCGATTCTTCTTCAGATAACCATCTTCCTTCTTAACTTCTTCTAATCTGGGTCATTGTAAACATACAGAGGGCTAACATTTAGCAGAGGACACCAGATAGCCTACTTTGTGAATTTTTTAAAATGGGATATTATAGTTCTAAAATGGCAGACTCTGTTTCAAGGCTGGCTCACTTTTGTCAGCCTCACAGCCAATTAGGGATCTTTGGTTTGTTGCTGTTTTGGGGTTTCTAATTTATTTCTGAATTTGAAGCTGGGTTCCAGATTACTAATGGTATTATAAAATGAACATGATTAATCTGGTGTGCTTATGTAGTATTTATGTATGTTAAGTATGCAACGTAGCTTCACTCCCTTCATCCTCTTATCACCATTCCTATTACTCCTCACATATTATATAAGGTAGGTTAGGTGTGGTAAAATTTAAAACCTGCCTGATGGCTCTCAATGGTTCATATGAATGCAAATCATTTGGAATAATCAATAAGATGCAGATCCTCAGACCTGACTCCTAGAGACTAAAATTTAGCAGATATGTGATAGGCCCCAGGCTCTGCAGATGAACTTGCAGCAAGTAGAAAATAGAGTGCAATCTAGGAAACACAGAGGTAGGCCGAACAGTTCAAGATGGGGAGGAGCAGTACTAGCCCAGGATGAAAGAACTGGCAGGAAACACTGAAGAAGGCTAGAGCAGTCTCAGAAAACAAGGAGCCAAAGGTGTTACCTTGGCATGCAACAGTTCTACCTAATACTGAATATGTTTATACTTGATAGTTGGACTATGTTATGTGGAGTCTTTGGAGTCTTGACCTCTGCGTGAAGGTCGAAGAAGCTTACCAATTAACTATCACTAACTATCTAATCTTGGCCAAATTGCCTCATCCTCTGGACCTCAATTTCCTAATCTGTAAATTGAGAAAAAAAATGCCCAACCTATTTTTGAATAGACCATTTAATGGAATTAAATGAGACAATATAAATAAAGCATTTAGTATTCTACCCAACACAGAGTAAACATTCAATTATGACTGATAATTATTATTAGAGCATGTAAGTAATACCTGTATAAGGTATTTAAGTATGAGTAAGTAGCTTGGTGTATACATATACACATATTCATCCAACATTATGTAATTCTATTCTCATCATCAAGCACACCCCTGACATCTCTGGGTCTTTTCATAAATTAAAGATCTTTTTTTCAAAGCCCATATTCTCTAGTTTGTATTAATTCATAAAAATGGAAAATTTCTTACACTTCTATCTCTGACTACAACCTCCTAAAATAAGGAACAACGTCTTCATGGATCTGTTTATATAATACACTAGTATAAACCATTTATAATAGAGAATTTCATTAATGCCTTTGATAATCTTCATCTTCTTATATATTTACAAATTGTGCTGTAATTTGAGTTATTTTAATAGACTAATAAGCTAATTTGAGCAACTGACAACAAAAGAGTTCTGACTCTATTTCTAATTCATATCCTAATGGGAATAATGAAAAAGGTGAATAAAGCCAAGCAAAAACAATTAACGATTTGGTCATAGCATTTAAGTTGTCACATTACTGCAGCTTTGAAGAATGAGAAATTTTTGAATGGTGATAAAAGGGACAAGGGTAATGACTCACTTGAGAGTATTCTGGGTTTTGTACTAAAAGGCCCAAGAATCAAAACCCAATTTATGTTATTTCCAATGTCCAAAGACACTCACAGAATTGAAGGGATAATGGTGTCAAAATGTTATAGGGAAGCTGAGGAGTCAGGACAGGAAGGAACAAGATGATGGAGGAGTAGGAGACTTAAATATTGTCAGGTCCCAGGGGTTCAGCTAGATAGTTATCAAATCATTCTGACTACCTACAAACTACACAGGAGATTGAAGAGAAAAAGAGCAGAAATTCTAGGAACAGAGAAGCAGCCACTTTCTGGAAGGTAGGATGTGAGGAGAAGTGATTCCTAGGCGATACACAGGAAGAGAGACCACAGGGGGAAGGGCAGTCTCCCCACAACAGTTGAGCAGTGGAGCACAAAATTGGGACTTTTAGAAGTCTGCTCCTGAGAGACATCACTCTAGAGGCTAAGAAGTGGATGGAGCCCCAGTGGGGACAGTGTGGTCTCAGGACCTGTGTGGTCAAAGACTGGCAGTGCCTGAGTGTGGCACAGCTACCAGGTATCAGAGTAGGGAATCCAGCTACAGAGATGGAAACGAGGTGGGGGCTATCAGCTTGAGGTTACCTTACAACATGATCCAAGGCACAGTCGGGCCACTGCTCTTCGAGCAGAGACCCAATAAGCAGCAAATCCAAAGAAACCACCTCCTTCCTCCTCCAGGAGGAGTGGCAATGAAGTATGCAGCAGGAATCTGCTGGGTTTGGAGACGCCAAATGGTGCTGTGTGCCAGAGATAGAAATGCTCGGTCACAGGCCAGGTAAGGTTAGCGTGGAGCCAGAGATCAGGGAGATGGGAAGGACTGACTGCTTTTCTCTGAGGGCACACTGAGGAGCTAGGGGCCTGAGCTCTCAGCTTCTAAAGGCCATAGATTGGGAGGTCATTATCTTCATTCCCATCCTCAAAGGCTCTACGGAAAGCATTCAGGGAACAAAAGCTCCTAAGAGCCAACCCAAGCAGATTACTTAGCCTGCTCCTTGGCAAGGGCGGTGCAATTCATCTCAGGCAAAGACATTTGAGATTCACTGAAACAGGTCCCACCCCCAGAAGATGAGCAAGAATATCCACCAAGATCACTGATCAATAAGAACTGTAGGGGAATGCAATACATAGAATTCATGGTTTTTTTCCCATGATTCTTTAGTCTTTTTTTTTTTTAAGATTTTATTTATTTGACAGAGAAAGACACAGCGAGAGTAGTAACATGAGCACAAGGAAGAGAAGTGGGAGAGGGAGAAACGGGCTCTTCACTGAGCAGGGAGCCAGATGCAGGACTCAATCTCAGGACCCAGGGATCATGACCTGAGCCAAAGGCAGACGCTTAATGACTGAGCCACCCAGGTGCCCCTCTTTAGTCTTTAACGTTAAATTTTTTTTAATGTTATTTTTTCCATTTTTTAACTATTCTTTAACTATTTTAACCTTTTTTTAACTATTTTATCTTATCAATACCTTTTTTAAAAATCCATTTAATTTTCATTGCTATGTTCATATTCTATCCCTTCATTGTATCTAAATTCATTTTTTGTATACATATAGGCTTTTCCTTCTTTGACATTTTGGGATACAATTTCTTCTAACAGATCAAAATATACCATAAATCTAGTGCATGGCATTGTTGTAATATCCAGCCTGAGCATATTCTTTCCTCTTTTTTTTTCTCAACAAACTTTTATCTTATCAATTCCTTTTTTAGAATCTTTTTTAATTTTCATCTTTATAGTCATATTCTAACCCTTCATCATCTTTACCCTTATTTGTGTGTGTGTGTGTGTGTGTGTGTGTGTGTGTGTATATATATATATATAATTTCTTTC
This sequence comes from Mustela nivalis, assembly GCF_964662115.1. Classification (NCBI taxonomy): domain Eukaryota; kingdom Metazoa; phylum Chordata; class Mammalia; order Carnivora; family Mustelidae; genus Mustela; species Mustela nivalis. The sequence continues at coordinate 38,001,403 of NC_139026.1, forward strand.
TTTAAAATTTTAGGAGGTAGTTTCTTCTAAAAGACCAGAATACACTCAAAATCAAGTGTGATGTTCTGTTCTATTCACCAGTCTAATTTGTATATTTATATATTTATATTTTATATATTTCTCCTTTCTTCTCCCCCTGGTTTTGGGTCTCTTCTGATTTGGTTAGTGTATATTTTCCTGGTGTTGTTATTACCCCTTTATTATTTCATTCTCTCATTCACCTATACATTTTTAAATTTTTGTAAAAGATTTTATTTATTTGACAGAGATCACAAGTAGAGAGGCAGGCAGAGAGAGGAGGGGAAGCAGGCTCCCTGTTGAGCAGAGAGCTCAATGCAGGGCTTGATCCCAGGATCCTGAGATCATGACCTGAGCCGAAGGCAGAGGCTTTAACCCACTGAGCCATCCAGGTGCCCCACATTCACCTATTCTTATCTGGATAAAATGACAAGGCGGAAATCTCACCTCAAAAAAAAAGAAGAAGAAGAAGAAGAAGAAGAGGCTGTACCAATGGGTGGAGACCTAATCAATATGGACATTAGTAAGATATCAGAATTAGAGTTCACAATGACAATTTTCAAGCTCTTAGCTGGGTTTGAAAAAAACATGGAAGACACTAGAGAATCCTTTTCTGGAGAAATAAAATCCCTTTCTGGAGAAATAAAAGAACTAAAACTAAAGAACCAAAATCTAAACAAGTTGAAATTTAAAAAGTTATTGAGATACAATAAAAAATGGAGGCTCTGACAACTAGGATAAATGGGGCAGAAGAGAGAATTAATGATATAGAAGATCAAATGATGGAGAATAAAGAAGCTGAGCAAAAGAGAGACAACTACTGGACAAACAACTACTTCAGACATAAGTGATACCATAACATGAAACAGTATTGGAATAATTGGGATCCAAAAAGAAGAAGAAAGGGGGGGTAGAGGGTATATTGGAGTAAATTGTAGGACAAAATTTCCCTAATTTGTCGAAAGGAGCAAGGATCAATATCCAAGAGGAACAGAGAATCCCTCTCAAAATCAATAAAAATAGGTCCACATCCCATCATCTAATAGTAAAACTCACAAGTCTTAGTGACAAGAGAAAATCCAAAAGGAGTTCAGGAAAAGAAGTCTGTAACATATAACAGTAGAAATATTAGATTGGCAGCAGACTTATCCACAGAGACCTGGCAAGCCAGAAAGAACCGGCATGATATACTCAAAGCACTAAGCAAGAAAAATATGCATCCAAGAATATTATATCTAGCTAGACTGTCATTGAAAATAGAAGGAGATATAAAAAGCTTCCAAAAACAAAAATGAAAAGAATTTGCAAACACCAAACCAGCCCTACAAGAAATATTACAGAGAGAGCCTAAAAGTAGTAGGACAGAAAGGAACAGACACAATATACAGTAACAGTCACCTTACAGGCAATACAATGGCACTAAATTCATATCTTTCAATAGTTATCCTGAATGTAAATGGACTAAATACCCCAATCAAAAGGCACAGGGTATCAGAATGGATTAAAAAAAAATAAGACCCGTTGATATGCTGTCTGCAAGAAACTCATTTCAGACCCAAAGACACCTCCAGATTTAAAGTGAGAGGCTAGAAAACAATTTACCATGCTAATGGACATCCTAAGAAAGCTGGGGTGACAATCCTTATATCAGACAAATTAGATTTTAAGCCAAAAACTATGAGGAAGGATACTATATCATACTTAAAGAGTATGTCCAACAAGAAGATCTAATAATTTTAAATATCTATGCCCCTAACATGGGAGCAGCCAACTATATTAACCAACTAATAACAAAATCAAAGAAACACATAGACAATAATACAATAACACAATAATAGTAGGGGACCTTAACACCCCCTCATTGAAATGGACAGATCATCCAAGCAAAAGGTCAACAAAGAAATAAAGGCCTTAAATGACACACTGGACCAGAAGGACATCGTAGATATATTCAGAACATTCCATCCCAAAGCAACAGAATACATATTCTTCCCTACTGCACATGGACCATTCTCCAGAATAGATCACATCCTGGGTCACAGATCAACTCTCAGCCAGTACCAAAAGATTCAGATCATTCCCTGCACATTTTCAGACCACAATGCTCTGAAGCTAGAACTCAATCACAAGAGGAATGTTGGAAAGAACTCAAATATATTGAGGCTAAAGAACATCCTACTAAATAATGAATGGAACAACCAGAAAATTACAGGAGAATTGAAAAAATTCATGGAAACAAACGAAAATGAAAACACAACTGTTCAAAATCTGTGGGACAGAGCAAAGGCGGTCCTCAGAGGAAAGAATATAGCAATACAAGTCTTTCTCAAGAAGCAAGAGAGGTCTCAAGAACACAACCTAACCCTACACCTAAAGGAGCTGGAGAAAGAACAAGAAAGCCTAAACCCAGCAGGAGAAGAGAAATCATAAAGATCAGAGCAGAAATTAATGAAATAAAAACCAAAAAGAGACTAGAACAAATCAATGAAAGTAGGAGCCGGTTCTTTGAAAGAATTAATAAGATTGATAAACCCCTTGATATAATCCCCTGGCCAGACTTATCAAAAAGAAAAGAGAAAAGACCCAAATTAACAAAATTGTGAATCAAAGATCACTATCTGCACTGAAGAAATACAAACAATTAAAAGAACATATTTTGAGCAACTATACACAGGTAAATTTGACAATCTGGAAGAAATAGATGCATTCCTAGAGTTGTGTAAACTTTTTACAAAACTGAACCAGGAAGAAATAGAAAACCTGAACAGACCCATAACAGTAAGGAGATTGAAGCAGTCATCAAAAATCTCCCAACAAACAAGAGCCCAGGGCCAGATGGCTTCCCAGTGAAATTCTACCAAACATTTAAAGAAGAATTAATACTATTCTCCTAAAACTGTTTGAAAAAATAGCAGTGGAAGGGAAACCTCCAAACTCATTTTATGAGGCCAGCATTACCAGATCCCAAAGTCAGACAAAGACCCCACCAAAAAGGAGAATTACAGACCAATAGCCTTGATGAACACAGATGCAAAAATTCTCATGAAAATACTAGCCAATAGGATCCAACAGTACATTAAAAAGATTATTCACCACGACCAAGTGAGATTTATTCTTGGGCTGCAAGGTTGGTTCAACATCCACAAATCAATCAATGTCATACAATACATTAATAAAAGAAAGTAGAAGAACCACATGATAATCTCAATAGAGGCTGAAAAAACATTTGACAAAGTATGGTCTCTTTTCTTAATCAAAACTCCTCACAGTGTAGGAATAGAGGGTACATACCTCAATATTATCAAAGCCATCTATGAAAAAAACCACAGCAAATATCATTCTCAGTTGGGGAGAACTGAGCTTCCCCCTAAGGTCCTAAGGTCAGGAACACAGCAGTGATTTCCACTATCACAACTGCTATTCAACATAGTACTGGAAGTCCTAGCCTCAGCAATCTGACAAGAAGAAGAAATAAAAGGCATCCAAACTGGCAAAGAAGAAGTAAAATTCTCACTCTTTGCAGATGACATACTTTATGTGGAAAGCCCAAAAGACTCCACTCCAAGTCTGCTAGAACTTCTGCAGGAATTCATTAAAGTATCAGGCTATAAAATCAATGAACAGAAATCAGTTTCATTTCTATACATCAACAGCAAGACATAAAAAAGAGAAATTGAGGAGTCAATCCCATTTACAATTGCACCCAAAAACATAAGATACCTAGGAATAAACCTAACCAAAGAGGCAAAGAATCTATACTCAGAAAACTATAAAGTACTCATTAAAGAAATTGAGGAAGACACAAAGAAAATGGAAAAGTGTTCCATGCTCATGGATTGGAAGAACAAATATTATGAAAATGTCTATGCTACCCAAAGCAAACTACACATTTAACGCAATCCCTATCAAAATACCACTATTTTTTTTTCACAGAAATGGAACAAATAATCCTAAACTTTATATGGAACCAGAAAAAACCCTGAATATCCAGAGGAATGTTGAAAAAGAAAACCAAAGTTGGTGAACCTCAATTCCAGACTTCAAGCTCTATTACAAAGCTGCAATCATAAAGACAGTATGGTACTGGCACAAAAACAGACACATAGATCAAAGGAATAGAATAGAGAGCTCAGAAATAGACCTCCAACTCTATCTAGTCAACTAATCTTCGACAAAGCAGGAAAGAATGTCTAATAGAAAAAAAAAAAAAAACACAGTCTCTTCAACAAATGATGTTGGGGAAAATTGGACATGCAGAACAATGAAACTGGATCATTTTTCTTATACCACACATGAAAATAGACTCAAAATGGATGAAAGACCAGACCACCATGTGAGACAGGGATCCATCAAAATCTTTGAAGTGAATACAGGCAGCAACCTTTTAGAGCTCAGCTACAACTTCTTCTAGACATATCACCCAAGGCAAGAGAAGCAAGGGCAAAAATGAATTATTAGGACTTCATCAAGATCAAAAGGTTTTTTTTTGCACAGCAAAGGAAACAGTCAACAAAACCAAAAAACAACTGACAGAATGGGAGAAGATATTTGCAAAGGACATATCAGACAAAGGGCGAGTATCCCAAATCTATAAGGAACTTATCAAACTCAACACCCAAAGAATAAATAATCCAATCAAGAAATGGGCAGAAGACGTGAGCAGACATTTCTGCAAACAAGACATCCAGATGGCCAACAGACACATGAAAAGGTGCTCAACATCAGTTAGCATCAGGGAAATACAAATTAAAACCACAGTAAAATACCACCTCATACCAGTCAGAATGGCTAAAATTAACAAGTCAGGAAACAACAGGTGTTGGCGAGGATGCAGAAAAACGGGAGCCCTCCTACACTGCTGAGTGGGAATGCAAGCGGGGCAGCCACTCTGGAAAACGGTATGGAGATTCCTCAAAAAGTTGAATATAGAGCTACCCTGTGACCCAGCAATAGCACTAGTGGGTATTTACCATAAAGATACAAATGTAGTCATCCGAAAGGGCATGCACACCCGAATATTTATAGCAGGAATGTGTACAATAGTACAACTATGGAAGAAACCTAGATATCCATCAACAAATGAATGGATAAAGATGAGGTGATATATACATATATATGTGTATATATACACATACACAATGGAATATTATGCAGCCACCAAAACAACACAAAATCTTGTCATTTGCAAAAACAGGGATGGAAATAGAGGGTATTATGCTAATTGAAATAAGTCAATCAGATAAAGCCAATTAGTATATAATCTCTCTGATATGAGGAATTTGATAGGCAGGGTGGGTGTTCATGGGGGGAAAGGAGGAAAAAATGAAACAAGATGGGACTGGGAAGGGAGACATACTATAAGAGACTCAATCTCAAGAAACAAACTGAGGGTTGCTGGGGGGTGGAGGGGTAGGGATAGGGTAGCTGGGTGGTGGACATGGTAGAAGGTATGTTCTATGGTGAGTGCTGTGAATTGTGTAAGACTGATGATTCACCGACCTATACCCCTGAAGCATATAATACATTATATGTTAATAAAAATAATGATAAACTTTAAAAACTGAAAAAAATACTTCAAATCTTAAAATTAAAAGAAAAAAAAGAAAAGCTGAGGAGTCGGGGGGGTGCTGAAAATGCTTTAATGAGGGGCTATGATGGATGAAAGCTGAAGAAATCAACCTGCAAAGGGTTGTTACCCAGTATCATCCCCACAGAGGTCAAAGAGTGGGCCAAAAGTACAAATTCCTATGAGTATTAAAAATAACAACCCTGTTACTACCATACACTTACATATGAGTAGCAGTACTTTGTTGAGTTACATTTGATGTACATGAGCCTGATCTTCTCATTTTTCCTTCATCCCATGACAGGTGTGTTTTCCTTCTTCACCACGTCCAGCCTCAGTTCTCAAAATAAACAAGGCCAGTTTATCATGGCCCTTCTTCCTCACCTCTCATACCCCCATCCCTCATCCCCACAAATGTAGCTCCTGAACTCTTACTAAGAAACCTCTAAAAAACTCCTCTTTGCTATTTAATCAATAGCCACACCTGTGATGCCATGGTTACTCAATCACAAGATGTATACTCTTCATTCTCTTTACCTATTTCACACCTTCTCCCACCCACCTCCTCTGGCAACAACCAGCTTGTTCTCTATATTTAAAGGTGCATATTTTTTTGTTTGTCCCTTTTTTCTTTGTTCATTTTCTTCTTAAATTCCACATATGAGTGAAATCATATGGTATTTGTCTTTCTCTGACTGACTTGTTTCACTTAGCATTATACTCTCTGATCCATCCATGTTGTTGCAAATGACACAATCTCATCCTTTTTATGGCTGGGTAATATTCTGCTTTATATATGCCACAACTTCTTTATCCATTTATATATTAATGGGCACGTGGTCTGCTTATATCTCTTGACTATTGTAAATAATGCTGTGACAAACATAAGGGTGCATATATCTTTTTGAATTTGTGTTTTTCATTTCTTTGGGTAAATACCCAGTAATGCAATTTACCAAATCATATAGTAATTCTATTTTTAATTTTTTGAAGAACCTTATGCTGTTTTCCTACCAACAGTGCATGAAACTTCCTTCTTCTCCACATCCTTGAAAACACTTGTTTCTTGTGTTTTCAATTTTAGCCATTCTGACAGGTGTGAAGTGATATCTCATTGTGGTTTTGATTTGATAAGAGATGTTAAACATCTTTTCATGTGTCTGTTGGCCACCTGTATGTTTTCTTTGGGAAAATATCTATTCATGTTCTCTGCCCATTTTTAGTTGAATTATTTGCAAGACTTTTTGATGTTGAGTTGTAGGAGTTCTTTATATATTTTGGATACTAACCCATTATCAGATACATCATTTGTAAATCTTTCCTTCCATTCAATAGATTTTCTTTTTGCCTTGTTGGTGGGTTCCTTCACTGTGCAAAAGCTTTTTTATTTTGTGTATTCCCAATAGTTTATTTTTGGTTTTGTTTCCCTTGTTTCCCTTGCCAAAGAAGAAATAACTAGAAAAGTGTTCTGACAGCTGATGTCAAAGACATTACTGCCTGTTTTCTTCTAAGAATTTTATGCATTCAGGTCCTATATTTAGGTCTCTAATCCAATTTGAGGTGGATATGTGTGTGTGCGTGCGTGCGTGTATTTGTGTGTGTGTGCATGTGTGTATGGTGTAAGAAGGTAGTCCAGTTTCATCCTTTTTTTTTTTAAGATTTTATCTATTTATTTGAGAGACAGAGATCACAAGTAGGCAGAGAGGCAGGCAGAGAGAGAGGAGGAAGCAGGCTCCCCGCCAAGCAGAGAGCCCGACACGGGGCTCGATCCCAGGACCCTGAGACCATGACCCCAGCCGAAGGCAGAGGCTTTAACCCACTGAGCCACCCAGGTGCCCCGTCCAGTTTCATTCTTTAGCGTGTAACTATCCAGTATTCCCACCACCATTTGTTAAAGAAACTGTCTTTTTCCCTCATATATTCTTGCTTCCTTTGTCACAGATTAATTGACCATAAAAGTATGGGTTTATTTCTGAACTCTATTCTTTCCCATTGATCTATGTGTCTATTTTGTGCCAATACCATGCTGTTTTGATTATTACATCTTTGTAGTATATTTTGAAATCTGGAATCATGACACCTACCATTTTGTTTTTCTTTTTCAAGATTGCTTTGGCCATTTGGGATCTTTGGTGGTTCCACAAAAAATTTATGATTCTTTGTTCTAGTTCTGTGAAAAGCTCATATGGTCTTCCTATTTGAATTTTTTTGCAGAACCTTCATACTGTTTTCCACAGTGCCTATACCAATTTGCATTCCACCAACAGATCCACCCTCCTTAGCTTGCATCCAGGCATCATCATAATTCTAATTTTAATTATTTATTTTATTTGTGCTTATCCTTCTGGGATCTATCTTTTTCCACACTTAAGTTAGTATATTAGTTAGCTTGAGGGACACTCACACCACATTTTCTTGGGTTATCCTAAAGAGCTACTAACTTCCAGTGAACTTACATTCTGTCCACCTAACTCAGCTCCATTGTTAGGGAGCCATATTTTCAAAACCAGAAAAGAATTATTTGCCCACACATCACACCTTCACTTTCTTTCTATAACTAGGAATTATACCAGAAATTTGTGGATTCCTAAAACTCTGAGGAATCCCCACATAGCTCAGCTATAAATTTAACACCTGCATATCTTCTCCCTCCCAACTTCCTGTGAGTCTACAAGAGTTCTTCTTGCATTTACACCTTGCACACTCACAGTTAAAAAGCATACTTTGGGCTTAGCACCTGGTGTAGGACACCAAAGAAGGGATGTTGACAATTGAATTCTGTTATTCTTGCCATTTGGACTCTCTTCAAAGGATATTTCAGAAGGATCATATTTGCTTGGGAAAAGAATACAAATGATGTCTTGATCTATTGTTAATTTGTTCCTAATAGCTTTTGTGGGAAGAGGTGTCCTCCTGATTTCCCTATTAGCACCTGTTGATATACTTTCTCATGCACCCTAATATCAATATACATAAGTCCCCTTATGCACCCTAATAGCAATATACATAAGTCCCCTTATGCATCACAAGGAAATCTTGTTTAGAAGTTTGGACAAGTTAATTGAGCTTTCATTTCTATATCTGCAAAATGGAAATAGTGATTCTTACCTCACAGGGTATTGTGGAGATTACTGAGTGGATGTGAAAACACTTTGGACAGTAAACATAGTATAAATATATAAATTTGGGTAATAAAACTTTAATTAGATTAGTAGTTCAAAGTCTCCCCAGTTTGATGCCCTTGTTTTCTTAGTTAGGTCTCATGTATTACAACCAACACAAACCCCATGAAACCAGCTTTTTAAAAAAAATGGGGAAATGTTTTATAAGAATGCCATAGTGTCAAAAAAAAAACAAACAAATAAACAAACTAGAACAGAAAAACAGCAGAGCCTTGGAAAAGACTAAAGCCAGGAATTAAAAGATCCCTTGTATTCTCTTTATCTTGTCTCTTTGTTTTATTAGTTCAATTTACCTTATTCTTCTCCAATGATGTCCTTAGGCCCAGGCAAGAGGAACATCTGCTTTAGGCTCAAAACTTTAGAAGGTCCCATTTCTGCCTTTCCCTAACTTCCCCATGAGTCAAGGAGTCTGGAAGATTAAAAAGATATGCTCCCAGGCATGTAGAGTCTCCCCTGTGTTTTTGTGGGAGCAGAAAGTATATAGAAACTCTCTCTTTGTACCTTCTGCTCAACATTATTGTGAACCTAAAACTGCTCTAAAAACTGAAGTCTGTTTTCAATGAACAAGAATGACAACAAAAGCTGTGCCTTTCCAGAGCCAACATAGTCCCTTCTAGAACATGGTTGGGACACCTGAGGCCTCAGAATTCCCTCCCTCCACCTTCAGTGGGTCAGCTTATTTCCAGAAACTGCAGCAGCCTCTTTCCTGGGTCTGTTTTCTCAAGGACAGACTGTTCTGCCGGTGTGCCCCCCTAATCCCAAACATGGTCAAGGCAGGTGGTGATTAAATGATTTCCTGGAGGGTCCATGTCCATGTCCATGCAATATATGGATACTTGGTGGAAAAAGAAGAGATTACAGATCATCTGTCCCCCACAATCAGTTTTCCTAATAGAATTCTGAGTTTTAGTATTTTAAAATTCCAGACCTCATTTCCCAGGTTGTTGTAAATTATATTTGTCAAGATAGAAGATAGAAAATATCATATCTAACAGTTTGTTTCCTTAACTTATGCCTTTCCAATATTTAAATGCATGATACAACAACTACCATTTGTACTCTCACTCCTAGTACCATTCGTGTTAGGGATAAGCAAGTTCTTCCCCAAAGGTAGGTTATATGCTCCAAGGAAATAAACAGTAGCCTCAGTCACAAGTGGAGAGCAAACTCCAGTCTCTCAACTCCAATTCCAAATTCCTGGGAGGGAGTTTGATTGGCTTTGCTCAGGTTGGAGAGAGGAAGAGGGCTGCAGCCCCTTGTCCAATCATTTGAGTACTTTGAAAGTGATACTTTCTATAGAAATAAGACCGTGAGGGGAGGAGACATCCTTCTGGTAGAATGAATAATTCCTAGAGAAATATAGCTTGGTGGATTCTTCATCCAGTATTCAAATTCCCAGGTTAAATTAGTTCTAGTTTTACTCCTCTTATTTCAATAGGAAAAATGGGAAAAAGTATGTAAAATCAATATATTCCAGTTGGAAGACAAATTCAACTGTGCCCTGGTAGTCTTTTTCACAGTTAGCTTTAATAGGAATAATTAATATGTACTACAGTAAAGAGGACATTTCTGTTAAAGAGAAATTAAAGTTTTAAAGATTATTTATTTATTTATTTGACAGAGCGGGGCTCGATCCCAGGACCCTGAGATCATGACCTGAGCGGAAAGCAGAGGCTTAACCCACTGAGCCACCCAGGCACCCGAGAAATTAAAGTTTTATTTTTATTTTTTTTAAGTTTTATTCAAATGATATTCAATCCCCACCTATTTTTAAAAGGTGATCAGTGTGCTCATACTTTTAATACTTTTTTTCTTATTAGAATATCAAGGTAAAGGGTTTTTAAGGCATTTCATTGATGTGTTCTTCCAGATCTCCCTTCTTTAAAAAAAAAAAAAAAAAGTAACAAACCTAATAAGGTATACAATGTTTCATTAGAAAACACTTGCCAAGCCTTCTAGCTATAGCAGAATGAGTACAGTTCATATTTGGGAACTCCAACAATCCTATTTGAAAAAATACAAAGAACTGGAAACTAGTATTTGCTTTGGATACATGAAAAGCATCTGGAATAACAATTTTTCAGGAAGATTATCTCTATGTGAAGGTATTAAATATGGGAGGAATGAGAAAGTGTACTTTCAACCTCTTCTGCAAGAAAAGGAAAGCTTGGCAAAAGAAGAAAAAAGACAAGCATACGTTGTTTGTTTCTTCATATGTTTCTTTACCTCAAATAACCTAATGTTACTGTTTACACTTAAGCTGAAAGGCCCATAGTTCTACCCTAATTTGAAGTTTAATTTCCCCTACATTTTATGTAGACAAAACTTCTGCTGATTTCATTTGGCTGCCATAGACAATATTCAACTATCCAGAAGTCATCAGCAATTCTAAACAAAGGCATTATTTGCTCTGGAACAACAGAGGGTCCCTATCTCCATATAAGAATAGTTTACGGGCAGTAATCCAATTATAATGGAGAATACAAGTGAGGTCTTCAAGCATTTTTGCTTGAATGTACAATTAAAGAACAATTTTTTTAAAAAGATCTTGTTTATTTATTAGAGAGAGAGATCACAAGTAGGCAGAGAGGCAGGCAGAGAAAGAGAGAGGAGGAAGCAGGCTCCCCGCTGAGCAGAGAGCCCGATGTGGGGCTCGATCCCAGGACCCTGAGATCATGACCTGAGCCGAAGGCAGAGGCTTTAACCCACTGAGCCACCCAGGCGCCCCTAAAGAACAATTTAAATACTCAGAAGCCCCTCCAACATTATTAAATCCAAATATTAAAAATTATCTCCATTATAAATTTAAATAGTAGCAAAAGGTGCAGTTCCAACATATTGTGTAGTTTGACATTTTAAATACAAAATGGGTCTAAGACTCTTTTAAATGTATCAAAAAGAAGGTGAGTAATATAATGATTTGATACCATCACCATTCATTTAAATATAAATACGAACAAGGTCTTTTTTAACAGTTCCTTTTGCTCCTTGAATTCTTGCTTCCTTGTCATTTCTTTCATGAAACTATATTATATAATATATTTTGTGTTTTCCATCTAATATCAATCACCTCTATAATATTTCTTTGCAACAGACTATGTATATACATTTACACTGAATAGGTTTTTTTGCCCTATAATCACAACTGTCTAAGTGTTTCGTTACAAGTCTTCTGGTTATCATTAGTTTTAGTCATCAATTACTGTAAGATCACAAAGTATTGCACATTTGTAGTATGCTAGGATTGTAGGTGGAAGAGGGGTTGAAAGAAAAAGTAGCAAAGGAGAAGTACAATGACTCTTGACCATGGAGAAATTCTCAAGTAGATGAGGTTTTAGAAAAGATAAACATGAAAGTGTAAGGTCTATAAATTGGCCCTCTTAAATTTATATGTGTCCAGGTACCCACAAGGATTTCTTCCTGTGCCCTAGGGATTGCACAATTTGGTTTAAGAATCTTTGAACCAGATTAATTTATCTGAGGCTATGTTTTCATAGTAAACACACTCTTCTTACATAGATGGTGGATGTGAATTGATAAACAGTTAAAGTTTTATAATAATGCTTTTATTGAACATTGAAAAAATCAACTGGAAAATGGATTATTATTTTTCTTTGGACCTGCTTGAGAGGTGTGGTAGAGATTCATAATGAACTAAAACCAACTTTTCCACTCCTACTGCTCATAGCCACCTTTTATCACTATTACAGTTTGGCCTGCAGAAGCAGCTGGTTCCTCCAACCCTTCTTAAATTACTCCATGTTTAGTCAACCCAGACGGCTGGTCCGGGTGGAGAGACCTTCTCTTAGGAAAGTTGTATTGTCTTCTGTTTCTGCAAGGTATTGACTCAATCCAGTCTGAATCCATATCTGTCTTAAAAATTTTGCCAAAAGAGGTAAAGAAACAGCTAATACATTCAAACATCCGGATGGATGGATGGATGGATGGATGGATGGATGGATGGATGGATTTTAACCTTTCTTTTAGAGCTGTGGTCTCCATAAGCATTTGGTCCACTTTTCAAGTGATTACTGATGACAGTTTTCCAAATATTTTTCCACAGTGTAATATGAGAGCCAACTTTTCCAGAATGCAGAAACTGTGTTCTTGTACCACTCAGCCAATGCTTACTTGGAGGTAACAAATTTTGCACTTTTTAGGATACAGGTTCAGGTACTATAATAAAACCCAGAATAACAGTGGTTTTAAAAAAATAATCTATATTCATATAGCAATCCAAACTAAGCTGTTAGGGCAGCTCCATGGTATTAGGAACACAGGGCTCAAGTTATCTTGGTTCTCTGCTGTCCTAAGTAATTGCTCTCATCAAAGAAGTCTCTGTGTTATGTCCTTATCTCAGACAGCAGAAGGAGAAAAGAGATTCAGGAAAAGAAATGCCTCTTCCTTGCAGGACTCAGAAGTTGCACACATTGCTTGTGCTCATATTCACTGGTTTGATGATATGAACACACCAAGTGTCAAGAGAGGCTGAGAAATACAATCATTTGATAGATGGTCATGTGTTCCAGCTAAATACTCAACCACATGGAAAAAGAAAGGGAACTGGATATGAATATGGGGCACCACTAGCAGATTCTGCCACAATGTCTGCCAGAAAAGCTGAGTACAAGTGGATACAATGCCAAAGGGGTCATTCAGACCACTCCTCTGGGTTAGCTGCAATAGCCATGGCTGCCACTGATCAAGTCAGGTGAGATTATCTGATCAATGGCTGTTTTCGAACTGATAGGCTCAGAATTAGTCTCAAGTAGTAATTTAAACTCTATAGGATTTACATCACATCAAAAGAACTGCTGAGGGTGCCTGGGTGGCTCAGTGGCTTAAGCCTCTGCCTTCAGCTCAGGTCATGATCTCGGAGTCCTGGGATCGAGGCCCGCATTGGGCTCTCTGCTCAGCAGGGAGCCTGCTTCCCCTCTCTGTCTCTGTCTCCCTACTTGTCAAATAAATAAATAAATAAAATCTTTAAAAAAAAAAAAAAAGAACTGCTGAGAGCAAATAGATCAATATTTTCTCAGAAGAACCATGACTCATTTAAAAGTACACTCAAGAAAGTTTTCCCCACCTAAGGGTTGTTGTTTTGGTTTGGTTTTTTTTCCCCCATTTGAATGTTATATCCTGAAAGAAAATTTCTTTCCCTTCCTCCTTTCTTTTCTCTTTCCTTCCATCTTTTTCTTGTCGGATTCATATTTAATAAGTAGATATAAACTACCTTATATACTCCAGGAACTTTCACACACACACACACACACACACACACACACACCCTACTTAAACCATACAATAGTCATAGTAGGTAGGTATTATCCTTTCTCTGCTTGACTTATTTCACTTAGCATAATCCCATCCAGTTCCATCCATGTCAATGCAAATGACAGGTTTCATCCTTTCCGATGGCTGAGTAATATTCCGTTGTATATATGAACCACATCTTCTTTATCCATTTATCTATTGAAGGACATCTCAGCTCCTTCCACAGTTTGGCTCTGGACATTTCTGCTATGAATATTAGTGTGCATCTGTCCCTTCTTTTCACTACATCTGTATCTTTGGGATAAATACCTAGTAGTTCAATTGCTGTGTCATAAGGCAGCCCTATTTTTAACATCTTAAGGATGTTAAAAATACTATTTTCCAGAGTAGCTGCACCAGCTTGCCAGTCCACCAAAAGTGTAAGAGGGTTCCCCTTTCTCCACATCCTCGCCAACATTTGTAGTTTCCTGTCCTGTTAATTTTTGGCATTCTAACTGGTGTAACGTGGTACCTCGTTGTGGTTTTGATTTGTATTTCCCTGATGACTAGTGATGTTGAAAAATGTTGAGCATTTTTTCATGTGTCTGTCAACCATTTGTATGTTGAAGAGTGATTTTTAGACCACATTACCATGTGGTAAATTGCCAGAGACTGTTTATTGTCACCCAATAAAATTCGTTCCTTCTTCCTTAATAACATAACCTCCAGTTTTGCTGTGTACAAAGCTGGCCAACCTCCCTTGCACCCTAAGTATGTCCAGGGTAAGCAAAATTTTTCTGCACACCATATAGGAAGTATCCTTCAAGAAGGGGCATAGCACCCTTCTTCCTTTACTACATCTGCAGGATGGAATGTAAATATGATTTTGGAGCCTGTTGTGGGTTAAATTGTGCCTCCCTGCAAACTAAGATTTGTTGAAGTCCTAACCTTATTTGGAAATAGGGTCGTTGGAGATTTAATCAAGTAAAGATAAGGTGATGAGAGTAGGCCTTAATCCAGGGTGACTATTGTCCTTATAGGAAAGGGAAACTTTGAACATAGACATACAAGGAGAAGCCATGTGAAGATACATTAGCAGGCAGAGAGGGAAGGCAGTGTAGGGACATCCAGGGAGAAGATTCCCACGTGAATGACAAAGGCAGAGACCAGAGTGATGCATCTACAAGCTAACGAACACCAAAGGATGCCCACAAACAGTGGAAGCTAGAAGATGCAAGAAGGATTCTCTCCTACAAGCTTTACAGAGAGTCTGACCATACTTCTTAATTTTAGACTTTTAGCTTCCAGAACTATAAAACAATCAATTCCCATCATTGTAAGCCAGTTCACTGTACTGTGTTTCAGCAGCCCTGGGAAGCTAATACAGAGCCTAAGCAGTCATTTTAGGTCATGAGATGGCTTGCTATGAATGTCAGAACAGTAAGACAGAAAGAGCCTGGTGCCTTGATGACTTCATGGAATAGAGTTCTGAACTACCTGTCTGTGGAGTTTTACAAGATAAAGAAACAAATTTTAATCTTGAAGCAACTGTTGCTTTGAGGTTTTTATTACTTACAGATGAACCTAATTCTGATATGAGCCACATACCTCTCCTACTAAAAGTTACTACAAATGACTATGGTGTTTAATACAAGCCTTCATTGAATGTTCTGAGTCTCCACCCATTTTCTCAGTGGAAATGGTTAGGAATGTGATAAAGCCAATTATAGATTATAGCTTTACCAAAGAAGATGGTGAAATTCATGTGGTTCTTCAGAATTGCTAAGAAGCAAATGGCTCCAGGGTTGAAATCATTTGGTAAATAATTATTTGGATTAAATATGATAGTAGCATGGCACAGTGGGTAAAAGAACAGATTATAGCCTCATTAGTTTTGGAATCCAACTCCAAATCCTATACCTTACTAGCTAGCAACATGTGTTAAGTAAGTTATGTCATATTTCTACTCCTCAGGTTTCTCATCTCTACTATAGATAAAAGACACTTGTTAATGGTTGGCTTAACTTATTAGAGCATGCATGAGAACATAAGAATGACCTTATAAGATTGTTTAGATTAAATGAGAAAAACACACAAAAGGCTTAACACAGTTGAAGACACATAATAATTTCCTTCCCCCCACAAGGTTTTGCACGTGTGGTTCTACTTCCATGAATGTTTTCTTTCAATGGATTCTAGTAAAAATACACTCTTTGTCTGAGTAATTTATATTCATGCATTAGCCTCAGCTCAGAATTCATCTTTTCAGAAATCCCATCTTGGTTCCCTCTGTAACTAAGTGACACATAATATTATTGTTTTTAATCAAAGCTCTTAGTAAAATTTGATTTAAGATAATCACTTGAGTTATTAGTTGGTTGATTTCTACGTTACCTTTTAGGCTGACACTACCCCAAATGTGGTCTACTGGCCAGTGCTGGTTTGCAAGCTACTTAGGACTCATTCTCCAAGAGATAAATACAGCAACTAAGATTAAGTGTTTAGGAACTTTTATACCAATCTGACATAGTAATTAGGCCTTATATTTTTTATGTTTGATTTTTTATTGTTTTCCTAGTAATTCATTTTTATTATAACTTACAAAAGTATCTGTATACATTGATTTTTTTTAATTGTTTAACTGACCCTATGGAAAATAATTAACAAAATGGTAATTTAAAAGCTTTCCCTATCAATGACTACTTGAAATGTAAATAAACTGAGTCTTTAATCAAAAGGCATAAAGTGACTAGATGGATTAGAACCTAAGACCCAGATATATGCTGTCTATAAGAAAGTCATATTAGATTTAAGAACACATGAGCTGAAAATGAAAAGAAAGGAAAGTCAGTATAAAAAAAATGACCAAAAAAGGAGCTTGGGTGGCAATATTACATCAGACCAATTAGACTTTAAGTGAAAAAAAAAAAAAGCCACAAGAGACAAAGAAGGACATTAAATAATGATAAAAGGATGATACAATAATTAGAAATATATATGACAGAGTACCTAAATATATTTAGCAAACATTAACAAAAATGAAGGGAAAAGTAAGTAGAAATACAACAGTGGTAGAGGCTTCAATTCTCTGTTTTCAATAATAGACAAGAACATCTTCACATAAGATCAATAAAGAAATAAAACCTTGAGCTAGGGGACCTAACACATGTACAGACCATTCCATCCAAAAACAATAAGATACACATTCTTATCAACCACACACAGATCTCTGTCCAGGTTAGATGCCATTAGGTCAAAAACCAAGTCTTAACAAATTTAAGAAGATTGAAATCATATCATGTATCTTTTCTGACCACAATGAAATGAAACTGGAAATCTGTAGAAGGATATTGGAAAATTCACAAATGTGAAAATTAAACAGCATACCCTTGAACAAGCACTGTTTCAAAGAAGAAATCAAAAAGGAAATTCCTGAGATAAACAGAAACAAAAACACAACATATCAAATGTATGGGATGCCACAAAAGCATTATTAAAAAAGAAGTTTAGAGTGATACATGGTTACATTAAAAAAGGATTATTTCAAATAAACAGCCTACCTTTATACCTCAAGGAACTGGAAAAAGAACTAAGCCCAAAGTTAGAAGAAGGAAGGAAACAGCAATGATAAGAGCAGAAATAACAAAATAGAAAAATAATAGAAAAAAAAAAACAGAACTAAGAGGCTTTATTTTTCCTGAAAAGATAAATCTGACAAACACTTAGCTAGAGGAAGAAAAAAAGAGAGAAGTGCAAATAAATAAAACCAAGAGACATTGCAACTGATGCCACAGAAATAAAAAGCATCAAAAAAGACTACTATGCACAATTATATACCAACAAATTGGACAACCTAGAAGAATGGACAAATTCCTGGAAACATACAACCTGCCATAACTAAATTATGAAGAAATAGAAAGTATAAATAGACATATAGCCAGTAAAGAGGTTGAATCAGTAAACAAAACCTCTCAACAAATATGGCCCCACTGATGAATTCTACCAAACATTAAAGAATTAATGTCAATGCTCTTCCAAAAAAAATAGAGCAGGACACCCTTCCAAACTCAATTCAAAAGGCCATCATTACCTTTCTACCAAAGCCAGACAAAATACCACAAGAAAACTACATGCCAAAATCCCTCATGAATACAGATGAAAAAAACCCTCAGTAAAACACCAATAAATCAAATCCAGCAGGATATTAAAGTGATTATGTACTCTGACCAAGTGGGATGACTTATCCCTGGAATACAAGCGTTTTTCAACACCCAATATTCAATTAGCATGATACACTACATTAATTGAATGAAGAATAAAAATCATATGGTCATCTCAAAAGATGCAGAAAAGATTTTGAAAAAATCTAACATTTTATAATTCAAACTCTCAAATACTAGATATAGAACCAAAAAAATTAAGCAAGAAATGGAAATCAAAGGCATCTAATTAGGAGGGGAAGAAGTAAAATAGTCTCTGTCTGCAGGCAACATGATCTTACATACAGGAAATCCTCAAGACTCTATCAAAAAGAAAAAAAATATTAGAATGAATAGATAAATTTGGTAAAGTTGCAGGGTACAAAATCAACATACGAAAATCAATTGTGTTTCTACACAATTTCTACACTACCAATGAACTATCTGAAAAAGAAATTAGGAAAACAATCCTATTTATAACAGCACCAAAAAGGACAAAAGGAAATATTTAGGAGTAAACAAGAAAAGAAGTGAAAGACTTTTTTATACTAAAAGCTACAAAACATTGTTGAAGGAATTAAACAAGACACAGCACATAGCAAGTCAGAAAGACACACTGTGTTCACTGATTGGAAGAATTAATAGTGTTAAATGTCCATAGTACCCAAAGTGGTCTACAGATTCAATGCACTCTCTAACATGGAATCTAAAAGGAGCATGTGATAAATGGATAAATGGCTGAGCTGAGGTTGAAGAGCATGAATGACAGGTGGCAGTGACCCAGAGGACAACAGTTTCCATGGCTGAGTGTCCCAGGAACATTAGGAAAAGAGATTGTTGGATCTATCCAAGCTCTTTCCTATTTAAAAACTGATGATATTGCAGGAGTTCAAGGGGATCTCGACTGCCATTTCAAAGCAGCTCTAGGTCCACTGAGTGGACACCATAAGCAAAAGTTACCCTCTCCAGTTGAAAACTTTAAGACAAGAAGTTATCATTGAAAGTGAACAGCAGAAGACATGTCCAAGGAATACTGAGGGGATTTGATCTCTTTATGGGTCTTGTGATAGATGAATGTATGGTGATAACAATTTGGGGTGACTGAACAGCTTTGGAATGATTGTAGTACAAGGAAACAGTATCATCATGTTAGAAACCTTGGAGACAATAGAAATAATGGCTGTGTTCAGCAGAGAAATCAATAATTTCTGCATGTCCCCTCCCCAAATGGCCTGTTACACCAAGATGTAAAAATTCAAGTTGTAAACATTTGTCATATTAAGTTTGGGGGTTTTGTTTGTTTGTTTGTTTTGGTTTTCTGTTTTGTTTTGAGGGAGAGAGCATGAGCAGGGGTGGGAGAGCTCCAGAGGGAGAGGAAGCAAGAGAGTCTTAAGCAGGCTCCACACTCAGCGTGGTGCCCAAGCCCAACCCAGGACTCCATCTCACCACCCTGAGATCATGACCTAAGCCCAAATCAAGAGTCAGTTGAGCTTAACCTACTGCACCACCCAGTTGCCCCTGTCATGTTAAATTTTTATTAAAGTTGAAATACCCAACACTCTGCTAAAATCAGGTCCAAAATCCTCTGACTGACATAAAATTCTCCATCACTTGGTCCCAATATCCTTTCTCACCACTTCATGCCAACAACTCTGTCCCAATACGTATTGTCCTAGAGCCACTCTAGGCCATTCACGGATTCCCTCAGCACACCTGGCACTTACACAACTTCTTGCCTTTGCTCCAGCTGTTCTCTGTCCATAATGCCTGCCTTTTCTCTCCATCCAGAAAGTTCTTATCCCCATTTGAAACCTACTTATCTGCATTTGTGAGGCCTTCATAGCTCACTTACACTGTTCAAACATCACTTACAGTGTGAAGATTTCACGGCTCACTTACCCAGATAGTTTGTCTCTAGCTCCCCTGCTCTGCCATTAAATAATATTCCAATTATTTGTTTGCTTGTCTGCATTTGTGCTGAGACAGGGAGCCCCTTGAAAGCTAGTTTTAATATTCTGGTGCTTAAGCAGATTTGGTAAAAATGCAAATAGCCCATGATGCTGCATTTAAAGCAATTACAGAGGTATTTTGTCTGGCATTCTCTCTTGCTACACATTTTTTTTTTCCTGCACTTATCCCTTCCCAACTGAATCTTTCATTCAGCTACTCTCAGATTCAAGCACAGGAGAAAACATCTCCCCATGCTAGGTTGATAAGCTTATCTGTAAGAAGGGTCAAATAAATGATTCACTTTTGTTTTAAAGTCATTGAATATCCACACTACAAAAATCCACAAAGAGAAATTTTCAATCCCAGGAGCGTTTTCAGGGAAATGTAACTAGCATGTTTTAACTGACATTTAACATACTAACAGAATGTACTTTTAATCATGTTCCAAATTGAATGCATTTCCTTAATAAGAGGAGCATTCTATTTTCTATTAACCAGGTGTTGTTTTACCAACTGAAAATTGAAACATAATAATAATCATAATAATTACACTGAGATTCTAGTTTCTTCAAAATAAGTTTTTTGAATGAACATAATGGAGTTCAGGACCTCTGGGTTAGAATCAGCAGGGGACTATAGTGGAACCTAGCTTTTTCTTTTTTCTCTCTTTCTTCTTTCTTTCTTTCTTTCTTTCTTTCTTTCTTTCTTTCTTTTTCTTTCTTTCTTTCTTCCTTTCTTTCTTTCTTTCTTTCTTTCTTTCTTTCTTTCTTTTACCTCTGTCGGATAACCATTGTGCTATTGTGCTGTGTCATAAAACAGTTTAATATCATAATAATATCATAATGTTTTAATTTATCATATTAAAGATATTTTTAAAATATTTGAGGCAACATTGAACATACCTAAAAGTTGTAGTACCAAACTGAAACAGTTTGAATGTTGCAGTTACATATATAAACGTCCTTCTGAACCTGATCTTTGACATTTTATTTCATAATAAATCTTGAAGTAGACCCATTCTTTCCAAGTTTTTCTCACATAGAGTAGTTACCAAGGTACAAGTTTTCCTTTTGTGAGTCTGACCCCCTAAACAAAATGACAACTGTGATGAGTGATAATAAATTTCAAATGGACATGTTATTCAACAGTGTCCCAAACAAGATACTATTTTGGACACAGGGAACGATAACAAAAAGTTAGTTTCATATATCTTCAGATTCCACCAGATAAGGTCAAGTTAACAGCAGGGAAATAAGAGGCTCAGCTCTGACAACAGGCTCATCCATGGGAGTGGAGCAGACATTTGAAACAACTTCTGAGAGAAAGCCCAGCGAGAAGACAACATTGGAATCTGAAACATTGCAACAAACAGTAGGAGGTAGCCTGGGCAAGTAGTCCAGCAGGTGACCTCTACAAGGAAGTAGGAACCCTCCTAACCATGACATGCCTAATGAGTACAGACCAGTCCTCCAGGAGCTTAAAGGAAAATTAAGGGAGTCAGTTAAGTCAAGTCAGCAGTAGACATAATTGATGTGGTCACAGACTAAGTCTCCAGGAACAAGCAAGAGTGAGGCAAAGTGTCAGACATTCAAGGACAAGTTATATACCATGACTCGGGCCTCAGGTTTTAAGGTGGGTGGCCCACTATTAGAACTGAGGCACAATGTCAGAAACCAATATGGGAAAAAAAAGAAAAGAAAAAGAAACATGACATTGCCTTGCAGAATTCTTTAGATTACTGTTATGTGTCCTCAGTATTGGTCCTGAAGGTTAGGGTGAGGTTGCATATGCTTTGGGGTTCAAGTTCAATCAGCAATAGGGAGGAAAGTACAGCAAAATACAACAGACAGGGCTGGGAATTAGGCCCTGACCTTATGACTTACACTGCAAGAACTGAGAGGGGACAGGATAGATGGTACCCAAGAGGAAACACAAGTTACTGTTTTACCAGAGGGAGATTCATAGATACTGAGCTAGCAAAACAAGAGCTGTTCCCTATTGTGAGTTTCAACATAGTGATGCAGTCTAATGAATAAAGAATAGGAAAACTAGGGTACATGATCAGAAAGATTTAGACTATAAATAGACCCAAAACCATTAACTTCTGTGGGATTCCTATGACGTTTATGTGTTGTAAGGATTAAAGCCTTTACAGTTTGTGGCAAGTTGTGGGAGAACTTTGGACTGATGACTGAAACTCACATGTGAATGAAGTATTGAACTTTGCTCTCTCTTGATTTCCTTCTCTCCAGCTATTGAGACCTAGAGTTATATAGCTATAAGAAGATACTTAGAGCTCATGGTATACAGCAAATGCTTCAAGAATATGTGACTATTCTTTCAGGTACTGTAAGGTTAATCCAACTAATTAGCGACACCAAGAATAAGAAGATAAGGAGATAAAAAATGGAATGCAGGGTCTTTGCCTATCTAGCTGAGAAGTAGAAATGGGTTAATTCAATGATAGCAGCCACCAATGTGCCTGGGAATATGATTCCCAAATAACCCCAGCTTCCTTTTACAGCTATTATGGGTTTTATCATTAGTCAATCATATTTTTTTTCAAAATCTTGCCTTCTTTTCTAATAGTGAGTAAGACCCATAGGTGGGTTATAAAATCACTGCAATGGGTTGGCACTAGAGTTTTTAATTATATAGAAAAGAATTTAAAAAAACCTGAAGCATAGAGAAGATAAACAAAGAGAAGAAAAAACTTTTAGTTATATGTGCACATGTGTGTGTGTGCTGAGTCCCAGTATAAAATACATTTCTTTCTGTGGCTTACAGTTTAAAAATATACAGACATAGGCCTAGATATGGATATAAATATGGAGATAGAGATATATAAGAGAAATAACTGGCAAAGTCCCTCCAAAATCCTATCACCAACCCCATCAGAAGTACTCTCCACCATAATATGCATTGGCATTTATAAAAATACAGTCATAATAAAATGGCCATTTTTGGCAAAGCCACATGTCACTAAGTTAGAACAGAAAGAACAGGTTACTTTAAGTGTGGAGAGCAAACTTCAAACTTAAGCTTAACTACTCCAAACAATTCTCTCATGTTAAAAAAGAAAAAATGTCAGGGGTGATTTAAAGAACACCTAGGCTCAGAATTCTTGTCTATTTTATTCTGTTCTATTCCATTCTTGTGTTCTGCCAACCCCCAGTCTTAGTGTAGTCTTTCACTTTCACCCAATTCTAATATGAAATGTTTTTCACACAGAGTATTTATGATGTCTTCCTTATTTTAAGAAAACTTCTATTTTCCACTATAGAATGAATTGTTCAACAAAGGAAATGTAGAAGGAAAATCAGTCTTAGTCCTAAAGTTTAAAGCAAATAGTGAAGATTTTTGTAAGCACTGTAAATTACCCAATACTTTCAGAGAGATCTATATTAAACTGCAAGAACAATTTTAAAGATCATATTACATAGGGTCTTCTGTTTGGCTTATTTTAGATATTTGAGTTGTATAGAATTGTGCAAAAAGCACTTCCTGAGAAAATGAAGAGCATGTCAGTATAACACTGCAGTGTCAGCCTTCACAGAAAGCTGTGCAGAAATTCCCACTGATATTTTGGAGTGGGGGTGAACACTGGAATTCCTTTTAAACAGAGTCTCAGCTGCATAATTCTCTGATCTCACACCCACTTGTGCTGATCTTCCTTTTTCTCTGCCCAGGCACAGAGTGGAAAGAGATCAGAACAGCATTCTTACAGAGAGGCAGTTTGACCCTCCACTCCCATTCTGCTCGGACTCCAGTTCAAAGAGAGAAATGAAATCCAAGCAGGGTGTGGTGACACTGTGGGATTTAAGTTTGGCCCAAGCCCGAGCATTGTTATCTCATCTGTTTTACCCAATCCCTGAGCTTTCAAAGTCCTATCTCTGATTCATTCTTTCTCAATCCTCTGAACCTTGAACAGAAAAACCTGGCATTTTAGAACCAGATCAGAGTGACAAGTGTCACCTAAATTCAGAGACCTTATTGTGGTCCATAAGATGCTTCATCAGGCCTATCTGCCTGTGAGCCCTTCTCCTGAAACCCTCCCCCTTCTTGCACTGCCCTCCTTTCAGGACTCCAACACTTCCAGAATGCTCCTGCTGCATGTGCCTTTCCCTCCACCTGCAAAGCTTGTCCTTAGGTTTCTGCCTGGCTTAATTCAGATTCCTGCTCTACTTCTGGAATTCCAACTTTCCCAGTCCCATCACTCTGTATCCCATATACCTTGCTCTAGTTTTCCTCACAGCTCTTAGGGCTTAGTGTGATTTCTTCTGCTACAAACATGGCTAGGAATCTTGCCTCTGCCTTGACTCTGATCCTTAACAAATTACATGCTCATAACTCTTTTTCTCCATTCCCTTATTGGTAAAAATGATTTCTTGATAGTTCAAATGGAATGACATGTAAGGCTTTGAACTCAATGCCTCTACATTAGAATGCAAGTTTCATAATGACAAGGATTTGGAAGTCTAAAGCTGGACTTCAACCTCCAAAACAGTACCAAGAATTGGTTTAATAAATATAATTAGAAAAGAGGAAAGGAGAGAGTGGAGAAAAGAGAGGAGCGATGGGGAGAAAATGAAGGAAGGAAGGGGGACAATTATGTGCTTGGTCAATTTTAATTTCCGATCATTGTAATTTACTTTTTTCCATGAAGTGGCTCTGAAAGGTTTCTATGAAACAGTATGTTTATGATAAATGAACATGCACCTAGGTCCCCCCTTCCTTCTGACTCTCTGACTCCTTAAAGTTGTTCAATTCTTATTTTTTAAGATAACTGAAAACCAGCAAATAAAGTAAAACATGAGAAACAACATACTGAAGTTAGGATAGCAGTGTCCTAGGTCAGAAAGGTAATAGTTGAGATCCAGAGTCTAGAAAGACCTACAAGGGTAGGGTGGCCCATATAGCTGAGGGCCCATAATGATGAAGTTCTCCAGACAAGACACTGAATTATTTGCATGCAACTGGTAGAATTCTGTGAAACCTCACAAACAAAGCCAAAATCAAAGGTATCTGTCAACAGAAGTCCTGGAAGAAGTCCAGGCAAGGACAAAATTAATGTCATGGAAATCTACCAGTGGTCCTCCAATCAACTCTTAGCTTCATGGGGCAGAGACTGTCTCTGATTAATCTCTTCCATATCCATATACCCACAGTGCCTTGCTAACTCCTGACATGGTGTGCATCCCCAATGATTAGGTGTTCAGTGAATCAACTATGAATAAATTAAGGTTTTTCTTCAGTTGAAAATAAAAAGCCCAACCCAAATTCTCTTTAACACAAAAATAACAAACCTGAAGAGCCCAGGTTAAGATATGACATCAGAAGCGGCCAAATGAAAAGCCCAAATATGATCTTCAAGATGTGCTGTTTCTCTTCTCTTTCTATTCTCAGACCACAAGCAGGGCTACATGCTTTCTTACTCTCATCCAGCAGGAGAAAGGACATGACTTTCACATCCATGAATGGGGGGTGGGAGGGAACATATAGTATCACCTCTGCTTGGAACACACACTGCTTTTGAACCAATCACTGGAGTTAAAGAAAGGCAAGTTTCTGAATGTCTGAAGCCTCTTTAAGGAGAGCATAGGTTGGGCTTAGAGTTAAGATGGCAGAGGAGTACCAAACTAAGATGACATCAGGTCTCAGGAGTTTAGCTAGATAGTTATCAAACCATTCTGAACACCTACAAACCCAACAGGAGATCAAAGAGAAGAGCAGCAATTCTAGAAACAGAAAAATCAACCACTTTCTGAAAGGTAGGATGTGAGGAAAAGTGAATCTGAAACGATGGGAAGATAGACCATGGGGGGAGGGGCCAACTCCCAGCAAGAAGTGGAGCAACAGAGCACAAAATCCAAACTGTTAAAAGTCTGCTCCACTGAGGGACATTGCTCCAGAGGCTAAGAGAGGGTGGGGTCCTTGTGGGGGACCATGTGGTCACAGGTCCTGTAGAGTCACAGAAGGATTGGGGGTGTCTGAGTATAACAGAGTTCACAGGTATCAGAGCAGGGAGGCTGACTACAGAGATGATGCTGAGGAGTGAGCTCTCAGCTTGGGGTTACCTTAAACTGTGGTCCATGGCACAGTTGTACCACTGTTCTTTGAGCAGGGACCTGACAACTGGCAGATCTGGGGACACCCACCTTCCTCTGCCAGAAGAGCAGCATGCAGGAATCTGCTGGGTTTGGAAACTCCAAATGGTGCTGTGTGCCAGAGACAGAAACACTCAGTCACAGGCCAGGTGAGCTCAGAATGCAACTGGAGACCAGGGAGATGGGAATGATTGAGTGCTTTTCTCCAAGAGCACACTGAGGAGTGGGGCCCTGAGCTTTTGGCTCCTCTGGACTGGAGATTGGGAGGCCACCATTTTCATTCCCATCCTCCAGAGCTCTACAGAGCGTTCAGGGAACAAAAGCTCCCAAGAGCAAACCCGAACAGATAACATAGCCTGGCCGCTGGCAAGGGCTGTGCAATTCCACCTCAGGAAAAGACATTTGCGAATCACTACCACAGGCCCCTCCCCCAGAAGATCAACAACAAACCAAGCTCGCTGATCAAGGAGAACAGAGGAATTCCAGAGGAGGGGAAGGCAAAGCATGCACTTCATGGTTTACTCCCCATGATTCTTTCGTTCTGCAAAGTTAATTAAATTTTTTTAATTTTATTTTTTTCTTTCTCTAATTTATTTAACTTTTCCTTTTTCCTATTTTAACATTTTTAACTAGTTTATCTAAACAAAAAAAAAACCTTCTTAAACCTTCATTATTATAGTCACATTTTATCCTTCATTGTATCTAACTTTATTTTTTGTACGTATATTGGGTTTTTTCTTCAAAAAAAAATTGGGGATACAATTTCTTCTGCTAGATCAATATATATACTAAATCTAGCACAGAGTTAGAGAGAATTCTCTCAACTTTCTTTTTCTATCTTTTTCCAACCAACTTATCTTATCAATTCCTTTTTTAGAATTCTTTTTAAATTTTTAACTTTACAATCATATTCCATCTCTTCGTCATGTTACCCTTATTTTTGTATATATATAAGTTCTTCTTTCTTTAAAATCTTGGGAGGTAGTTTCTTCTCAGAGAACAAAATGCACACAAAATCTAGTGGGTGGCTCTCTTCTAGTCACTACTCTAATATATAGATATTTATATTTATATATACATTCTTAAATTATTTTTTAAAATTTCTATTTACCCCCTTTATTCTCCCCCTGATTTTGGGGTCTCTTCTGATTTGGTTATCATACATTTTTGGGGGTTCTTTGCCACCCATTTACTATTTTCTTTTCTCATTCATATATTCTTATCTGGATAAAATGAAACCTGGAAAAACTCACCACAAAAAAGAGAACAAAAGGTAGTACTGATGGCTAGGGACCTAATCAATACATACATTGGTAATATGTCAGAACAAGAGTTCAGAATGACGATTCTCAGTGCTAGCTTGGCTCGAAAAGGCATGAAAGATGTTACAGAAACCCTGTCCAGAGCAGTAAAATCCCTTTCTGGAGAAATAAAAGAACTAAAATCTAACAAAGCTGAAATTTAAAAAGCTATTAATGAAGTGTAATAAAAAAGGAGGCTCTTACTGCTAGGATAAATGAACAGAAGAGAGAATTAGTGAGATAAAAGATGAAATGACAGAGAAAAAAGAAGCTGAGCAAATAAGAAACAACTACTGGACCACGAGGGGAGAATTTGAGAGAAAAGTGATGCCATAAGATAAAACAATATTAGAATAATTGGGATGCCAGAGAATAAGAAAGAGAGAGGGGGGCAGAAGGTATATTGGAAAAAATTATAGTAGAGAATTTCCCTAATATGGCAAAGGGAACAAACCTCAAAATCCAGGAGGCACAGAGAACCACCCCCCCAAAATCAATAAAATAGGTCCACACCCAGTCATCTAACAGTAAAACCTACAAGTCTTAGTGACAAAGAGAAAATCCTGAAAGCAGCCACGACAAGAAGTCTGTAACATACAATGGTAAAAATATGAGATTGGCAGCAGACTTATCCACAGAGAACTGGCAGGCCAGAAAGAACAGGCATGATATATTCAGAGCACCAAATGAGAAAAACATGCAGCCAAGAATCCTATATCCAGCTAGGCTATCACTGAGAATAAAAGGAGGGATAAAACACTTCCAGAACAAACAAAAATTTAAAAAATTTGTAAACACCAAACCAGCCCTACAGGAAATATTGAAAGGGGTCCTCTAAGCAAAGAGAGAGCCTAAAAGTAGTAGAACAGAAAGGAACAGAGAAAATATACAGTAACAGTCACCTTACAGGTAATATAATGGCACTAATTTCATATCTTTCAATAGTTACCCTGAATGTAATACAGCTAAATGTACCCCAAAAAGACAATGGGTATCATAATGGATTTTAAAAAAATCAATATGCTGTCTACAAGAAACACATTTCAGACACAAAGAGACCTCCAGATTTAAAGTGAGGGGGTGGAAAACAATTTACCATGCTAATGGAAAGCTGGATGGCAGTCCTTATATCAGATAAATTAGATTTTAAGCCAAAGATTATAATAAGAGATGAGGAAAGACACTATATCATACTCAAAGGCTTGGTCCAACAAGAAGATCTAACAATTTTAAATATCTATGCCCCTAACATGGGAGCAGCCAACTATATAAACCAATTAATAACAAAATCAAAGAAATACATCAGCAATAATACAATGATAGTAGGGGACTTTAATAACCCCCTCACTGAAATGGACAGACCATCCAAGCAAAAGATCAACAAGGAAATAAAAGTCTTAAATGACACACTGGACCAAGTAGACATCACAGATACATCCAAATCATTCCATCCCAAAGCAACAGAATACACTTTCTTCTCTACTGCACATGGACCATTCTCCAGAATAGATCCCATACAGGGTCACAAATCAACTCTCAGCCGGTACCAAAAGATTCAGCTCATTCCCTGCATATTTGCAGACCACAATACTTGAAGCTAGAACTCAATCACAAGAAGAAAGTTGGAGAGAACTCAAATATATGGAAGCTAAAGAACATCCTACTTAAGAATGAATGGGTCAACCAGGAAATTACAGAAGAATTGAAAAAATTCATGGAAACAAATGAAAACACAACTGTTCAAAATCTGTGGGACACAGCAAAGGCGGTCCTCAGAGGAAAGTATATAGCAATACAAGCCTTTTTCAAGAAACAAGAAAGGTCTGAAGAATACAACATAACCCTACACCTAAGGGAGCTAGAGAAAGTACAGCAAAGAAAGCATAAACCCAGCAGGAAAAGAGAAATCATAAAATTCAGAGAAGAAACCAATGAAATAGAAAACAAAAAAGCAGTAGAACAAATCAACGAAACTGGGAGCTGGTTCTTTGAAAGAGTTAACAAGATTGATAAAACCCTGCCCGGATTTATCAAAAAGAAAAGAGAAAGGACCCAAATAAATAAAACCATTGGTGAAAGAGAGAGATTACAACTTGCACCTAAGAAATACAATTATAAGAACAAATTTTGAGCAACAATACGTCAGTAAATTTGACAATCTGGAAGAAATGGATGCATTCCTGGAGACATACAAACTACCAAAACTGAACCAGGAAGAAATAGAAAACCTGAACAGACCCATAACCCAGTAAGGAGATTGAAGCAGTTATCAAAAATCTCCCAACAAACAAGAGGCCAGGGCCAGACAGCTTCTTAGGGGAATTCTACTAAACATTTAAAGAAGAATTAACACCTATTCTCCTGAGACTATTCCAAAAATAGAAATGGAAGGAAAACCTCCAAACTCATTTTATGAGGCCATCCTTACTTTGATCCCAAAGTCATACAAAGACCCCACCAAAAAGGAGAATTACAGACCAATATCCTTGATGAACACAGACGTGAAAATTCTCATGAAAATACTAGCCAACAGGATCCAACAGTACATTAAAAGGATTATTCACCACAATCAAGTGAGATTTATTCCTGGGCTGCAAGGTTGGTTCAAATTCCACAAATAAATCAATGTTATACAATACATTAATAAAAGAAAGAACAAGAACCATATGATACATTTGACAATGTATGGCATCTTTCCTTGATCAAAACTCGTCAGAGTGTAGGAATAGAAGGTACATACCTTAATATCATCAAAGCCATCTATGAAAAAGCCACTGCAAATATCATTCTCAATGGGGAAAAACTGAGAGCTTACCCCTAAGGTCAGGAACACGCCAGGGATGTCCACTATCACCAATGCTATTCAACATAGTACTAGAAGTCCCAGCCTTAGCAATCAGACAATAAAAGAAATAAAAGGCATCTGAACTAGCAAAGAAGAAGCCAAACTCTCACTCTTTACAAAGGATATGATACTTTATCTGGAAAACCCAAAAGACTCCACTCTAAAACTGCTAGAACTCATACAGGAATTCAGTAAAGTGTCAGGATATAAAATCAAAACACATAAATCAGTTTCATTTCTATATACAACAACAAGACAGAAGAAAGAGAAATCAAGGAGTCAATCTCATTTAAAATTGTACCCAAAACCATAAGATATCTAGGAATAGACTGAACCAAAAAGACAAAGAATCTGTATTCATAAAACTATAAAGTACTCATAAAAGAAATTGAGGAAGACACAAGAAATGGAAAAATGTTCCATGTTCATGGATTGGAAGAACAAATATTGTGAAAATGTCTACGCTACCTAAAGCAATCTACATGTTTAATGGAATCTCTATCAAAATACCATCAACTTTTTCAAAAAAATAAAAAAAAAAATCCTAAAATTTATATGGAACAAGAAAAGATCCCGAATATCCAGAGAAATGTTGAAAAAGAAAGCCAAAGTTGGTGACATCACAATTCCAGACTTCGAGTTCTATTACAAAGATGTCATCATCAAAACAGTATGCTACTGGCAGAAAAACAGACACATAGATCAATGGAACAGAATAGAGAGCCCAGAAATAGATTCTCAACTCTATGGTCAACTGATCTTCGACAATGAAGAAATTTTCAATGGACAAAACACAGTCTTTCAACAAATGGTGTTGGGAAAATTGGACAACCACATGCAGAACACTGAAACTGGATCATCTCCTTACACCACACATGAAAATAAACTCAAAATGGATAAAGGGCCTCAATGTGAGACAGGATTCCATCAAAATCCTTGAGGAGAACACAATCAACCTCTTTGACCTCAGCCACAGCAACTTCTTCCTAGGAACATCACCAAAGGCAAGGGAAGCAAGGGCAAAAATGAACTATTGGGACTTCATCAAGATCAAAAGCTTTTGCACAGCAAAGGAAACAGTCAACAAAACCAAAAGACAACTGACAGAATGGGAAAAGGTATTTGCAAATGACATATCATATAAGGGGCTAGTATCCAAAATCTAGAAAGAACTTATGAAACTCAACACCCAAAGAACAATTAATCCAATCAAGAAGTGGGCAGAGGACATGAACAGACATTTCTGCAAAGAGGACATCCAGATGGCCAACAGACACATGAAAAGGTGCTTCACATTCCTTGGCATCAGGGAAATACAAATCAAAATCACAATGAGATACCACCTCACACCAGTCAGAATGGCTAAAATTAACAAGTCAGAAACAAGTCTGATGTTGGAGAGGATGCGGGAAAAAGGTGACTCTCCTACACTGTTGGTGGGAATGCAAGCTGGTGCAGCCACTCTGGAAAACAGCATGGAGGTTCCTCAAAAAGTTGAAAATAGAGCTAACCTATGACCCAGCAATCACAGTACTGGGTATTTACCCTAAAGATACAAATGTAGTGATCTGAAGGGGTAATGTATACCAGAATGTTTATAGCAGGAATGTCCACAATAGCCAAACTATAGAAAGAACCTAGATGTCCATCAACAGATGAATGGATAAAGAAGAAGTGGTATATATATAGAATGGAATACCATGCAGCCACCAAAAGAAATGAAATCTTGCCATTTTTGATGACATGGATGGAACTAGAGGGTATTATGCTTAGTGAAATAAGTCAATCAGAGAGACAATTATCATATGATCTCCCTGATATGAGGAAGTTGAGAGACAAAGTGAGAGGTTTGGTGGGGTAGGAAAGGAATAAATGAAACAAATAGGATTGGGAGGGAGACAAACCAGAAGACACTCCTAATCTAACAGAACAAAGTGAGGGCTTCCAGGGGGAAGGGTTATGAAGAGGGTGGTTGTGTTATGGACATTGGGGAGGGTATGTGCTATGGTGAGTGCTGTGAAGTGTGTAAACCTGGCGATTCACAGACCTGTATCCCTGGGGCTAATAATACATTATATGTTTATTAAAAATTAAAAAAAAAAAAAACAAGAAGAGCATAGGTCAGCTTCACAGTGACCACCTGTGCTAACAGAGATAGAAGGGATTCACCAAAGGGAAATCTGGCTAAGGTTATTTCTTAGAACACTTGTGAGTGTTAGGATCCATACACAACAAATGTACACACTGAGGCAGCGGGCCAGGCATGAGTGGGTCACCTTAAATCAAAGTGGTCTTGCAGCAGGGACACAACCATGAGGTCTAGACAAGATTCCAGTGTCTGGGAGCCCTGATGGGAGTAAAGCAATGTTGGTGGACTGCAAGTACTGATTGGGGTAACCACAGAAGTGGGACTCAATCATGAACCAGCATGATTAGGAACTGCTACTAAAACTAAGGAGAGGGGAGCCTGGGTGCTCAGTGGGTTAAAGCCTCTGCCTTTGGCTTGGGTCATGGTCCCAGGGTCCTGGAATCGAGCCCTGCATCAGGCTCTCTGCTCGGTGGGTAGCCTGCTTCCTCCTCTCTCTCTGCCTACTTGTGATCTCTGTCAAATAAATAAATAAATAAATCTTTAAAAAAAAAAAAAACTAAGGGGAAGGGCAAGACTGTGGTTAAGATTAAAATGAGACCAATCTCATGACTGGTTTAATATTTGGCTCTCAAATACTTCCTTCAAATGAGATCATGGGTAGCTTTGGTGAAACCAAGGAGATGGTAGTACTCAGTGATAACTTATAGGACGTAAGAGTATTTAAGATGTTAGATATATAAAGATCAGGATGATAATAAGGTTCAGAGTATCACAATGATGGGGCCCCATTTATTATCCTCTTACTCAACTAGAGCTTAAATATCTCCTTGAGTACTGGCACTTTACCTTTAGGCATGTTTCAGGTTCTTATATTAAACTGTATGTTGTATATTATTTATGAAGATGTGCCACAGGTACCCCAATTTTAACTTCCTACTTTATCTCCTACCTCTCCTTGTCCCAACCAGTACTATATTTTCCTTCAAATCTGGCTCTTCACCTATATTGCCACTCTCAATTAATAACACTTTCATCTAACCCAGAAATCTATCCATAATCTTTCTCTATCTACCTATCTATCTAATCTATATCTATACTTCTATTTCTCCTCTTGTCTAATCAATCATTAAATCCTGCCTCTTGTATTTCCTATTTATTGCCTAACTCTATCCCCTTCCTCCAGCCCCAAAACTGTTGCCCTAATTCAGGCCCATCTTTTGAGAAAAGTATTTCAGTTGCCCCTGTGTTGGATTCCTTACCTTGAGATACACATTTCTGGAAACCATACTCCATATTTTCTCTGTGTTCCCATAGCATTCTGTGCCTGCTTCCAACTTAATATTTATAATATCATATTGTGGTTATGGGTTAATGTGTCTGCCACCCTGACTAGACACTGAATTTCTCATGCATGAGAGCTCATCTTTGAATCCTCAGTACCTAACATAGTGTCTATAGAAGTAGACCAAATCACTGAGTATTTATATCCTTAAAGACAAGACTGGGTCAATAGAAATTCCAACTCTCTGCTAATCACATAACCACACATAAAGGATCAAAAGTGGCTTGTCTTAGGACCATTGTGTAAAATAATTTTCCTTGGAACTTATAGTGCAATCAACCAGAACTTTTTAGCTTGGTAGATAAAATTTTACTTTATTGGAATCTTTTGCTTTGATGACATGATTTACTTTCACCAGCAATTTGCAGATGCAATGGCCCATGGTTCTATAATATGCATATCTTTGAAGATGAAAGAAAACATTCCAACCTTGGGCTGTCTCTCTCAATTATAATTATAGACAGCCTACTTTGCACCATCATTCTGGATAAGATACAGAGTATCTTCGGGTATCAATTTGAAAATTCTACTATAATAGTCTAACCTGATCTAATAATCAATCTAAAACTCCAAGTAGACACAGGAACTAAAAAAAATTCTTAGCATGAACAGACAATGAAATTTCTTCTGAATTTATCAATTAATAGACTGAACTATATGTAATCATTTTGGCTCACCAACTTAAATGATGCTTTGATTATGTAAGATGGTGAAATTTTTAATCATGTTTCTAGGTTACCACATGTGTTTATCTTTGTTTTGATTGTGATATGTGACCTGCTTTAACTATTCAGGCAAGAAATTACATAATATGTTTATAGGTATATGCTTTATAATAAAATTGCTTAGATGAAATCTATGATTAGCTTTGATTCTAGTAATAAGAATTTTTGTAAATGTCTTCTTCTTTTCCCTGCAAGAAAGATAATTTGGAAATTTAAAAATTTTATTTTTTTTAAAGATTTTATGTATTTATTTATTTATTTGAGACAGAAAGATAGCATTAGCAGGGGGAAGGACAGAGGCAGAGGGAGAAGCAGAGTTCCCCCTGAGCAGGGAGCCTGATGCTGGACTCAATCCCAGGACCCTGGATCATGACCTGAGATGGAGGCAGATGGTTAACCGACTGAGCTGCAGAGATGTCCCAAAATTTTATCCTTTTTAAGGATTAAGCGTACTTATTTAATATTTATATATTCTTAGATACCATGACCAAGTTTCCTTCTTTTAGAAAAGTGTCATATTAGAAAACATTTATCTTATAACTCCAAAGAATAACCTAGAAGTAATAGTAATTAATTTGCTCAAGACACAGCCTTAGTGCTGTGTAATGAAAAGGCTATTGGTGACAAATGCTTGCAGAAACAAGTGATCAAAAGTTTAACCGGAGTCAAAGGCAAAAAAAGAAAAAAGAAAAAAAAGGCATAAATTAGAGATACTGTTATTTTCAAATGTAACTAAATATGCAAAATGCATTGTCAAGTCATTCCGAAAGATTTAAAGCTTGGGTCTTTGAAAATAAGACACAGCCTTGTGTTTATTTAATAAACACCCATTGGGTTATTTAATGATTTATTATTTAAAATAAGTAAAATGCTTACATTAAAAA
This sequence comes from Mustela nivalis, assembly GCF_964662115.1. Lineage (NCBI taxonomy): Eukaryota > Metazoa > Chordata > Mammalia > Carnivora > Mustelidae > Mustela > Mustela nivalis. The sequence goes on from NC_139026.1 coordinate 38,036,861, forward strand.
CGTACAAACGTAAACATATTTAATAAGCACCAGAGATAATTATAAACTATACATACTCAAAAGTGAGAAAACTCACTATTCTTCATCTTCGCCTCAACATGCATCTTTTTAATTTATAAAAAGAGCTCACTCATTCATGCCAAGGACTGCCTGCTTCTGTTAATGATCTATACTGTGCTAGCATGTTAGAAGTTAAATGAAAATAAGAATTGTTGAGGCAAGATCACTTCCAAATGTCCTTTAATAATTTCTGAAAGTTCTTATCATATAATAATTACACATGGGTTATATTAGATGTATTAGGGTTTTATTTGTGTACATATGGACCCTGACCTTTCAGATTTATAATTACATGGTGACATCTACCAATGCATATTCTGTTTCACAGTGCCTGTGTGTGTGTGTGTGTGTGTGTGTGTGTGTGTGTGTGTGAGATGAGAAAGCAAGAGGCCAGCTTTCTTGTCTTCAGTGAGACAGTGGTTTTAGGTCAGTAAAATTAACATTCCTAACTCACCCATTAAGTGGAAACAAGTTCACATGTCAGTGGGTTTGTATATTGATTATGGTGAAGCCTTTGCCCAAAATATATATACTAGTTTTCCTAATTCGTATTCAAAAAATAAACAATTGTGAGTTTTTCCTTATTTTTTTATAATATGTTTTTATGTGCATCTGGCCATTCAATGTATCTCATGGCAGAGAAAGACAGACGAAAATACCTCAGTTTGGGGTTAAAATGAAGGGTCATGGGGCGCCTGGGTGGCTCAGTGGGTTAAAACTTCTGCCTTCAGCTCAGGTCATGATCCCAGAGTCCTGGGATCAAGCTCCGAGTAGGGCTCTCTGCTCAGCAGGGAGCCTGCCTCCCCCCATCTCTCACCTGTCTCTCTGTCTACTTGTGAACTCTCTGTCAAATAAATAAATAAAATCTTTAAAAAATAAAAATTAAAAATGTTATTTTTAGAAAAAGGTTTTTTCTTAAAGCACATAGTTTCTTGGTATTAAATGATGATGGGAAATTATTTTTAAAAATTATTTTCCCCAGTGACATTCATCATTATTGTGATTATGTTTACTATAAATTTTTCCTATTTGTTCAAATATGAGACACAGGGAAACACTGAGCATATGAATATTCTAATACATACTGATAGTAATTTTAAACTCAGAAACTTTATGAAAAGTTCTGCTGAAAGATAGATTTTTGAAGTTCTACCTCGAGGCATTTTCCTAGGGCTGAATTAGGAACAGAATTTTGCATGGATGGAAACATTAAGCCATCTTCGCTGATGTTGGTGGATGCAGCCAGTTATATTTAAAAGTGACGCATTTAACTTCTGTCTCCTTATATGGATGCAAGAAATTAACCTCTAAATTTTTTAATATCTTCAAGACCTATTTAAGGTACACAAAAAGAGAGCTACATATTTATGTGCTGATATAAATATTTAAATGAGCTAATTTTACCAAAGGAAACATTTTAGAAGTTATACAACAGAAAAATTATAAGAGCATTAAGTTAAACTTTACTAATTTTCCTTGAGAAATTATTATGTATTTTTCTTCATAAAGGTAAATTTGCCTGAAGAAAACCCTCACAAAACAACAGCTCTCTGTACTAATTAAAGCTTTGGGAAAATATTTGAGAAATTTATCATCTATTGTCTACCACCTCCTACAAAGATGGTACTACCACTCACTCTCATTGGCCTTCAGTTATTCACCCAGAAATAGAGATGAACGTGTAATGATCTACTGTCCTTCCCCAGTGCCCCATTCCACCTTGATGCCTTGTATTGTAAGTGGGATGTAGACGATGGCCAAGAAGAAGAATAATTTATCCCATCTCAATAGGGAACTGAATCTGTGACAGAACTCCAAACAGCTAAGTCAACAGGATAAGGACAGATAATGCTGGTTGCACACACGGTGCATAATTTAAATTTTCCCTCAAACTGGATCATCCCAGTTCTCCTACCATCTCTCCCACCACTTCTCAATGTTCTTTAGTAGATTTCACTTTCTCATTATAAAATAGAATGAGGTCTTCTTTTAATATTCTCAGAATCCTTTTTAATACACTATTTATTTTATTTAGTTTTAGTGTTTTCAAGTTGTTTTTTTTTATTCCAGTTAGGTAACATATAGTGTTATATTAGTTTCAGGTGTACAATATATAAAGATTTAACAATTACATACATTATCTGCTGTTCATCATCACAGTGCCCTCCTTAATCTGCACCACCTATTTCATCTATTCCCCCACAAATCTTGTCTCTGGTAGCCACCAGTTTATTCTCTATAATGAAGAGACTGTTTCTTGATGATTTTCTCTCTCTCTTTTTTCACCCTTTGCTCATGTGTTTCATTTCTTAAATTTCACATATAAATGACATTATATGGTATTTGTCTTTCACTGCCTTATTTTGCTTAACACTATACCCTCTAGATCCATCAGTGTAATTGCAAATGGCAAGATTTCACTTTTTATGGCTGAATAGTATTCCACTGTATGTGTGTATACATATATACATATGTATGTATATATGTGTGTATATACGTGTGTGTGTGTGTGTGTGTGTGTACCACTTCTTTACACATTGGGCTGCTTCCATAATTTGGCTATGCTGCTCTAAACATAGGGGTACATATATTCCTTTGAATTCGTGTTTTTGTATTCTTTGAGAAATACCCAGTAGTGTGATTGCTGGATCATAGAGTAGTTCTATTTTTAACTTTTTGAAGAACCTCCACAGTACATGAGTGTTCCTTTTTCTCCAATTCCTCACCAACACCTCTTGTTTCTTGTGTTCTTGATTTAGCCATTCTGACAAATGTGAGGTAAGACCTCATTGTAGTTTTGATTTGCATTTCCCCAATAATGAGTGATGATGAGCACCTTTTCATGTGTCTGTTGGCCATCTGTATAACTTCTTTGGAGAAATGTCTATTCATGTCTTCTGGCCATTTTTAATTGCATTATTTGTTTTTGGGGTGCCAAGTTTTGTAAGTCTTTTGTAGTTTTTTAAATATTTTGTTTTATAAGTTCTTTATATATTTTGGATACTAAGTCTTTATCAAATATGTCATTTGCAAATATTATCTTCCATTCCATAGGTTGTCTTTTAGTTTTGTTGCTTGCTTCCTTTGCTTTTGAGAAGCTTTTTATTTGATGTAGTCTTAAGAGTTATTAATTGCTTTTGTTTCCCTTATCTCAGGAAGCATATCCAGAAAGAAGCTGCTATGCCCAATGTCAAAGAAGTTACTCCCTGTGTTATCTTCTAGGATTTTTATGGTTTCAGGCCTCACATTTAGGTCTTAATCCATTTTGCACTTATTTTTATGTATGATATAAGAAAGTGGTCTGATTTCATCCTTTAGCACGTGACTGCCCAGTTTTTCCAACACCACTTTTTGAAGACACTGTCTTTTTCCCATTGAGTATCCTTTCATACTTTTCAAAAATTACTTAACTGTATAATTGTGGGTTTATTTCTGGGTTTTCTATTCTGTTCCATTGATCTATGTGTCTATTTTTGTGCTTGTACCATACTGTTTTGATTACTACAGTTCTGTAACATAACTTGGAAGTCTGGAATTGTGACGCCTCTAGCTTTCCTTGTCTTTTTCAAAATTGCTTTGGCTATTTGTGGTCTTTTGTGGTTCCACATGAATTTAAGAATTGTTTGTTCTAGTTCTATGAAAAATGCTGGTAGTTATTTTGATGGGATTGCATTAAATCTGTAGATTGCTTTGTGTAGAATAAACATTTTAACAATATTTATTTTTTCAATCCATGAGCAGAGAATGTCTTTCCAGTTCTTAGATGTCTTCTTTATTTCATCAGTGTTATATTTTTCAGGCCTTTACCTCTTTGGTTAGGTTTATTATTCAGTATCTTTTTATTTTATTTTATTTATTCATTTGACAGAGACAAAACGAGAGAGGGAACACAAGCAGAGAGGGAAGGAGAAGCAGGCTTCCCACTGAGCAGAGAGCCCGATGCAGGGTTCAATCCCAGGACCCTGGCATCATGACCTGAACCAAAGGCAGACACTTAATGACTGAGCCGCCCAGGCACCCCATATTTTTAGGTATCTTATTTTTGCTACAACTGTAAATGATATTGTTTTCTTAATTTCTCTTTCTGCTTCATTATTAGTGTATAGCAATGTAACAGATTTCTGTGACTTTACTGAATTTTCTGCTTAGATGATCAGTCCATTGCTGTAACTGCAGTGTTAAAGTCCCCAATAATATTACTATTATTGTATTATGATCAGTTATTTCCTTTATGTTAGTTATTAACTGATTTAGGTATTTGTGTGCTCTTGTATTGGGTGCATAAGTATTTGCAATTGTTATATCTTCTCATTGAGTTGTCCCTTTTATGATTATATATTGTCCTTCTTTGTCTCTTATTATAGCCTTTGTTTTAAAGCCTACCTTTTCTGGGACACCTGGGTGGTTCATTTGGTTAAGCAGCTGCCTTCATCTCAGGTCATGATCCCAGCATCCTGGGATCAAGTCCCACATCGGGGTCCTTGCTCGGCGGGGAGCCTGCTTCTCCCTCTGCCTCTGCCTGCCACTCTGTCTGCCTGTGCTCGATCTCTCTCTCTCTGACAAATAAATACAATCTTTTAAAAAATAAAATAAAATAAATAAAGTCTACTTTTTCTGATATTGTACTCCAGTTTTCTTTTGACATCCATGTGCATGATAGATGTTTCTCCATCCCCTTACTTTCAGTCTGCAGGTCTAAAATGAATTTCTTTTAGGAAGCATATAGATGGGTTACTCAATGTCTTTTGATTGGAGTGTTTAGTCCATTTAAATTCAAAGTAATCATTGTTATATACATATCTATTTTCATTTTATTATTTGTTTTTTCAGTTATCTCTGAAGATTTTCTCTGATCCTTTCTTGTCCTTCTCTCTTTCATGGTTTATTGATTTTTTTTTTTTTTAGTGACACATTTAGATTTCTTTCTTAATTCTTTGCATATTCATTAGTGGTTTTTAATATATACTTACCATTAGGTTTGTACATAACATCTCCTGTATATAGTGATCTATATTAAGTTGATGGTTGTTTAAATTCAAACACATTCTTCACTACTTTCCTCCTTATATTTTATGTATATGTTGATATATTTACATCCTTTTATTTTATGAATTTCTTTGATTGTTTTGTTTATTATTAGGTATCTTTTAGAAATATCCATTTTTATACTTTTGTGTTTCCTACCTTTATATTGTCACTTTTTTTTTTCTCTCCAAAGTCCCTTTTAATATTTCTTGCAGGACTAATTCAGTGGTCATAACTCCTTTAGTTTTTGTTTGCTTGTTTGGGAAACTCTCCTTCTATTCTCTCCTTCTATTCTAAATGATAGCCTTGCTGGATAGAGTATTCTTAGCTGAATATTGTCCCTGTTTAGTGCTTTGAATATATCATACCCCTTCTTTCTGGCTTGGAAAGTTTCTGCTGAAAAATCCCCTGATATCTTTATGGGTTTTCCCTTTTAAGTTACTACCTTCTTTTGTTTTGTTGCTTTTGAAATTTTTTTATCTCTATATTTTGCCAATTTAATTACAATATGTCTTGTTGTGTCTCTGTTTTTGTTGATTTTAATGAAGTTCTCTGTGCATCCTGGATCTGGATATCTGTTTTCTTCCCTAGATTAGTTTTCATCTATTCTCTCTTGTTCTGCTCCCTTTACCCTCTCTTCTTCTGGGACTCCTATAATACAAATATTATTACATTTGATGGAGTCACCAAGTTCCCTAAGTCTAGTCTCATTTTGCATAATTATTTTTTCTCTCTTTTGTTCAGTCTGATTACTTTCCATTATTTTGCCTTCCAGGTCATTAATTCATTCTTCTGCTTCTTCCAGCCTACAGTTCATTCCATCAGCTGTGTTTTGCATTTGGCTTAATGAGCCCTTTTAATTTCTATTATGTTATTCATTATGTTTGTGTCAAGGGTCTCACTCTTGTTTTCCACTCTTTTCTCAATTATGGTGAGTATCCTTATGATCATTACTTTCAATTCTGTATCAGGCCTGTTACTTATATCTGTTTTGCTTCAATTTCTGGCTGTGGCCTTGTCCTATTTGCTCATTTGGGCTAAATTTCCCTGTCTTCTCAGTTTCTCCAAGTCTTTGCCTATTTCTGTGTGTTAGGAAAGTCGACTACATCTCTATTCTTGAGGATAATGGCTTTATAACTAAGAGGTCCTCTAGTGCCCTGCTGTATAGTGTCTCCTACCAGGGCCTGGCCTGTCCAGGAATGGCTCCAATGTTTGCCATGTGAGCTGTGCTATTTTATCCTGGTTGATTTATCCTTTAGGCCACTTGTCTGCAGAGGCTCTCTTTGCCTGTTGTGATCAGTGTTTGGTCCCTGGCCTAAATGTGGTGCGTTTTAATTAGGTGTGCTCTGGTCTCCTTGTGATATAAGACCTATTGCCACTGCCATCAGAACCAAGTCTCCACAAAACTCCTGCACCAGGAGACATGGTGTGAGCAGAGGGTTGAGCTGATCTTCTTGTGGAAACAGGAGGGACTTACCACTTTGGGAATGAGGTAAATATGACTGGGAAGGGTGATTCCACTAGAGCACTGGGGATGGGACTTTATATAAGCAAGTTAGGTAGTTAAGTGTCACTGCTATACTGGTTCCCATAGGTTACTCTGTGCTTATGCTAGGAAGCAGGGGAGAGAAATGGCTAATGCCAGTTCCTTTGTTTCTGGAGGGGTTTCTCTGTGAACACTATCTCTCTGGGACACACTTAAAAATGAGCTAATAACCTCCCTACTGTGTACCTCAGGTGCTCTTTGGATTGCTTTTTCTGTGTTGTATGTCTGCAGGTTGGTTGCCTGCTTTCTCTCCAAGAGCAGTGCAATTCCCCCAGGGCCATATCCCAGCCAAGTCCACTGACCTTTAACACTTCAGTCTTTAAGTCTAACTCTTGGTAATCACATCAGGAGCTATTCTTTTCTATAAATACATATGTCAGTTTAGCCTCTTTGCCATTGGTTAACATGGTTCACCCACTTATATCTATAGACTCTAGCCTGGGAACACCCAGTAGTTGGAAAGACAGATTATAATAAGTGCCTGTTATAACTTTATGTGTAAACTTTATTCTTCTTATGTACCATATTACCACCCTCAGGACAGAGATTATGATATTACTTTTTTATGGACAATAGTACACAAAAGATGCTTAAATATGTTGACTAACCAATAAAGGAACATAAGGAAACTCATGGCTTAGACTGGTTCCCAACTTTTAGTATGCATAAGAAATCATCTGAATGCTTTCTTAAAACACAGATTTCGGTGCTTTACCCTGAGTTTCTGATTCAATAAGTAAGTTCCAAATTTTTGCAACTTTAACCAGTTTCCAGATGCTGTTGATGCTGCAAGTCTAGACATTACACATTAAGAACTATTAGCTTAGACTCTAGGCTATTGTAAGACTATAAACTGATCTATCCACAAATGCAATAAAGCAACCATTTTTCTATCATTAGCCTAGTTCTTGTACTCATATATACAAGATAGAAGAGCTACCTAAAGTTTAACACTAATGTAGCAAGACTATAAAATAACTTGATGTCTCTAAACTATACAAGAATATGTATTTGATTATTATTTAACAGTAATGATGTGTACTAACCAGTAGGGGAATAAAATAGCATAGTTCAAAGAGGGGAAACTAACGGGTGTTTCTGGGAACAGAATGGGTGAGTTGCCGGTGGCAAAAATAGAGTAGTTCTGCTCAGAAGCTATGCTGTCTGGCATTTCCAAAAGGGTGAGCCTGAACTTTCTTCTCTCTCAAAACCAGGATGTAATCCTCTAATATCTCTGAATTTTCTCTCCTCCGAATCAAGAAGAGCCCATAGTCTAAGCTCTTTACATTCTGTAGGGAAGGAAATGAATCATGTGCTTCTCTGGTATTTCATCTAAGCTTAAGTATAACCTAAGAAAGGTGATTTTCAATGACATTCACTAAGTCCAAAATGTCATAGCAGTGTAACGGCATCAACAAGAAATGATCCAGTTAGAAGTCTAAAGAACATTTTAAAAATCAATGTTAGAGATTAATCTGTTTTCATTGCAAAGAAGGCAAGTGCACATTGAATGAGAACTTAATGTAGCAAGCAGCAAAAAGGATCAGTGGAACTGAGCAATCAAAATGCCCTTATTTAGACAAGAACTGTTTCTTCTTTTATTTAGAAAAAGGTCTCTGGTTCTCAAAAAAGCTTAATGTTTCTTAAATTTGCATTGCTTCTTCATGTTGAAATTAGAGTTATTCTGCTATGTAGCATAAAATTATTCCTTTATATTTGAATAAAATGCTCAGACCAACAGCAGCAACATGTTATCCTTATGAACAAATAGGGCTTTCAATGAAAGCTGCAGAAGCAACCTCTGCTTATTTACCTTCAAAACCAAAAGGTTTTTCAGGCTTCTCTGATGAAATCACACTGCCTTTGAGTGATTTGACCAGTCTTCTGGTGTCACTAGACTTGTTATCCTTTCTTTCTTTCTTTCTTTCTTTCTTTCTTTCTTTCTTTCTTTCTTCTCTTTCTCTTTCTCTTTCTCTTTCTCTTTCCTGTAATCTGGGGATTGGATTAGGTTTAGTTTAAACTTGATTAGATTTAGTCTAAACATTTGTGCATACTGACACTATAATTCTGTGACCACACCCAGAACAACATACTTCAGCTTGTCTGTTGTAATCCTAGGTTTGATAGCTATGCTAATTGATCAGGTAACTCCATTGTAAAAGTAAGGGTTTTTTTCCCCTTTACAAATAAGACCTAATTTTTGGACACACACCCCAAATATATTTTTTCTCTGACTCTCCCTCTGCCTCTGCCCCTCCCCCAGCTTTCCTCTCCCTTTCTTTCTCTCTCTCTCTCAATTTAAAATTTAATTAATTTAATTTAAAATTTAATTTAAAAATGTAATTTAAAAAAGGAAAAGTGGGAGGAGTTTTTACACATTAACTGGTTTCAACACTTCTTTCAAAAAAGACATTATAATTTCTTAACCTATCTCCAGAGTAAATTGTTGATATGTCACATCCACTGGTAGCACATGAGCCTCTCTCTCTCATAGCATATTATTAATATCTGCTGCTACCTATTGTTAAAGTGAAGTTTCTACTTGCTTATCATCCATTATACATTTTTTTCTACCCAGCTATTTCCTCACAGTCACATTTGCTCAATGGTCATATCCTGCTTTCTCTTCTTCACACATTATTTCTGGACCACCTGTACCAGAGGCCTAAAACCATCTTTACTTGAGCTCTGAGAATATTAAGAAATCAATTTATTGAACTCTACATAGTCAGCACCTACAATTCCATCAAGGTTAGGAGACACTCAACAAATGTTTAAATTGAATTGAATTCATTTAAAAGAAATGTGGCCTCACCAGCTAGAAATGTGGTAACAAATTCCTTCCAGCCTCAACTTCCAAAAACCACAGAACTTCTGATAATCTTTGTGTCCCTATAAGAAATTAAGTCATTTTGTTATATTAGCTGAGTTGACAGATTTAGCAAGTAAAAATACAGAAAAATAAAAATTTTTACTATAAGTATTTCCTGTGAAATACAAGGGACATATTTATCCTAAAAATTATTTATTTTTATCTTAAGTTCAAATTCAGTGGGGTATCTTGTGTTTTACCTGGCCACCCTACATGATAGGTACTTTATCTTTGCTTACACTTAATGTTTACTGATTTATGTCACATGTTCACTACTGCCTCAAGTATCTATCACAGTAAGTGTTTTCTTATAGTGATAATCACCGGCTTTCCTCTTTAACTTATATACTATCTAAGCAAAGCTAACTGTGCTTACAAAAGGGAGATAATAAATACTATTGGTGTCTTTTTCTGTGTTTATGGAGATTTATGTGCAAATTTAGTAATTATTTTTACCTCCACATTTCTGGTAAATATTGTTGGTTGGCTATGAAGTTTATTCTTCTCAAAAACATTCCCTGTACTTCACTCAAAAGCAAAAAAAAAAAAAAAAACAAGAGGGAGGCAAGATGTGGAAGGAGTAGCAGACTGAAACAACATTAGATCCCAGGAGTTCAGCTAGATATGTATCAAACCATTCCAAACATCTACAAACTCAACAGGAGATAGAAGAGAAGAGCAGCAATTCTAGGAACAGAAAATCCACCACTTTCTGAAAGGTAGGATGAATGCAGAGAAGTGAATCCGAAGTGATGGGAAGATAGACTGTAGGAGGAGGGGCTAGCTCCCGGCAAATGGTAGGGCAGTGAAGTACAAAATCAAAACTTTCAAAGTTTGCTCTACTGAGGGATAGCACTCCAGCAGCTCAGCAGGGATGGACCCCTCATGGGGACAGTGTGGTCTCAGGTCAGTGGGGTCACAGAAAGATCAGGGGTGTCTGAGTGTGGCAGAGTTGTCATGGCTCAGATCAAGGAAGCCAGCTACAGAGACAGACCAAAGAGTGAGCTTTCATATCAGAGTTACCTTAAACCATGATCCTAGGCACAGTTGGGCCACTGTTTTTTGAGGAGGGACCCCCACAAGTGGCATATACGGGGAGACTTACATTTTTGCTCTGGGAGGAGCAGCACAGCAGGAATCTGCTGGGTTTGGAGATTCCAAAGGGGCCATGTGCCAGAGAAAGAAACACTCAGTCACAGGCTGGGTAAGCACTGAGTGCAGCCAAAGGCCAGGGACATGGGAGTGATTGACTGCTTTTCTCTGAAGGCGCCCTGAGGAGTGGGACCCCAAGTTCTCAGTTCCTCTGGGCCAAATATTGGGAGGCCACCATTTTCATTCCCATCCTCCAAAGTTCTGTGGACAGTGTTCAGGGAACAAAAGCTCTAAAAGCTCTGAGCGCAAACCCAAGCAGAATACTTAGCCTGGTCCCTGGCAAGAGAAGTGCAATTCCATCTTGGGAAAAGATATTTGAGAATCACTACAACAAGCCCCTCCCCAAGAAGATCAGCAAGAACATGCAGCCAAGACCAAGCTCACAGATCAATGAGAAAGCAGAACTCCAGAGCTAGGGGAAAGCAACACATAGAAATCATGGCATCTTGCCCATGATCCTTTAGTCTTGCAAAGTTAAATTTTTTCTTATTTTTTTCCTTATTCTATTTTCTAACTTTTCTTTCTTCTTTAAGCATTTTTAAACTAGTTTATCTCAACAATACTTTTCTTTAAAAATAACTTTTTAAACATTCATTTTTATAGACATAATGTATCCCTTCATTGTATTTGACCTTATTTTTTGTATACATGTAGGTTTTCTTTTTTCTAAAAAATTTAGAGTACAATCTCTTCTGATAGATCGAAACATACCCTAATCTAGTACATGGCTTTTTTTCTAGTCTCCAGGCTAAGGACATTCCCTCCTCCTTTTTTCCTTTTTTTTTTTTCTTTTTCAAACCAACTTATCAATTCCTTCTTTAGAATTTTTTTAAATTTTCTTCTTTACAGTCATATTCCATCCCTACATTGTGTTTACCCTTATTTTTGTATATACAAGTTTTTCTTTCTTTAAAATTTGGAAAGCAATTTCTTCTAAGAGACCAAAATACAGCCAAAATTAAGTAGGTGGCTCTGTTCTATTCATGAGTCTAAAATATATATATATATAAATATATAAATATATATACCAATGAGTGAGCTTTCATATATATGTTTATATATATATAAACATATATAATTATATATAAAATTTTTTGTTTTTTATTATTTTATTTTTTTATTTTTCTCCCCTTTATTCTCCACCCCCACCCCCAGTCTTGGATCTCTTCTGATTTGGTTACTGTAAATTTTTCTGGGGTCTTGGCAACACTTTGAGTATTTTATTCTCTCATTCATATATTCTTATCTGGATAAAAATGACAAGGAAGAAAAACTCAACACAAAAAAAAGAACAAGAGGCAGTACTGACGGCTAGGGACCTAATCAATACAGACATTGGTAATTTGTCAGAACAAGAGTTCAAAATGATGATTCTCAAGGTGCTAGCTAGGCTTGAAAAGGGCATGGAATGTGTTAGAGAAACCGCTTCTGGAGAAGTAAAATCCCTTTCTGGAGAAATAAAAGAACTAAAATCTAACCAAGTTGAAATAAAAAAAGGAGGCTCTTGCTGCTAGGATAAATGAACAGAAGAGAGAATGAGTGAGATAGAAGATGAAATGACAGAGAAAAAAGAAGCTGAGCAAATGAGAGACAAACAACTACTGGACCACGAGGGGAGAATTTGAGAGAAAAGTGATGCCATAAGATAAAACAATATTAGAATAATTGGGATGTCAGAAGAATAAGAAAGAGAGAGGGGGGGCAGAAGGTATATTGGAACAAAGTATAGTAGAGAATTTCCATAATATGGCAAAGGGAACAAACCTCAAAATCCAGGAGGCACAGAGAACCACCCCCCCTCAAAATCAATAAAATAGGTCCACACCCAGTCATCTAATAGGAAAATTTACAAGTCTTAGTGACAAAGAGAAAATCCTGAAAGCAGCCACAGACAAGAAGTCTGTAACATACAATGGTAAAAATATGAGATTGGCAGCAGACTTATCCACAGAGAACTGGCAGGCCAGAAAGAACAGGCATGATATATTCAGAGCACCAAATGAGAAAAACATGCAGCCAAGAATGCTATATCCAGCTAGGCTATCACTGAGAATAAAAGGATGGCTAAAACACTTCCAGAATAGGGACGCCTGGGTGGCTCAGTTGGTTAAGTGGCTGCCTTCGGCTCAGGTCATGATCCCAGCGTCCTGGGATCGAGTCCCACATCGGGCTCCTTGCTTGGCAGGGATTCTGCTTCTCCCTCTGCCTCTGCCTGCCACTCTGTCTGCCTGGGCTTGCTCTTACTTCTCTCTCTATGACAAATAAATAAATAAATAAATCTTAAAAAAAAAAAAAAAAAGCAACACTTCCAGAACAAACAAAAATTTAAAAGATTTTCAAACACCAAACCAGCCCTACAGGAAATATTGAAAGGGGTCCTCTAAGCAAAGAGAGAGCCTAAAAGTAGTAGAACAGAAAGTAACAGAGAAAATATACAGTAACAGTCACCTTACAGGTAATATAATGGCACTAATTTCATATCTTTCAATAGTTACCCTGATGTAAATAGGCTAAATTCCCCCAATTAAAATACTCAGGGTATCATAATGGATAAAAAAAACAAAACCCACCAATATGCCGTCTACAAGAAACACATTTCAGACACAAAGAGACCTCTAGATTTAAAGTAAGGGAGTGGAAAACAATTTACCATGATAATAGACATCCAAAGAAAGCTGGATGGCAATCCTTATATCAGATAAATTAGATTTTAAGCCAAAGATTATAATAAGAGATGAGGAAAGACACTATATCATACTCAAAGGCTTGGTCCAACAAGAAGATCTAACAATTTTAAACATCTATGCCCCTAACATGGGAGCAGCCAACTATATAAACCAATTAATAACAAAATCAAAGAAATACATCAGCAATAATAAAATAATAGTGGGGGACTTTAACACTCCCCTCACTGAAATGGACAGACCATCCAAGCAAAAGATCAACAAGGAAATAAAGGCCTGAAATGACACACTGGACCAAGTAGACATCACAGATATATTCAGAACATTCCATCCTAAAGCAAGAGAATACACTCTCTTCCCTACTGCACATGGACCATTCTCCAGAATAGCTCCCATCCTGGGTCACAAATGAACTCTTAGCTAGCACCAAAAGATTTGGATCATTCCCTGCATATTTTCAGACCACAATGTTCTGAAGCTAGAACTCAATCACAAGAGGAAAGTCGGAGAGAACTCAAATACATGGAAGCTAAAGAACATCCTACTTAAGAATGAATGGGTCAACCAGGAAATTACAGAAGAATTGAAAAAATTCATAGAAACAAGTGAAAATGAAAACAAAACTGTTCAAAATCTGTGGGACACAGCAAAGGTGGTCCTCAGAGGAAAGTATATAGCAATACAAGCCTTTTTCAAGAAACAAGAAAGGTCTGAAGAACACAACATAACCCTACACCTAAGGGAGCTAGAGAAAGAACAGCAAAGAAAGCCTAAACCCAGCAGGAAAAGAGAAATCATAAAATTCAGAGCAGAAATCAATGAAATTGAAAACAAAAAAGAAGTAGAACAAATCAACAAAACTAGGAGCTGGTTCTTTGAAAGAATTAACAAGATTGATAAAACCCTGCCCAGACTTATCAAAAAGAAAAGAGAAAGGACCCAAATATATAAAATCATGGGTAAAAGAGAGAGATTACAACTTGCACCTAAGAAATACAATTATAAGAACAAATTTTGAGCAACAATACATCAGTAAATTTGACAATCTGGAAGAAATGGATATATTCCTAGAGACATATAAACTACCAAAACTGAACCAGGAAGAAATAGAAAACCTGAACAGACCCATAACCAGTAAGGAGATTGAAGCAGTTATCAAAACTCTCCCAACAAAGAAGAGGCCAGGGCCAGACAGGTTCCCGGGGGAATTCTACTCAACATTTAAAGAAGAATTAACAGCTATTCTCCTGAGACTGTTCCAAAAATAGAAATGGAAGGAAAACCTCCAAACTCATTTTATGAGGCCATCATTACGTTGATCCCAAAACCAGACAAAGACCCAATCAAAAAGGAGAATTACAGATCAATATCCTTGATGAACACAGATACGAAATTTCTCACCAAATACTAGCCAACAGGATCCAACAGTACATTAAAAGGATTATTCACCATGACCAAGTATTTATTCCAGGGCTTCAAGGTTGGTTCAACATCCACAAATCAAAAATGTGATACAATACATTAATAAAAGAAAGAACAAGAACCATATGATACTCTCAGTAGATGCTGAAAAAAGCATGTAACAAAGTACAGCATCCTTTCTTGATCAAAACTCTTCAAAGTGTAGGGATAGAGGGTACATACCTCAATATCATCAACGCCATCTATGAAAAACCTACAGCAAATGTCATTCTCAATGAGGAAAAACTGAGAGCTTTTACCTTAAGGTCAGGAACATGGCAGGGATGTCCACGATCACCAATGCTATTCAACATAGTACTAGAAGTCCTAGCCTCAGCAATTAGAAATTAAAGGCATCTGAATCGGCAAAGAAGAAGCCAAACTCTCACTCTTTACAGATGATATGATACTTTATGTGGAAAACCCAAAGACTCTACTCCAAATCTGCTAGAACTTGTATAGGAATTCAATAAAGTATCAGGCTATAAAATCAATACACAGAAATCAGTTTCATTTCTATACACCAACAACAAGACAGAAGAAAGAAAAATTAAGGAGTTGATCCCATTCATAATTGCACCCAAAACCATAAGATACCTAGGAGTAAACCTAACCAAAAAGGCAAAGAATCTGTATTCAGAATACTATAAACTTACTCATGAAAGAAATTAGGAAGACACAAAGAAATGGAAAAATGTTCCATGCTCATGGATTGGAAGAACAAATATTGTGAAATTATCTATGCTACCTAAAGCAATCTACATATTTAATACAATCCCTATCAAAATACCATCCATTTTTTTCAAAGAAATGGAACAAATAATCCTGAAATGTATATGGAACCAGAAAAGACTCAAATAGCCAGAGGAATGTTGAAAAAGAAAGCAAAAGTTGGTGACATCACAATTCCAGATTTCAAGCTCTATTACAAAGCTGTCATGATCAAGACAGTATGTTTCTGGCACAAAAACAGACACATAGATCAATGGAACAGAATAGAGAGCCCAGAAATAGATTCTCAACTCTATGGTCAACTAATCTTCGACAATGAAGAAATTTTCAATGGACAAAACACGGTCTTTCAGCAAATGGTGTTGGGAAAATTGGACAGCCACATGCAGAACAATGAAACTGGACACCAACAATGAAACACCGCACATGAAAATAGACTCAAAATGGATGAAGGACCGCAATATGAGACAGGAATCCATCAAAATCCTTGAGGAGAACACAAGCAACCTCTTCAACATGAGCCACAGCAACTTCTTCCTAGGAACATCACCAAAGGCAAGGGAAGCAAGGGCAAAAATGAACTATTGGGACTTCATCAAGATCAAAAGCTTTTGCACAGCAAAGGAAACAGTCAACAAAACCGAAATACAACTGAAAGAATGGGAGAAGATATTCACAGATGACATACCAGATAAAGGGCTAGTATCTAAAATCTATAAAGAACTTATGAAACTCAATACCCAAAGAACAAGTAATCCAATCAAGAAGTGGGCAGAGGACTTGAACAGACATTTCTGCAAAGAAGGCATCCAGATGGCCAACAGACACATGAAAAAGTGCTCCACATCACTTGGCATCAGGGAAATACAAGCCAAAACCACAGTAAGATACTACCTCAGAATGGCTAAAATTAACAAGTCAGGAAACAAGTCAGATGTTGGAGAGGATGCGGAAAAAAGGGGACTCTCCTACACTGTTGGTGGGAACGCAAGCTGGTGCAGCCACTCTGGAAAACAGCATGGAGGTTCCTCAAAACGTTGAAAATAGAGCTACCCTACGACCCAGCAATCGTACTAGTGGGTATTTACCCTAAAGATACAAATGTAGTGATCCAAAGGGGTATGTGCCCCAAATGTTTATAGCAGGAATGTCCACAACAGCTAAACTATGGAAAGAACTTAGATGTCCATCAACAGATAATGGATAAAGAAGATGTTGTGTATACACACACACACACACACACACAAACACACACACACTATGGAATACTATGCAGCCATCAAAAAAATAAAATTTTGCCATTTGCAACAACATGAATGGAACTGGAAGGTATTATGCTGAGCGAAATAAGCCTATCAGAGAAAGATAATTATCACATGATCTCCGTGATATGAGGAATTTTTGAGAGGCAGAGTAGGGGTTTTGGTGGTAGGGAAGGCAAAAATGAAACAAGATGGATTGGGAGGGGGACAAATCACAAAATACTCTTAATCTTACTAAACAGACAGGGTTGCTAGGGGGCCTGGGGGTGTGCAGAGGGTGGTTGGGTTATAGACATTGGGTAGGGTATGTGATATGGTGAGTGCTGTGAAGTATGTAAGCCTGATGATTCACAGACCTGTATCCCTGGGGCAAATAATATATTATATATTTTTAAAATAATTAAACAAAAGAAAACATGTATCATTTGAAATAGCAGGGGTGGCAGAAATGGAAAAGTGCAGATATTGAAGGAATTCATGCAAGAGAAACTATCTGCTCTGTGAACAAGACAAACTGGTGGTTTGCCAGAAGGAAGAGGGCAAGAAGCAAAGGAAGATGAAACATAAAAAAGGGGTTGAGTCACATAAGGGGTTGTGAAAGTTGGAATAGTTAGAAAGGAAATAGAAGAAGCAGGTGGATGTGAGGGTAAAATCCGAATGTCAAGGAGCCCTGAAAGGGAGCTGGCACTGGTGCCATATTCTAGTGGCAACAATCCCAATGATTGCTTTTCTCCAGCACTGATCTTCCTTTCACCCAAGGAGTATATCTCCATGTTTTTCCTTCCTTTAGCAGTGTTCCCACTACTCCTATAGCATTTATCATTGGCTAATCTATCTACACTCACACACTGTGAGTATATTTTGTAGTCATCTTTGTATTTCCAGCACCTGGCAAAAGTTCTGCCACATAGTATGCTTGTAGTCAGTGCGTGTTCAACTAAATTGAAGACCTAAATTGAATAAGTAGGGGCTCCTGGGTGGCTCAGTGGGTTAAAACCTCTGCCTTCAGCTCAGGTCATGATCCCAGGGTCCTGGGATCGAGTCCCAAAGCGGGCTCTCTGCTCAGAGGAGAGTCTGCTTCCCTTCCTCTTTCTCTGCCTGCCTCTCTGTCTACTTTAATCTCTGTCAAATAAATAAATAAAATCTTAAAAAAAAATAAGTTGAATAAATAACTCTCCTGCAGGTTGTAATCTGAAAAATAAAAAACTAATTAAATGCTTGTTTTAATGGGATTATAAAAATGTGTTTTGAGGAGAAACATTGATGTTTGACACGGAAAAGCTTATGAGTCCAGTGTCATTCAAAAGTGACAAATGTGAAAAAGCAAACACCTAGTATTACAGAGCTCTTAGATCAAGCTTATGAAAAGACAGAAGTAAAGGCAGGGCTTTCTGGACCAAAGTAGCCAGGTTGTTGCTTTTTGTTGTCCACAGCTGCACTTCCTCATGAGATAATCATCAGATTCTGTCAAGAGTGTCTGTTTCTTGTGTAATGCCAAGATTTCAAAAATAAAAATGGGCTCACAGAATTACAGAGCTGTAATCATTCAAAATGTTTGTCACTTCTCGTGACCTATCTAAAAATATTTTAAACTCTACGTGCTTGAGTAGCTCCTCTGTTGAAACTAGCAACTCTTCCCTTGACTTAGGAGAGCAAAATAGGACTGAACATCTTAGTTATCTATGTGGTCATAAATGTAATGGGTGATGTGGTACAATGAAAAAGATTGATCCAAATCTACCAGCATTAAATAAAAGATCTTATAGATAAAATTTAAGTGGAGTTTTTAAGGAAGTTATCAGCCAGAATAAAAGGGAAAGAACACTCTAGGAAGGAAATAATGCTTTAAGCAAAGACACCAAACTGTCCAGGAAGAGAGGAAAAGGTCATCAGCTTGAAAGTGATTGATTAGGCCATATTTGATAGTAGGTGGGACGCCAGGAGTGAAATATCGGGTGTAGGGGTTCTGTCTGATTTGCTTTCTTCCAGGTATCCAAGCATAAAGACCAGGGCTGGTCCAGAATGTCAGAGGCCTAATCAACTAGTTTATCTTCACTCTCACACTTACTTTTGTTCCATATGACCAGAATATGCTCTAAAATGTGAGTTTGAGGAATACCTGGGTGGATCGAGTCCCACATTGGGCTCCTTGCTCAGCAGGGAGCCTGCCTCTCCCTCTACCTGCTGCTCCTCATTTGTGATCTCTCTCTCCCTCGCTCTCTTTCTCTCTGACAAATAAATAAATAAAATCTTTAAAATGTGGAGTTTGAGTGTTAAAGGTACTTTGGGCTAAGATAATTTAAGTCCAGTTAGATTAGAAAATGGTCACTTCCCTCAAACTATTATTCAGTTTATCTTGTTTCTCTGCAGCGAGTTTTGAGTTTCGGAGCCAAGGTTTTAAATGTGCTTCCCTTTGTCATAGTTCCTTTTGCATATTCCTGCCACAGAAACTTCTTAGAGGGTTAATTGAAGTAGGAGTTAGGTATTTGTGTCTGGTGAAAATACCCTAAAAGTATAACAAAATTTTAACAACTAATGATTTTTTAAAAAATTGAAATGCATTTTCATGGGTACTGGTTTAGGCTGTGCAATGTTACTGAAATTAATCTGTTTGTTTCCTCTATTAGACTGTTAGTTTCTTCCGAACAAAGCTGTTTGAGTCCACTTTACATTCCTAGAGGATAGCACAGAACCAGGCACATGGGAAGCATTTAAATTTGTCAAGAGGGACCATTTGTCCAGTGCCAGTTGTATAACTAGAATTTCTTTCTTTCTTACAGAGTTAGGAACAAAACAGCAGTGGCCTGCAGCTATTTTGAGATGCTGACTATCATGGAAATTTTCCCAACCTGCTTTGTTGGGAGAGCCCAGCCACAAGAGCTCTACTCAATGTAAAAACTGTACCGAGTATATTTGTAAAACCTTGGGGCAGTTAGTGTGAGGCTATGCAAGGAATACTAAATTGGAAGTGTTCTCATCTTGGCTCAGTTACTTCATCTACTAACTATGGGAAAGCCACTTCATCTCTCAGGGGCCTTAATTTCCTCCTCTATTAAGAGGATTCTGTTAAATTACCTCTGAATTCCCTCCCAGCATTAACATCTGCCTAAAATTCATCTTTGTATTCCTAACACAATGCTGAACCCATAAGATGAGCTTAATATTCATTAATTGAATTAGGTTGAAGTGCTAGGGTCTCTAATACTTTATAATGTTTTAGTTTAAAGCTAACATTGCTTTCACTGTAAGTTTAACATTAAAATTGAAATGGTCTCAAAGAAAGGGTCATTTTCCTCTCATTTTTCCTTTAGCTAGCTTATATAAAAAAACACCCAGTGAAAAAGTCAGTTAAGTCAACCTGCAGTTTTTAAAATCCTAAGTTGACAAATGTTGCCTTTCTGAGTACAACAGCTTCCAAGAGAATGGAGATTTTAAGGGGAAATTGTTTTAAATTACTTGTGCAGATTGTGCATTTACCTCAAGAAGTTTTATTAGCACACAATAACTTACTAGTAATCAGTTAAGTGAAAAAGTTCTAGTTTTACTTCTGTAACATAATGTATTTTCTTAAATAACTTATTGAAAACCTTTAGTTTACTTATGGTAATTAAATGAATTTAAAAGTAATATAGCTATCTTTACTTTTTTAAAAATATCTGTAATTCACATCTTTTACTAATTTAGGCTTTTTTTTCTAACATCAATAAAATTAGTGTGATTGTATATACTTATACACCGCAAATTATTTTGAAGTCTATACAAATGTGGAATTAATTTTAATGGTCATTGTGAATTGGTTGAGATTGAATGCTCATCTCTCAACAGTAATAGTTACCTGCTAGAGGTAGAGTATCATGATGATTAAAAAGAGGAAGGATTGAAAGTTTTTTTTGAGTACTTACCATATAACAGGCACTTTGCATTATCTCATTTGGCTCTCTCAGTAACTTTAAAATTATTATCACTTTCATTTTTAAATGAGAAAACTAATGCTTAAAGAAGTTTTTACTCGCTCCAGAGAAAACAGTAGTATTCCACCATAAATTATCAAATATCAAAATCTATGCATATGTTCCTGAACATTGTGCTGTGCTAACTTTGTTCTATTAACTGCCTCACATAATTCTTTCAAGAATTTATGAATTTGTCTGACTAAAATTTCATCAGAAAGTTTCTTTAAAACTCAACTCACTAGTCACTTGAGTGTAAAAGGTCAATATCTCCCCAAGATCCTTAAGTTAGCAACAAAAAAAATTTAATTTCTGGTATGAATTTACCACTTCCTCTGATACATGATAACTACAGTTACAAAGAATCTCCCTATTGTTAGCAGGTAACATTATTAATGTTTAACCTCACTGTGAATATCAACCACAAAAACAACTGTGATTTAGTATTTCCCTGTGGGAGATAGTGACATCAAGACTTTGGTAGTTAAGTGTGTATTGAGTTTACCCAAACTTTAGACCAAAAAAGTTCTTGAAAGTTTCCTTACTAAATAGACATTTCAAAGTACTTGTCAGTGGAGTTATTTATTTATTTAGAATTACCTCAAAATATACTTTTATAAAGCACCATCCTCTGCCTAACCGTTCCAAATTAGCTGAATAATAGTTGGGTCCCTATAATCAGTCATGTAGTCTGATGATCAATCAGTAAGTATTTACTAATCTCATGCTTGGAGCTCAAACTTCTGTTATGCAACTACATATTAAGGGATTTTTCCTTCAGAAGGATGAGTCAAAGCTATGCAGTTATGCATTTTTTTATATTAGGAAATTGTAAAGTACTTGAAAAGCCATCAAAAGAAGATTGATTAAATAAAATACAATGCATCTATGTATAGTAGGCCTATATACATTGACACGGGAAGATGTTCACAATGTATAGTTAAATGAGAAAGTTGATTATTAAATTCTGTATAAAGTTACCTCATGGTTTGTTTGTTTTAATAAACCTGTTTTAAACCATAATGCGGTATCATCTCATACCTGTTAGGATGGCTATATCAGAAAATCAAGCAATAACATGAGTTAGTGAGGATGTGGAGAAAAGGCAACATTTGTGCACTGTTGGTAGGTCTGTAAATTGGTGTGTCCACTGTGGAAAACAGTATAGAGGTGACTCACAAAGCTAAAAATAGAACTACCACATGAACCAGGAATTCCACTTCTGACTATTCTTCCAAAGAAAACAAAACCACTAACTCAAAAAGATATACGCACCACCATGTTTATTGCAGAACTGTTCACAATAGCCAAGATAACAGAAACAACCTAAGTGTCCATGATGGATGAGTGGAAAAAGAAGATGTGGCATATACACGTGCGCGCACACACACACACACACACATATATTCCATTTTAATATGTAATATAATAATAGTTCCTTTTTATACATATATAGTATATATAAAATGGAATTTAATTCAGCCACAATAAAGAAGGAAATCTTGCCATTTATGGTAGCATGAATGGATCTTGAGGGCTTCACACTTAGTAAAATAAGTCAGACAAGAAAAGACAAATACCATGCAATTTCACTAATACATGGAATTAAAAAAAAAAACAGCTCATAGATACAGAGAACGGTTGGTGGTTGCCAGACAAAAGTGGGGGTTGGGGCTGAGAAATATGAATGAAAGGGTCAAATGGTACAAATTTCAGGGGCACCTGGGTGGCACAGTTAAGCATCTATCTCTAGGCTGTGGCTGAGGTCATGATTTCCTGGGTCATGAGATCAAGACTCAAATCAGAGTCCGTGTTGAGTGGGGATTCTACTTGAAGATTCTCTCCCTCTCCCTTTCTCCTGCACTATTTCTCTCCCTTTCTCCTTCTCTCAAATAAATAAATAAAGTCCTTTTTTTAAAAGGTACAAATTTCCAGTTATAAAATAAAGAAGAGGGGCACCAGGGTGGCTCAGTCAGTAAAGCATCTGCCTTCAGTTCAAGTCATGATCTCAGGGTCCTGGAATCCAGCCCTGCCGTGTGCTCTCTGCTCATCAGGGAGTCTGCTTCTCCCTCTCCCACACCCTCTGTGCATGTTCTCTCTCTCTCTGTCTCAAATAAATAAGTAAATAAGTTATAGAGATATAATATACAACATGGCGATTATACTTAATAGCACTGTATTGCATATTTGAAAATTAAAAGAGCAAATCTTAAAAGTTCTCATCTCTAAAAAATTTTTATAACTATTTATGGTAATGGATGTTTACCAGACATATTGTAGGCATCATTCATATTATATGTTGTACACTTAAAAGTAATATAATGTTATATGTCAATTATACCTCAATTAAAAAAATTTTAATAAATAGGGAGGTGGGTGGAGGATGGGTTAAATGACGGATGGGTTTTAAGGAGAGCACTTCTTGTTGAGGAGCACTTGGTGCTGTATGTAAGTGATGAATCACTAAATTCTACACCTGAAACCAATTTTACCATATATGCTGACTGAATAGAATTTAAATAAAAACTTGGAATAAAAAAACTAATAAGTAAATACACATGTGTATATATTCATAAATGTATTGAAAGAAAAAAACCTGGGGCACCTGGGTGGCTCTGGGTTAAAGCCTTTGCCTTCAGCTCAGGTAATGATCCCAGGATCCTGGGATCGAGCTCTGCATCAGGCTCTCTGCTCAGTGGGGAGCTTGCCTCTCCTCCTCTCTCTCTGCCTGCCTCTCTGCCTACTTGTGATCTCTGTCAAATAAATAAATAAAATCTTTTTAAAAAAATTCTGGAAGATATTCTAGGCATCAAATGTTAAAAGATTTCTGAGTAATGGAATTATAAATGACATTATTTTCTTCTTTACATGTTTTATTATTTCCTGATAATTTTGCAATGGGAATAAATAAGCTTTATAAGCATAAAACAAAAAACTACACAAAATAAGTCTGATGAGCATTTAGGGGGAAGTTTAATCTATGGTCTCTGAGAACTGATTACAATGTCCACGAATGCAGCACATTTGAAAAGAAACTATTATGTTTGCCAACAGCCCCTGTTGCAAACTCTAGTATCACTCAATTAATCAATCATAAGCATTTGTCAATCATGCATAACATAAGGGACATGATACTTCACAGTGTAAGAAAACAGAAGAAGCTGAATGTGCTTTAAAAGATCTTAGAACTGGAGGGTGGAGTCAAGATGGCGGAGAAGTAGCAGGCTGAGACTACTTCAGCGGGCCGGAGATCAGCTACATAGCTTATCTAAAGATTGCAAACACCTGAAAATCCATCAGCGGATTGAAAAGAAGAAGAACAGCAATTCTGGAACAGAAAAACAACCACTTTCTGAAAGGTAGGACCAGCGGAGAAGTGAATCCAAAGCGACGGGAAGATAGACCCCAGGGGGAGGGGCCGGCTCCTGGCAAGCGGCGGAACAACGGCGCACAAAATCAGGACTTTTAAAAGTCTGTTTCGCTCCAGAGGCTAAACCGGGGTGAAGCCCACGCGGGGTCAGCGTGGCCTCAGGTCCTGCAAGGTCACAGAAGGATCGGGGGTGTCTGAGTGTCACAGAGCTTACAGGTATTAGAAGGAGGAAGCTGGCTACAGAGACAGAGCCGACAGTGAGTTGAGAGCTCGGGGTAACCTTGAACCAGTTGCAGGCTTGGTGAGCTCAGAGCTCGGCCGGAGGTGAGTCAGACGGGAGTTACTGGGCACTGTTCTCTGTGGGCGCACTGAGGAGTGGGGCCCCAGGCTCTCGGCTCCTCCAGGCCAGAGACCAGGAGGCCGCCATTTGTATTCCCGTCCTCCAGAACTCTACAGAAAGCGCTCAGGGAACAAAAGCTCCTGAAAGCAAACCCGAGCGGATTACTCAGCCCGGCCCCTGATAATTCCTCCTTGGGCAAAGACACTTGAGAATCACTACAACAGGCCTCTCCCCCCAGAAAATCAACAAGAAATCCAGCCAAGACCAAGTTCACCTACCAAGGAGTGCAGTTTCAATACCAAGGAGAGCAGCAGAATTCCAGAGGAGGAGAAAGAAAAGCACGGAACTCATGGCTTTCTCCCTATGATTCTTTAGTCTTGCGGTTAATTAAATTTATTTTTTCATTTTTTTTCTCTTCTTCTGCTAAAATTATTTTAACTTTTACCCTTTTCTTTTTTAACGTTTTTTTAACTAGTTTACCTAATATATATTTTTTCTTTTTTATACCTTTCTTTATTCGTTTCCTTTTTTAAATTCTTTTCTTTCTTTTTTTATTTTGTTTTGTTTTTTGTTTTGTTTTGTTTTTTCTTGCCTTCTTTCTGAACCTCTTTTTATCCCCTTTCTCCCCCCTCACAATTAGGGATCTCTTCTGATGTGGTTAAAGCATATTTTCCTGGGGTTGCTGCCACACTTTTAGTCTTTTACTTGCTCCTTCGTATACTCTAATCTGGTCAAAATGAGAAGGCGGAAAAATTCACCACAAAAAAAAGAACAAGAGGCAGTACCGAAGGCTAGGGACCTAATCAATACAGACATTGTTAATATGTCAGATCTAGAGTTCAGAATGACAATTCTCAAGGCTGTAGCCAGGCTCAAAAAAGGCATGGTAGATATTAGAGAAGCCCTCTTGGGAGATATAAAAGCCCGTTCTGGAGAAATAAAAGAACTAAAATCTAACCAAGTTGAAATCAAAAAAGCTATTAATGAGGTGCAATAAAAAATGAAGGCTCTCACTGCTAGGATAAATGAGACAGAAGAAAGAATTAGCAACATAGAAGACCAAATGACAGAGAATAAAGAAGCTGAGCAAAAGAGGGACAAACAGCTACTGGACCACGAGGGGAGAATTCAAGAGATAAGTGACACCATAAGACGAAACAACATTAGAATAATTGGGATTCCAGAAGAAGAAGAAAGAGAGAGGGGAGCAGAAGGTATACTGGAGAGAATTATTGGGGAGAATTTCCCCAATATGGCAAAGGGAACAAGCATCAAAATACAGGAGGTGCAGAGAATGCCCCTCAAAATCAAAGAATAGGCCCACACCCCATCACATAATAGTAAAATTTACAAGACTTAGTGACAAAGAGAAAATCCTGAACGCAGCCCGGGAAAAGAAGTCTGTAACGTAAAATGGTAAAAATATTAGATTGGCATGAGACTTATCCACAGAGACCTGGCAGGCCAAAAAGAGCTGGCATGATATATTCAGAGCACTAAACGAGAAAAACATGCAGCCAAGAATACTATATCCAGCTAGGCTATCATTGAAAATAGAAGGAGAGATTAAAAGCTTCCAGGACAAACAAAAACTGAAAGAATTTGCAAACACCAAACCAGCTCTAAAGAAAATATTGAAAGGGCTCCTCTAAGCAAAGAGAGAGCTTAAAAGTAGTAGATCAGAAAGAAACAGAGACAATATACAGTAACAGTCACCTATAGGCAATACAATGGCACTAAATTCATATCTCTCAATAGTTACCCTGAATGTTAATGGGCTAAATGCCCCAATCAAAAGACACAGGGTATCAGAATGGATAAAAAAAAAAACAAAACCCATCTATATGTTGCCTACAAGAAACTCATTTTAAGCCCGAAGACACCTCCAGATTTAAAGTGAGGGGGTGGAAAAGAATTTACCATGCTAATGGACATCAGAAGAAAGCAGGAGTGGCAATCCTTATATCAGATCAATTAGATTTTAAGCCAAAGACTATAATAAGAGATGAGGAAGGACACTACATCATACTCAAAGGGTCTGTCCAACAAGAAGATCTAACAATTTTAAACATCTATGCCACTAACGTGGGAGCAGCCAACTATATAAACCAATTAATAACAAAATCAAAGAAACACATGAACAATAATACAATAATAGTACGGGACGTTAACACTCCCTTCACTGAAATGGACAGAACATCCAAGCAAAAGATCAACAAGGAAATAAAAGCCTTAAATGACACACTGGACCAGATGGACATCACAGATATATTCAGAACATTTCATCCCAAAGCAACAGAATACACATTCTTCTCTAGTGCACATGGAACATTCTCCAGAATAGATCACATCCTCAGTCCTAAATCAGGACTCAATCGGTATCAAAAGATTGGGATCATTCCCTGCATATTTTCAGACCACAATGCTCTAAAGCTAGAATTCAACCACAAAAGGAAGTTTGGAAAGAACACAAATACATGGAGACTAAACAGCATCCTTCTAAAGAATGAATGGGTCAACCAGGAAATTAAAGAAGAATTGAAAAAAATCATGGAAACAAATGATAATGAAAATACAACAGTTCAAAATCTGTGGGACACAACAAAGGCAGTCCTGAGAGGAAAATATATAGCAGTACAAGCCTTTCTCAAGAAACAAGAAAGGTCTCAGGTACACAACCTAACCCTACACCTAAAGGAGCTGGAGAAAGAACAAGAAAGAAACCCTAAGCCAAGCAGGAAAAGAGAAATCATAAAGATCAGAGCAGAAATCAATGAAATAGAAACCAAAAAGACAATAGAGCAAATCAACGAAACTAGGAGCTGGTTCTTTGAAAGAATTAATAAAATTGATAAACCCCTGGCCCGACTTATCAAAAAGAAAAGAGAAAGGACCCAAATAAATAAAATCATGAATGAAAGAGGAGAGATCACAACTAACACCAAAGAAATACAAACTGTTATAAGAACATACTATGAGCAACTCTATGCCAACAAATTTGACAATCTGGAAGAAATGGATGCATTCCTAGAAACATATAAACTACCACAACTGAACCAGGAAGAAGTGAAAGCCTGAACAGACCCATAACCAGTAAGGAGATTGAAACAGTCATTAAAAATCTCCAAACGAACAAAAGCCCAGGGCCAGACGACTTCCCGGGGGAATTCTACCAAACATTTAAAGAAAAACTAATTCCTATTCTCCTGAAACTGTTCCAAAAAATAGAAATGGAAGGAAAACTTCCAAACTCATTTTATGAGGCCAGCATCACCTTGATCCCAAAACCAGACAAGGATACCATCAAAAAAGAGAGCTATAGACCAATATCCTTGATGAACACAGATGCGAAAATTCTCACCAAAATACTAGCCAATAGGATTCAACAGTACATTAAAAGGATTATTCACCATGACCAAGTGGGATTTATTCCAGGGCTGCAAGGTTGGTTCAACATCCGCAAATCAGTCAATGTGATACAACACATCAATAAAAAAAAGAACAAGAACCATATGATACTCTCAATAGATGCTGAAAAAGCATTTGACAAAGTACAGCATCCCTTCCTGATCAAAACTCTTCAAAGTGTAGGGATAGAGGGCACATACCTCAATATCATCAAAGCCATCTATGAAAAACCCACCTCAAATATCATTCTCAATGGAGAAAAAGTGAAAGCTTTCCTGCTAAGGTCAGGAACACGACAGGGATGTCCATTATCACCACTGCTATTCAACATAGTACTAGAAGTCCTACCCTCAGCAATCAGACAACAAAAGGTAATTAAAGGCATCCAAATCGGCAAAGAAGAAGTCAAATTATCACTCTTCGCAGATGATATGATACTATATGTGGAAAACCCAAAAGACTCCACTCCAAAACTGCTAGAACTTATACAGGAATTCAGTAAAGTGTCAGGATATAAAATCAATGCACAGATATCAGTTGCATTTCTCTACACCAACAGCAAGACAGAAGAAAGAGAAATTAAGGAGTCAATCCCATTTAAAATTGCACCCAAAACCATAAGATACCTAGGAATAAACCTAACCAAAGAGGCTCAGAATCTATACTCGGAAAACTATAAAGTACTCATGAAAGAAATTGAGGAAGACACAAAGAAATGGCAAAATGTTCCATGCTCCTGGATTGGAAGAATAAATATTGTGAAAATGTCTATGCTACCTAAAGCAATCTACACATTTAATGCAATTCCTATCAAAGTACCATCCATCTTTTTCAAAGAAATGGAACAAATAATTCTAAAATTTATATGGAACCAGAAAAGACCTCAAATAGCCAAAGGGATATTGAAAAAGAAAGCCAACGTTGGTGGCATCACAATTCCGGACTTCAAGCTCTATTACAAAGCTGTCATCATCAAGACAGCATGGTACTGGCACAAAAACAGACACATAGATCAATGGAACAGAATAAAGAGCCCAGAAATAGACCCTCAACTCTACAGTCAACTAATCTTTGACAAAGCAGGAAAGAATGTCCAATGGAAAAAAGACAGCCTCTTCAATAAATGGTGCTGGGAAAATTGGACAGCCACATGCAGAAAAATGAAATTGGACCATTTCCTTACACCACACACAAAAATAGACTCAAAATGGATGAAGGACCTCAATGTGCGAAAGGAATCCATCAAAATCCTTGAGGAGAACACAGGCAGCAACCTCTTCGACCTCTGCCGCAGCAACATCTTCCTAGGAACAACGCCAAAGGCAAGGGAAGCAAGGGCAAAAATGAACTATTGGGATTTCATCAAGATCAAAAGCTTTTGCACAGCAAAGGAAACAGTTAACAAAATCAAAAGACAACTGACAGAATGGGAGAAGATATTTGCAAACGACATATCAGATAAAGGACTAGTGTCTAGAATCTATAAAGAACTTAGCAAACTCAACAGCCAAAGAACAAATAATCCAATCAAGAAATGGGCAGAGGACATGAACAGACATTTCTGCAAAGAAGACATCCAGATGGCCAACAGACACATGAAAAAGTGCTCCACATCACTCGGCATCAGGGAAATACAAATCAAAACCACAATGAGATATCACCTCACACCAGTTAGAATGGCTAAAATCAACAAGTCAAGAAATGACAGATGCTGGCGAGGATGCGGAAAAAGGGGAACCCTCCTACATTGTTGGTGGGAATGCGAGCTGGTGCAGCCACTCTGGAAAACAGCATGGAGGTTCCTCAAAATGTTGAAAATAGAACTGCCCTATGACCCAGCAATTGCACTATTGGGTATTTACCCTAAAGATACAACCGTAGTGATCCAAAGGGGCACATGCACCCGAATGTTTATAGCAGCAATGTCCACAATAGCCAAACTATGGAAAGAACAGATGAATGGATCAAGAAGATGTGGTATATATACACAATGGAATACTATGCAGCCATCAAAAGAAATGAAATCTTGCCATTTGCGACAACACGGATGGAACTAGAGTGTATCATGCTTAGTGAAATAAGTCAAGCAGAGAAAGACAACTATCATATGATCTCCCTGATATGAGGAAGTGGTGATGTCACATGGGGGCTTAAGTGGGTAGGAGAAGAATCAATGAAACACGATGGGATTGGGAGGGAGACAAACCATAAGTGACTCTTAATCTCACAAAACAAACTGAGGGTTGCTGGGGGGAGGGGGTTTGGGAGAAGGGGTGGGATTATGGACATTGGGGAGGGTATGTGCTTTGGTGAGTGCTGTGAAGTGTGTAAACCTGGTGATTCACAGACCTGTACCCCTGGGGATAAAAATATATGTTTATAAAAAATAAAAAATTAAAAAAAAAAGATCTTAGAACTAGCTGGAGAATGAAAACATATCTACAGGATTCATTTTTTTACTATTAACTAGTAAGGGGCATAAAAACCTGCTAACTTGTGTTCATGGGCAGAAGGAAGTTTACCATTTAACCACCTGTTGAACTGGTTTAATGCTTGCACTTAAGGTGAGGTTGATGGAGACCTGTAATACTTTTTATAACATTTTAAATTTCTAATTTTAAGGGCATTAGTGTCTTAAGATCTGTTGGACTCTACTATACCAAAGGCTGAATTTATAAATTTTTCTCCTACAACAATGAAAAAAAAAAAAAACCTAAAAGTAACAGTTGGGTTTTATTTAAAATAATTAACTTTTTATTAAAATCATCTGGAAATGTGATATTCCTCATATCTAAATTTTCTTCATGTCCAGAGCTTACATTTTAAGGGTCACACTTTTTAATGTTTTACCCAACAAAGTACATTCTTGCCATCTTAAATAGCTAAATAAAATATGATACCTTCTCTTTAATGTATTATAATGAAATGCTCTATTCGATAAATTTGCTCCAGACTACTGAAGAGTATAAGACTGTTGGCATGGTTATTGATTCAGTCCATGCTGTTGTGTTTTCTGTTTTTCGGATCTTGAGTCTGCTTTTTGTTGTTATGGTTGTTAAATAATGTAATCTTTCACTCTTCAAGTGTCACCTGCCACTTGCTGCCAAGAATTTGACTTTAGCAGTGTTCTCCTTTTTTTTTCCCCTTCTAATTTATTGCAGGCTAAGCATAAGACCTGAAGAGGTAAAGCTAGGTGCTCCCATATGTAAAGTAACTGGGTTCATGGACTTTGAGACATTTACATTAGCTGCTCTGAGGCCTTTATTGTCTTCCTGTTTCTAAATACTGCCATTGATTGCTAAGGATCTTGTAACCTCCAGATTTCTGAGATGTTTTGTATTTCAGAAAACTTTGATGGGATCTTTTAAATTGGCTTTAGTCATTAAACTGATCTTAGAATCTTCATAATATTTTAAGTTTGAAGGCAGACCTCCTTCAGAAGAAAAGGACAAAAAACATAGAGTAAGTAATGAGAGATGATGCAAAATAAAAAAGAGAGAGAGAGGGATACATAAGGAAGAGGAAGGGAGAGGGGAAGGCAAGGAGGATGGAAGGAGAGATGAGGATATGATGGACAAAGACAGAGAGAGAGGGAAGGAATAATGGAAAGATTTAGAAGGGGGAGAAGAGATGCCAAGAAAGGGACAAGAGAAGAGGAGAAAAATTAAATCAGCAGTAGGAAAAGGAGAAACTGGGGAGTGGAAAGAGAGAGACAGAGAGATATGGGGATAAGGGGATGGAGAAATAGAGGCAGAGGGGCAGAGCATCAAGAGATAAAAAGAGAGATAAGAAGGAGAGCACCTGACAACACCAGAAGGTGAGACTCACTGGGGGCCATCTTGGAGGCAGACTCCTTACTACACTTATTTAACCAGTTTGATATTATTAATTGAAGTTCAAATTTAAACTTCTGAAAAACAAATGACATAGAATGTAAGATGGCTTTTGAGAACTGAACTGTTTTCTTCCAGAGTTTTAAAGAGAGTAACTAAGCTATACTGAAGACTGTTCATA